>NC_138375.1:21314963-21330308 GCF_054177405.1 Leptonychotes weddellii | reverse complement strand
AATCTGCTTGAGATTCTCTTTCTCTCCCCCTCTGCCCCCCCCTCCCACTTGCACATGCTCGCTCTCTCAAAAAATCAATCAGTCAGTCTTCAAATTCATAACACCACATCCCCAGACATTCCTGTATAGGAACACGTATTTTTTCCTCCTCCCCTGTATTTATACATCCAAGGCCATCTTCTCTACTAGTATCCTGAATGTGACCATATTTGTATATCCATCCCTTATTATCATATATGAATCACATAAAACCTGCTTATTAGATATCTTCAACAGCTTTCTTCATGTGCTCTTCATGTATCTCTCATAAAGAACATATTAAAAAAATAACCTTCAAACTATATAGGGGGACCCTCTGTGCTATCTTTGCAACTATTCTCTAAAAGCCTAAAATTACTTTAGACTAAAAACTTGAAGACGCTAGAATTCTACCTCCTTTTACCAACATTAGCCTAAGTCTCCATTGTTTTTCATAAACAAACTTTGTGAATAAAGTTTCTCAACTTCTTTCATTTCCAAACCATTTGGACATTATGGTTAATGCCCTAAAGGACCACACCAGTGATTTGCATCCAACAAATCTGATCCACAACTTTAGACCCAACTTTTTTATTTAGCAGTAGTGTTTCACACAGTCCAGCACACCTTCTTTTTGAAATATGCCACTTTTTTTGGTCACAATAGGAGCAGAGATTTTAGCTCCATGAGTTCTTTTTCTTTGTGGACTCCTTCACATATAAATTCCAACTATCATCTAGGACTCTCAACTAGACCCTCCTCTCTCACCTGGCTTTTATTGCCATGTACATGAAATAACTTCCCAATCAAAATCTCTAGTCCAGGCAACTCTATTGTTATTTATAATGAGCCCCATATTTAATAGTTCCCACTGGGTGTTTAAAAATACATCTCAAAGTTAATATAATCAACTCTCATTTTACCAGATTTTACTTCATCCAGACTCTTCAGTTTCAGTGAATGGGCAGCCATTCACCTGTGTTCAAACTATAGATCTTTGAATCATCCCTAAATCACTCCACGTTCTCTTACCAGTTTATCACTAAGTTTTCTTTCTAAAAACTCCTTAGTCTTAATTTTTTTGTAATACATTTTAATCTACACTTGAACAGCTAGATTAACTTAATGAATACTCGTTCCACATTTGTTTTTGCTCCTGGAATCAATTTCACACACCATAACGAAAGTTATCTTTAGCAATACAAATCTAATCATGGGATTCCATGTTTATAATCTTCTCTTACGGCATAAAATCTACAATCTATGGCATGGAAAAGTACATATAACCCCTAGCAAAGCTTCCTATCCTTCTTTAACCCTAGCTTCTATTGGTCCAATATTCCTGCCCTCCCCTTATTTCCTCAGGATAAGTATGCCTCCTTTTCCAAGACATTTTCACACATGGTTTTCCCTTTGCTTGGAGGATTCTGTCATCACCTTGTCCATGAAATAATCCTACTCTTTAGTTACATCTCAGTTTAAACACCCTCTGATAGTCTTTACATTACCTGCTCTTTGCTTTTATTGATCTAAGTTTCCAGACCAACTAAGGGGTCTTCCTCAGAGTAACTTGCATAGTGACAGATTCCACAGCAGGACATAATAGACATGTACATGCATACCATTCAATTCATTTCCTCCTGGTAAGGGTGGGAAGTATATTTTATTTAATTTTAACAATTTTCTCTATCACCTACATATCTCTGCAGCATTGCACACAGAGTGGAAGTTTTCCTTTTATCTCCACTCAATAACCATGAACTTGTATTGTTCCCAAATGCAATTTTGGGTACATTAAATATTTATTGGCTTGGGTTGCCATAACAAAAGATCATAGAGTAGGTGACTTAAACAACAGAAACTTATTTTCTCACTGTTCTGGAGACTGGAAAGATCAAGATCAATGTCTGACAGAATTCACTTTTTGCTGAGAGCCCTCTTCTTGGTTTGCAGATATCAATTTTCTTGCTGTGTCCTCACATGGCAGGGAGAAAAAGAGATGAGAGAGAGATAGGCAGGCAGACAGACAGGGAAGATGGGGAGAGATTGAGTTGGGAGGGGAGGAGAAGGGGTGAGAGAACAAGGTCTCTGATGTATCTCCTACAAGGAGATTATGAATTTTTTTTTTAAAGATTTTATTTATTTATTTGAGAGAGAGAATGAGAGAGAGAGAGAGCTTGAGAGGGGGAGGGTCAGAGGGAGAAGCAGGCTCCTCGCTGAGCAGGGAGCCCGATGCGGGACTCGATTCCGGGACTCCAGGATCATGACCTGAGCCGAAGGCAGTTGCTTAACCAACTGAGCCACCCAGGCGCCCCAGAGATTATGAATTTAAACAGCTCTCCTTTCCTATATTTCGGGGAATTCTCAAGAAATCCATCCTTAACTACCCAAGAAGCTGTATACTGTATTTCTTATGGTCAGGGTTCTTGGTATTGTGAAAGACTGGGAGAGAAAGGATATTTTATATACATATAATGTATATATGTAAAATTATAGTTGACACACAGTGTCTCATTAGTGATTTGACAACTTTATGCCTTATGCCACAAATGTGGCTATTATATGTTACCATACAACACTATTAAAATATCATTCACTATATTCCCCATGCTCTGCCTTTCGTCCCTATAACTTATTCATTCCATAAATAGAAGCCTATATCTCCTACTCTTTTTCACCCCTTTTTGCTTATTTCCCAGTCCCCCATACCTCTGGCTACCATCAGTTCTCTGTATTTATGAGTCTGTTACGGTTTTTTGTTTATTCATTTGTTTTGATTTCTGGATTCCACGTAGAAGTAAAATCACATGGTATTTGTCTTTCTCTGACTTATTTCACTTAGCCTAATGCCCTCTAGGTCCACCCATATTGTCACAAATGGCAAGATCTCATCTCTTTTTTTTTTTATTATTATGTTATGTTAATCACCATACATTACATCATTATTTTTTGATGTAGTGTTCCATGATTCATTGCGTGTAACACCCAGTGCTCCATTCAGTACGTGCCCTCTTTAATACTCATCTAAGTGTTGCTTTTATCTCTTTCTCCTCATTAATCACTTTAGCCTGTTTAGATCCCACCCGCACTATTTTTGAAGGTGTTTAAACTAGAATATACCTGGATTTTAATAGCTTTTTACCAAATTCTCCTCTGCAACATAGGAAACACTTTAAATCATCAGACTTAATGTATTCTTTAATTATTGATTTTGGCCTGTATTGGTTCTGTTTATTTCAAGTGTAATTCTGATCATATCTAAGTGGGCTTTCAGATATTACTTCACTATCTGCAAATATCACTGTTGTTGACTGGCAATCAAACTTAAAAAGAAGCAGTAGGTTTTTAATAATATGTTTATTTGATTTATAAAAAGAAAACAAACAGAAATTACAGCATGCTCAGCATCTTCATCTCATCAGTTGGCTCTGTGTATTCCTCATCTGTATTCTTATCACAATTTGTACCCACGTGTATTTCTCATCAGAATGGGGCACATGAAGGTGAGAGTCAAGGTGTATGCACATCACATTGACACAAAGAAACCACAACCTCAGTTTCCCACATTTTTTTAAATAAGATTCTAGTCACATGTATGCACTGTATAGCCCGCATGCCCACTCTCAGGAACCCATGACCAGATGCAGTTCCACAGATCAGGAGTTTCACAGCAAGTAAGGCAGTTACGATATTCCACACCCACCTTCATTTTTTATTTCCAAACAAACATTATTGTGAAAAGCAGACCCAGATATTATTGTCCAAGGTAGTTCTAGGTCAAGCCAAACTTGACGTCATTCTTTTACTCTCAGATGTTATTTTCTCCAGATTCCAATTTTTCTTTGTTACCCTGCTATGGTGACATATTAATTTTGCATAGTGTCATCTCCACGTAACTTTTGGTATGGAGTCCATCTTTATGTTTCTTGCTCTAATTCATGGCTGTAGTATCCTCTTAAATCCTGTTGAAAGCACACTTTTTTGTTAATAATTGTCCTATTTCCTTGTAAATTTTTTTTGAGGGCTTGTTCTCATTCATCCGAGTGATCACCTGTTTTAACTGCTATATTTTTAAATTGTATGCTTATCTAGTTCTCTAGTCATCTTTACAAATACACATTTTATTTTTCTTTGTGGAAATTTATAAAAAACATTTCTTGACTCCATCAGATAATCAGCAATAATAGCAGAAATATTTAAATTAACTATGGTTTTGTTTCACTAGTTCATAGATTTATATCCCTGGGAGAAATATATGCAGAAGTAAATCTTAAGGCAAGAAAGGTAAATTCTTTCATAAAATTTATGTAACTTAAAAAAAATAGCACCTATCTGGAACTAACTGCTAAAAAACAGCTACCAAATTAACATGAGCGGGACTTTTTTTCTTTTTTTAATTGGTGGTTTTTGTATTAACATGGATTACTAGGGGATGGACAGATTTTCCACTATTTGCCTATTTCAGTGTAAGTGCTGAGAATAAGGAACTATGATGTTATATCCACCACCAGCTCTCTCAAGAGTGCTATTGAAATATAAATGAGTCTATTCCATAGCCTGATTGTCTCCAGACTTTTCCAGTGCATATTTTCATATATTAATATTGCTGTAATTTGAATGATTCTAATTTTCACTATTCACCACCAATATCATCATTATCAAAATTAAGTATTATTTTGTATACCTTTATTTGCACAATTAATTACTTATGCGATTCTGATGTTTAATACGAAACCAAATCACTAATTTAATAAATAGTCAAATAATTTAATAAAATGATTTGAGTTAAATTAAGTCAAATAATTAACTATAAAAATCAAATAATACAAATACTTTGATAATCAAATAAAATAATTGTATCATAATGATGAAATAATAAATAGTAATCCATCATTCATTAATTATTTCATTAATTTCCATGCATAGAAGAAGAAATTAAATAACAGTGATATTACTTACACATTTTTAAGTTTCTGCACTCATTTATCTGAAATTGAATCTAGGCTTGCTTTATTTATGGTCAACATGCTATACCTGCTACTTCCCAATATCAATAGAAATTTGCCCCACTAGGAAAATCCTCAATCATATCAGTAGAAATATGGGTTGGGATTTATCAGATGACTTAAATTACACAACACTTGGAAGACCTAAAATATATTTCTTCATTTGTTATTAAGGTGTTTAGTTTTATAGGAAATAATATTTATTTGTTTTTAAAAGATTTTATTTATTTATTTATTTGACAGAGAGAGAAAGAGAGAGCACAAGCAGGGGGAGTGGCAGGCAGCAGCAGAGGGAGAAGCAGGTTCCCCGCTGAGCAGGGAGCCTGATGCAGGGCTCAATCCCAGGACCCTGGGATCATGACCTGAGCTGAAGGCAGATGCTTAACCATCCGAGCCACCCAGGCGCCCCTATAGGAAATAATGTTTAAAGCTAAAAAATATTTTTTCTGTTTTTCCATTACATGGATATGCCACTTTTTAAACTTTTAAAATAATGGTGATTTTGAAAAAATCAAAGCTCATTGAACATCATGTTTACCTGTGCTTTTAAGTTAATGAATCAACTTTAATATCCTTATACTGATTTTAAAATCTATGAATTTTCTTTGCATAAATTTTGTCTTTTGTAAAATATAATAGAGCAGCCAAGTATGAAAATCAATTATTTTAATTAAATTCAACTAATTAAACTTCAGTGTATTTTTTAAACTCTAAAGAATTTTGTAATTTTTATTAGTTTCATATTTTTAACAATGTTAAAGTATATTTTGTATTTTAAGTACATTTTTTGATACAATGATGAAAAAAATTCATCTCTAAGAGCTCTCTGTATAATTGAAAAATCAGGCATATAAGCAGATAAATAACAGAACAGTGTAGTATTTGCCATGTGGAATAATTATGAAAGGTGTAGCAGTAGTATTAAGAAAAAAAGAGAATTAAAAAGAGGCTAATTATTGGTATTAGATAAAAATCAGAAAAGCCTTTGAGGTAGAAATAACATCTAAAGGAAATTTAGAATATAAGTAGAGTTTAACATGAGAATAACAATGTAGAATTAATTATCTAGAAGGAAGTAGATTTTTATAAAAGAGGGGAGTGTTTGTGTCCATAAGTTAGACACATAGCATAGCAACATGAGAATTAATAGCACAGGAGGATTAATAATCTGTAAACCAAAATTGTCAATAGTGACAGTAAACACTTTGACAAATTTTATAGTTAAAACTATCATTTTCTATCAATCCTTTTAGAAAAAAGGAAAGAAAAAACATTCAAATACATTTAAACAGATATTATCCTGATTTCTTTTCCTTGGATAAATGTAAAAGAGTCATAATAAAGGCAACTTAGAACCCCAGAATGGCTTCTTCTCAACAGTATTTGTTCTTTAAGGAATGCATGAAAACAAGAGTGGATTAAAGAAAGAAATAAAACTAAATAAACATAAAACCTTATGGAAGTCTGTTGTCTTTGACTATGGACACATTTTTAAAAACACTGGCAGAGACAATAGTGATTTGAAAAAAAAGAATTGAAAGTAATACTCTATGAAAGAATTTGATTCTCAGAAATTATCAAAGATATGAGATAAAAAGGAGATGTTTTTATCTGATGAGGATGAAAAAAGTTAAAAACAAGTACAAAACTCAGGGTTGGTTCAAACTCCTCCAAGTATTTTGGTTGAGAACTTAAATTTGTGTAGTATTTCTAGAACACATACCTTTTCTCTATTCTAGCTTTGGAAATTTACTTTGAATACATTGTCTCACATACATATTTGTATGTTAAACATTAAATAATGTTAATGGTTAATTTTTCATTAACTATATTTGTCAATTTGTCAATCTTCTAGATTTTCCACAATGAGTGTGTATTACATTGATAATAATAATAAAAAAAGGTGCACACATTTTAGAAATATTTTCCTTAAAAATAAGCTCAAAATGCATTAGAACTTAAAATTCTCATGCTACATTAATGCCAGGTGCATCAAAATAATTTTCTTTTTCAGAAAATTTTCATTTTGGGGAGACTGGCTTAGTCATTAAGCGTCTGCCTTTGGCTCAGGTCATGATCTCTGGGTCCTGGGATCGAGCCTCACATCGGGCTCCCTGCTCTGGGAGAAACCTGTTCTCCCTCTCCCACTCCTCCTGCTTGTGTTCTCTCTCTTGCTGTGTCTCTCTCTGTCAAGAAAAAAATAAAAAATAAAAAAAGAATAATTTTAATTTTAACAAACCTTGTCACATGTCTACTTTATGTTTTGTGCCAAGACCTTTAACCTGTAGTGTCTTTTTTTTTTTTTTTTAATGGATCCAAGTCTTTCAAAATATCAGTGCCTGTGTCTCTTGACATTATCTTATATAAGTAATAATTATCAGTTTAAAATCAGGGGATATGAGATGCAAAGCATCCTTCAAGTGATTGTCAATCATACCAGTCCTGTGCAGTATTCTCTGGTGCACACATGTTATGAGATGCTGTAGTGTTTAATTTAATGTGTCAACTGCTCTAAGGGATGCCCACATAGTTGGTAAAACATTATTTCTAGGTAGGTCTGTGAGGATGTCTTCATAAGAAATTAACATTTGAATCAGTACACTGAGTAAGGAAAATCCTTTTCACCAATGTGGTGGTGGGTATGGGTTATCATTCCAATCTATTGAAGGCTCAAATAGAATAAAAATATAGAAAAAGGGCAATTCTCACTATATCATAAGCTGGGACATCCATACTCCTGCCCTTGAATACCAGAGCTCCTGGTTCTCAGGCCTTTGGACTCCAGCTGAATTACATCACCACTTTTCTTGGGTCTCTATATTGTAGATGGTATATTGTTGTATATCTCAATCTCTCAAATTGCATGAGCCGGTTCCCATAATAACTCTCCTCTTATATATCTATATATCCTATTATTTTTCTGGACCCTAATACAGATGTTATCGACAAACATCATTCTCTCTAAAAAAAATTGTAGTCTTAATATACATGCACATTTAGTCTATTTTCTGAGAACTGTATGAACATTGCAACAAATGAATTGCATTTTGAATGCTTTGCTAGTAGACTCTTACTAAACTGAAGAGAATAATAACTGAGTTATAATTGCATACCTATACAAACCAAGATAACTTTACTCTGTATGTATAAATATTAGAATAGAACATTCAGTGTTTCTTTATTTTTACAGTATGATTATAGTCCTATAAATAGAAAACTAGCTACCAGATATATCTTATAAAGATTGTGAAAACATATTTGCAATTATGAAGGATAAATGAGTAACTTACATACATTATTCAGAAAAATAAAATGTAACTAAAAGGAAACATGTAAACTACAAATTCATTTTTTTCTTGTATGATAAAATTTTTTTTCATTTTATTATGTTAATCACCATACATCATTAGTTTTTAATGTAGTGTTCCATGATTCATTGTTTGTGTATAACACCCAGTGCTCCATTCAATACGTGCCCTCTTTAATACACATCACCAGGCTAACCCATCCCCCCACCCCTCTCCCCTCTAGAACCCTCCGTTTGTTTCTCAGAGTCCATAGTCTCTCATGGTTCATCTCCCCCTCCGATTTCCCCCCTTCATTTTTCCCTTCCTGCTATCTTCTTTTTTTTTTTAACATATAATATATTGTTTCAGAGGTACAGATCTGTGATTCAACATCTTACACAATTCACTGCGCTCACCAGAGCACATACCCTCCCCAATGTCTACCAGATTTTGTTTATCTAGACTCTTTCCCCATTCATTGGTTTTATTGAAAATTTTTTTCAAGATTCAAGACTGTTCACACTAATCTCTAGGGATTTTTAAATTTTGTATTTGCTACTGATCTCTCTACCCCTTGACTGATGATAGTGTTATGTGTCAATTCTGTTGCTATTATCATCAAAATTTTAAGGGTATAGAAAGTTGATAGTACTTTGGTTATTCAAAATCAATAAATGTTTAAAAAGTTTATATATTTTCATGTTTAGTTTTTGTGACATAAAAATAGATTGTCGATAAAGTGAAGGACTTATTTTATTTCTCCCCATCCTATTCATTTTTTTGAACTTCCATAGTAGACCATATTTTGGGCTTGAGTCCTTTTCATCTCTTGTTCTGTGTCTACCCTCTTACATACCTATCTATATCTAACTATCATCTCTTCATCTATTATCTATATCATCCATCTCTGTGTCTATATCTGTTTTATGTATGTACATTTTTGTTTCTATATTTTCTCTCTAAATTCTATATATTTGAAGGCATATAAAACCAGTGTAGACTTATATAGTCATATTTAAATGCTCTCATGATGGATATTGAGTTCATCTTCAGATGGTGCTATCGTATTATGTTTCATATTTACTTTTTTTTGCTAGTGGGACTGAGCAAATTTTCATGTCTTTGATCATTCTTGTGTCACTTATGTAAATTACTTTTAAAGATATTTTAAAATTTGTATCTGCTGTTTATCTCTTTCATATTGATATGTGATCATAAAGTAATTACTTGATGGTAATTCTTCTGTTTCAGATTTGAAGATATCTCATATATCTAAACAACTAGAGCATCTTTTATGATTTAAAACATCATTCTGTTTAACTTGGAAAGGCTACTTATCTTTGTGTATACTTTTATTGAGTATTATTTAGTTTATCCTTACATTAGGCATAAATTTAATATTCTCTATTATTTCTGATTTTTTTTTACATTTAGGTTTTTAATTAACCTATTGTGTGTGTATGTGTGTGTGTTTTGTGAGTCCAGTTATATTTTCACAATAAAAACCAATATATAAAATGTAATGAATAATATCCAATTTCCCGCATATGTCTCTTGGTATAAATATGAATATATATTTAAATCTGCTTGGAGTTCTTTATTCTCTTTTTGATGATAGTTTCTATTTTTTATGATTCGTTCTTCTAAATTACCATTTGTTAAATGTCTTGACATCAGGTAGGACATGTCTCTGTCTTAATTCCTTCTTTTAGAATTATTGTGACTATTCAGGCATCCTAACAATTTATTATAAAATTTAAAATTACTAATTGAATACTTATATTTTTATTTATTTAAATTTTATTAAATTTGTTTTAAATTTATAAATTAATTTGGAAGAAATTGGCATCTAAATTTCAGTCAACTCGTAGAAATTGTATATATTTCTTTTGTTTTTGCTCTGTGCATAAAATCTTACATCTATTTTATTAGATATATTCTTAAGCATCATTTATCTTGCTGCTATTTTGAATGTGATCTTTTGTTATTAAGTGTTCTGATTGTAATCACTGGCAAGTAGAAATGTCATAGATTTTTGAATATTTACCTTCTGGCAAAACTTCTGGCATAAACTCACTTATTAATTCTAAAACTTTGTCTTAGATCCTCTTAGATTTAAAGTGGTGACAATTTCATCATCTGTAAATCACTGCAACTCTTTTTTAATTGAAATATAGTTAGCATACAATATTATATTTGTTTCAGCTATACAGCATGGTATTTTGACATTGTGAGATACTCACCATGATAAATGTAGTCACCATCTGTCACCATACAAAGTTATTACAATACTATTGACTATATTCTCTGTGCTGTCATAAAATAAGCCACAGGGATAAAACGTACCACACTGTCACTCTTCACTCTTTCCTTTATGCTCCTTAAGCCTTTCACTTACTCTCTCATCCTCTCAAACTCATGCACCTCATTCTCCCTTCCTTCTTACTTAAAAAAAAAATCTTAATCAGGACTTAAACCAAAATACTAGTGAGGTAGAGGAGTATGGAATATTTTTAAATTTCTAATACATTAATATCTTTTTGGTCCTCATTGTCCTTTTTTCTTCTTTCTCTCCCTTGATTATTAATATTTGTACTAGATACAGTGCTTCCATTCCATTTTTTCTTTAATTCATTAAAATTCAGACTTTTTAATTTCAGAAAGATAGATTTGGGGAGGCAGGCCTACTTCGGTGATCTAGATTTGTAAATGATTTTTGAAAAGAATGTTCTATCTATGTGTATTTTGAGGCAAGTTTTTACCTGTGTTCTTCAGCTATCCTTTACATCTTCTTACTTTTTTTGTCAGATATTTCAAAGTGAGGAATTTTAAAATTTATAACTTTGTGGATTTTTCATATCTTTCAAATTTTCCTTAATGTATTTCAAAAATAAGGCATATTTGGTACAAAAAATTGTGGTTTTTATCTTCATGGAGGATTATTCAGTTTATCATTAGTTAAATACTCACTCTTACTCTCAATTATTTTTATCTCAATTCTATTTTGCTGCAGTTGATAGTGATATACAGACTTTTTTGAAGGGTTCATAATATTTGCCAGATTTATTTACAGTTAGTACTTATTTAGCTAAGCAATGCACTGAGCAAGCCTCATGTATTTAATTCTTTGTATCTGTTTCTTTTCCTCTTTAAAGCTCATTTTTTTTGGTTTCCTATGGGGAAATGCTTGGGGTTTTATTTATTACTTATTGTTTCTTTAGAAAAGTCAGCATTTTCAAGTATATAGAGATCATTATTGATTTATCAATACTGGATTTTGGGACAACATATCTTGTTACATAAAGAATGTTATATCTGTAATTATAAGTACTTTTGCTTTTTTAAAAATTTTTAATTATGGTAAAATACACATACAAAACTTATCATTTTAACTATTTTTAAGTGTATGGTTTAGTAATATTACCTATATTCACATCACTGTGTAACCATTACTTCTATCCATCTCCAGAACTCTTTATTTTTCAAAACTGAAACTCTGTGCCCATTAATACTAAATAACTGCCCATTTTCCTCTCATCTCAGCCCCTGACAACCACTGCTCAACTTCCTGAGTCTATGAGTTTAACTACTCTAAGTACCTCATATAAGTGGAATAATGCAGTATTTTTCTTTATGTGAATGGCTTATTTCACACAGCTTAATGTCCTTGAGATTAATTCATCTTGTAGGTGTGTGCTAGAATTTTCTTTCTTTTTATATTGCTGAATAATACTCCATTGTAGTTATGTACCACAATATCTTTGATACTTGGGTTGCTTCTACATTTTGGAATTTGGAAATAATGTTGCTATGAACATAGGTGTAAATATATCTCTTTGCTACCCTGCTTTCCGTTTTGGGGGGTGTATACCCAGAAGTGTAATTGCTGGATCATGTGCCAATTCTACTTTTAATTTTTTGAGGAATTGCCATACTGTTTTTAATAGCACCTGCACTATTACATTCCCAATGACAGTGTACCAAGTTCCAATTTTTCCATATCCTCACCAATACTTGTCATTTTCTGTTTTCTTTTGTTTTATAGTAGCTATCCTAATAGGTGCAAGGTGGTATCTCATTATGGTTTTTATTTTTATTCCCTAATGATTAATGATGTTGAACATCTCATGTGTTGGCCATTTGTGTATCTTCCTCTTAGAAATCTATTCAAATGTTTTGCTCATTTTTAACCCAAGTTGTTTGTGGTTTTTTTTTTTTTCTTTTTTTGTCATTTAGTTATGGGAAATTTTCTTGGTTTTTATTCAAAAAGATCCTTGTAGAATACAGAAGATATAGATAGGTAGGTAGGTAGGTAGATAGATAAATAGATAGATAGAAGATAGATAGATAGATATTAAGGATAGTGTTTTAGTATGGTGATAAAATATAAAATTTATACAACTGCATTTAATTTGTATAAAGGTATTTTTTATAATCCAGTGGAATATTAAATTTTCCAAATAAAATATCAAAATGGCAAAATTACCAAGAGGATATACCAAAAATATTTTCCTTAGTCACTGATTTACTTTCATTTTTGGTAAAGAAATACTGAATACATTCTGTGATATATATATTTTTTGTTTTGTCAAAAATCAGGTGCACTAAAAATACTCATTTTATCTTTATTTCCTTCAAATATATTGTGATTAAGGTAAACCCTACAAACGTATTCAAATATAATGACAAGATGGCAAAAATTTGAATGCCAAGGAAATAGTATTTGTAAGGTAAAGTGAAATTTAAAAAAATTTTATGGAAATATGAGATTATTAATAACACAAAACAAAAGTATAAAACCAATAAAAATATAGTCTATTTTATAACAGGAAGCTTTGGTTTGTCCCCAACAGATTGAACTTTAACTGACTTCAACATTTCCTAAATTTTACAATTTAAAAATGTGTTACTTTTACATATTTGACAGCAGATACATTCCAGTGGCATTGAAATTAAAAAGAGCTTAGAATAATTAGTTTTAAAAAAAAAAAGGAAACTATCAGTGTCTTTCATTGTTACCATCACCCATCTGTGAGCCATATCAAAAATTGCATTTAATTTAGGGTCACATTTTCCAGCTGATTTCCCTAGTGGAGCAAATTTGATATTTATGACTATACAAGTATTATCTACAACATGGAAACTTGTATGGTCCAGTGGTCAAGGATGTAGGCTTCCAGTCCAAAATGTCTGCTTGAATTTCTGCTTTGTCATTTAGTCTCTATGTGAACTGAAGTAGATTGCTTAAATTTATATACCTATATGGTTGTGGTTTTTTTTTTTTCAGTCTGTAATATGGGGGCCATGATGATAATAAATGGCCATTTTTCACAGAATTACTGTGGAGATTAAAAGAGTTAGCTAGCATACACTAAGTCATATGTGCCCTAATAAGTTTACTGTATGAAAACAGATGTAGAAGAGAAAATTGATCAGCATAGCAAGATTTGGGTTGAGAGTAGGTCAGAAGCCCACATCTACCACTTACTAATTACTCTGGGCTAATCGTACTATAAACTTGTGTGTTTATATTTAAAGTGGGGATATTATTTGTTTCATTTCCCAAGGTTTGATATGCGGTTTTAATGGTTTAATTCGTTTAAAGGGCTTCATACAGTGACTAGTAAAGAAACAAAGTCAGTATGAACTACTATTTTTAATAAATGATAACCATCAAAATAGTGCTCTTGCTTTAAACAATAATGTATACTTTATTGCTTTATTTATTTTTAAGTTAATCTTATTTACCTTTTCACCTCTGAATTTGCTGTTGTAATATCTTCTTTCTATACACCTGCCCTTCACTCTTGCGGCCAACCCAATTCATGGCTCCCAATGTCAGTGGCTCTAACTCTTGTGTATATACATGGGTGGTTGAAAGGTGATTCTGAAGAAACACACAACCACACATTTAAGTATAAGACAGAATACGTGTGTGTGTGTGTATATTTTCATCATACAGATTATAGAAATATTCATCTAATTATATTTGAGTTCTTCCTGAGCTGCCTCACAGTAAATACCATGATATGATACTCCATTCAGGCTATGACTTGGAATTATTATGCATCCATTTATACACCAGTATGATTAAGCAGCCTTATAGTAAGTCAGTTTGATAGATTTTGTACATTACTAAAATTGTTACTTATTCTATATTCCCCGTTTTTTCCATTTTTTAATTTTTTTAAAACACTTTCAAATATTTAGAAGAGATTTATAGGCAAAGCAACATCTTTGCAAACATCACTCAAGTCTTCTAGTATAATTTGCTCCCAGCTCTAAAAACATCTGTCATTTAATGCAATGTTGTTTTATGTTAATTCATGGAGAAAAAGAAAAATATCACATAAAATAAGATATATTTTTATTACAATAAATCATGAAAACATAGTTTTACTTAACCAACTAAATAAACATTTACTGGTATTGTAAATAAGTTTAGAAAGATAAATGTCATGGGCGCCTGGGTGGCTCAGTTGGTTAAGCGACTGCCTTCGGCTCAGGTCATGATCCCGGAGTCCGGGGATCGAGTCCCGCATCGGGCTCCCTGCTTGGCAGGGAGCCTGCTTCTCCCTCTGACCCTCCCCCCTCTCATGTGCTCTCTGTCTCTCTCATTCTCTCTGTCTCAAATAAATAAATAAAATCTTTAAAAAAAAAAAAAAAAGAAAGATAAATGTCATTTTTAATGAAGTATTTTCTCTCAATTGTTTTATGAAACTAAATACTATATGAACATGTCAGAACCCATCAAATTTTATACAAAGTGTTTTTTATTGGGTAAATTCTAGAGGTTAAAAATGGAATCACTATGCTTCCTCTTTAGGGTCTTAAAAATACCAAATTTATCTAATTTACCTACATCATTCTTAAAGGATATTTTATAAGAATGATATTAAACAAATATGGAATTTAGTTTTAGACAGTAAAATGGAAACTTTTTATTTAAATTACAGTAAACTAGTATCAGTTAATCTTGATATTTTTAAAATGATTTTGTTTTGGGGGCGCCTGGGTGGCTCAGTCGGTTAAGC
>NC_138375.1:21294227-21314463 GCF_054177405.1 Leptonychotes weddellii | reverse complement strand
GGCACCACACTAGGGAGCTGGTGGAGAAGACTATGGAAGTCTGATATCTGTGCTTTTGGTTATGGACATGGGATTGCCGGTGGTTGGCAGGGTAGGCAGTTGAGAAGAGCTAAATATAAAAGGAAAAGTTAGGGCAAGTTGAAAGATACTCATTTCATGGAGTATAGAACAGGTTAAAATTGGTTTGTACTGCTGCATCAGTCTCTTACCATAAATAAAATGAGAACTTTCAGAGACTGATGGCAGCTGATTCTGCTTTCCAAATGACATATACATTTTTCTTCTGAACAAAACTAGTAGGAAATAGTTCCAGCTTAACTGAATTGACAGAAAAGAAATATGAAAGTTTGTGTGGAATTTTTGAAGCTGAATTTAGTTCTCATCTGGTTGCATGTATGAATGATTAATAAATTAAGTTCTATCATTCTCAATATTTGTCATGGAGTTTAAAATTTCCTACTTTTATATCTTTTAATATGTAAATCATTAGAACACTTGTATCTCCTTTTCAGCGTGTATAAATATTTCTTTTTCTTTTTTATCATTTGAATGTTTCCATATAAGGGCACTTGTGGTTCTAGAATATGTCCAAATTGTCATGATCTATCATTATGAAAGTTGCCTATCTAAAGTTTCCACTACTTCCTGTTTCAGGAACTCTAAATAGATATACACTGGAACGTTCCAATCTCTCTCTCTCTTTTTTTTTTTTTTCAGTTCATTGTTCATTAATTCTTGCATTGGTTTAATTTTTTATAGTATCTTATACTTTCATTGGCTCTGTCTGAATTGACTATTTCTTTATGCTGTATATTTATATATTTTTATATATATCATTAATTCAGTGTATATATGTAATATATGTATGTATATTTTTATTCCTATGTTTTAAATTGAATATTTAACATATTTTTGCTTTAGAGTGGTCTATTTTAGTCTTATGATTTTATACTATTTTTTCTATTTTGTATAAATATTTATATATTTGATAATCTTATAAATGATATACATTTCAGATTCAAAATCCAAAAAATTAGAGTGTTTTTTCTTTCCCATTTGTTAGACTTTTGGCTATCTTTAATAAGTTATTTTTCAAATTTTACGTTTTAAAATATTCTTCAAAAATCTTTTTCTCTAAAAGAAAAAAAAAAAGACACTCTTGCAAGTACAAGTATATACTTCTACCTTAGGGGACTCCAGTTCAGAACCAAGACATATATTGGCATCATGTGGTTTGTGTTCCATAAATAGATTCCAGACCTTGTCCCCAAGCTAATACTAAGATTGTCCCAGGCCTTTATGAATCTCTTCTTCAATGCTAGCAGTTGGTACTGGTCACAGGTGTTTTTAGTATCTGTGCACACAGAGGATCTCTGCTGCAGTCCTGTCTTAAGTCTTGCTGCCAGTTCACATGTCCTAAGCACATTAATTTCTCCTAGGCTGGTATCATGAAAAGGTTGAAATCCTACCTGTGCTTATTGCAAGAACCAGGTCTTTGCTGCTTTATGGCCTCAGTTCATGGGTTTTATGCATTATCTTTTCTAGACTATCAAGATGTACATCCATAATTAGAGTGCCTGACTCCATTTTTTGATATCTGACTGTGGATATTTTTAAAAAATTTTTTTTGGTTTTATTTAAAGTCCATAAGTTAACATACACTGTAATATTGGTTTCAGGTGTAAAGTATAGTGATTCATCACTTATATACCCGGTGCTCATCACAAGTACACTTCTTAATCCCCATCAACTATCAGGTTGTTCTCTATGGTTAAAGGTCTGTTTCATGGTTTGCCTCCTTTCTTCTTTTCCCTATGCTCATTTGTTTTCTTTCTTAAATTCCACATATGAGTGAAATCATATGGTATTTGTCTTCATCTGACTGACTTATTTTGCTTAGCATAATACTCTCTAGGTCCATCCATGTTGTCACAACTGGCAAGATTTCATTCTCTTTTATGCCTGGGTAATATTCCATTGTGTGTGTCTGTACACACACACACACACACACCCCACCCCCACCCCACCCCCCATCTTCTTTATCCACTCATTAGTCAATGGACATTTGGGCTCTTTTCAAAATTTGGCTATTGTTGGTAATGCTGCTATAAACATCAGGGTGCATATATCCCTTCGAATTAGTATTTTTGTGTTCTTTGGGTAAATACCTAGGAGTACAATTGCTGGAACATAGAGTAGTTCTATTTTTAGGTTTTTGAGGGACATCATACTATTTTCCACAGTGGCTATACCTGTTTGCATTCCCATCAACAGTGCAAGAGGGTTCCCCTTTCTCCACATCCTTGCCAATACCTGTTGTATTGTTGATTTTAGCCATTCTGACAGGTGTGAAGTGATAGATCATTTTAGTTTTGATTTGTATTTCCCTGATAATCAGTGATGTTGAGCATCTTTTCATGGGTCTGGTTGGAGATCTGTATGTCTTTGGGAAAGTGTCTATTCATGACTTCTGGCTATTTTTTAACTGAATTATTTGTTTTTGGGGTGTTGAGTTTGATGAGTTTTATATCGTTTGGATCTAACCCTTTATCAGATATGTCATTTGCAAATATCTTCTCCTATATTCTAAACTGCCTTTTAGTTTTGTCAATTGTTTCCTTCACTGTGCAGAAGCTTTTTATTTTGGTAAGTCCCAGTAGTTTATTTTTGTTTTTGTTTCCCTTGCATCCAGAGACATATCTAGAAGTTGCTGCAACCAGTGTCAAAGAGATTACTTCCTGTGTTCTCCTCTAGGATTTTGATAGTTTCAGGTCTCACATCTAGGTCTGTAATCCATTTTGAATTTATTTTTTGTGCATGGTGTAAGAAAGTGGTCCGGTTTCATTCTTTTGCATGTTGCTGTCCAGTTTTCCCAACACCATTTATTGAAGATACTTTTTCCCATTGCATATCCTTCCTGCTTTGTTGAAGATTAATTGACCATACAGTTATGGATTCATTTCTGGGTTTTCTATTCTGTTCAGTTGATCAAGTGGGTCTATTTCTGTGCTTGTACTACACTGTCTTGATCACTACAGCTTTGTAATATAGCTTGAAGTCCAGAATTGTGATGCCTCCAGCTTTGCTTTTCTTTTTCAAGATTGCTTTGGCTATTTGGGATCTTTTGTACTTCCATACAAATTTTAGGATTGTTTGTGCTAGCTCTGTGAAAAATGCTGGTTGTATTTTGATGGGATTGCATTAAATGTGTAGATTGCTTTAGGTAGTTTAGGCATTTTAACAATATTGTTCTTCCAATCCATGAACATGGAATGTTTTTCCAATTCTTTGTGTCTTCTTCAATTTCTTTCCTAAGTGTTCTATAGTTTTCAGAGTACAGATATTTTACCTCATTGGTTACGTTTATTCCTAGGTATCTTATGGTTTTTGGTGCAATTATAATGGGATTGATTTCTTAATTTCTCTTTCTGCTGCTTCATTACTTGTGTATAGAAATGCAACAGATTTCTGTGCATTGATTTTGTATCCTGTGACTTTACTGAATATATGTGTATCAGTTCTAGAAATTTTTTAGTGCGGTCTTTCAGATTTTCTGTATAGAGTATCATGTCATCAGCAAATAGTGAAAATTTTACTCCTTTCTTGCTGATTTGGATGCCTTTTTTTTCTTTTTGTTGTCTGATTGCTGTGGCTTGGACTTCCAATACCATGTTAAATGACAGTGGTGAGAGTAGATATCCCTGTCTTGTTTCTGACTGTAGTGGAAACACTCTCAGCTTTTCCCCATTGAGGATGATATTAGCTGTGGGTTTTCCATATAAGGCCTTTATTATGTTTCAGTATGTTCCCTGTAGATCTACTTTTTGAAGGTTTTTATTATGAGTGGATGTTGTACTTTGTCAAATGCTTTTCTGCACCTATTGGTCTTACCCTTTCTTTTATTAATGTGATGTATCATGCTGATTGATTTGTGAATATTGAACCACCCTTGCAGCCCAGGAATAAATCACACTTGATCATGATTCTTTTATATATCACACTTAATCATGATTCTCAATGATTGTTTTAATACAATGTGGCATTCAGTTTGCTAGTATGTTATTGAGATTTTGCATCCATTTCCATCAGGGAATCAGCCTATAGTTCTCTTTTTTAGTGGAGTCTTTAGCTCGTTTTAGTATCATGGTAATGCTGGCCTCATAGGATGAATTTGGAAGTTCTTTTTTCCTTTTCAATTTTTTGGAATAGTTTGAGAGGAATAGGTATTAACTCTTCTTTAAATGTTTGGGAGAATTTGCCTGTGAAACCATCTGGCCCTGGACTTTTGTTTGTTTGGAGATTTTTGATTACTGATTCGATTTCTTTGCTGGTTATCGGCCTGTTCAAGTTTTCTATTTCTTCATGTTTCAGTTTTGGTAGTTTATATGTGGGACTTTATCTATTTTTCCAGGTTGTCCAATTTGTTGGCTTATAGTTTTTCATAATATTCTCTTATAATTGCTTGTATTTCTGCAGTGTTGGTTGTCATTTCTCCTCTCTTGTGATTTTATTTATTTGGATCTTTTTCTTTTCTTTTTGATAAGTCTGGCTAGGTGTTGATCAATTTTATTACTTTTTTCAAAGAACCAGCTCCTAGGTTCATTGGTCTGTAAATCTCTTTTTTTATTTCTATATCATTTATTTCTGCTCTAATCTTTATTATCTTTCCTTCTGGATTTAGGCTTTGTTTGCTGCTCTTTTTCTAGCTCCTTTATGTGTAAGGTTACGTTATTTATTTGATATTTTTCTTGCTTCTTGAGGTAGGCCTGTATTGCTACATATTTTCCTCTTAGGACCACTTTTGCTGTATCCCAAAGGTTTTGGATCTTTGTGTTTTCATTTCCATTTGTTTCCATGTATTTGTTTTATTTTTTTTTTTGATTTCTTGTTTGACCCGTTCATTGTTTAGTAGCATGCTGTTTAACCTCCATGAATTTGTGGTTTTCTAAATTTTTTCTTGTGGTTGACTTCAGGTTTCATAGTATTGTGGTCATACAGTATGCATGGTATGATCATAAACTTTTTGTACTTGTTGAGGACTCATTTGTGACCTAGTATGTGATCTATTCTAGAGAACGTCCCATGTGCGCTTGAAAAGAATGTGTATTCTGCTGTTTTAGGGTGGAATGTTCTGAATATATCTGTTAAGTCCTCTGGTCCAGGGTGTCATTCAAAGCCATTATTTCCTTGTTTATTTTCTGTTTAGATGATCTGTCCATTGATGTAAGTGGGGTGTTAAAGTCCCCTACTATTACTGTATTACCAATTAGTTCCTTTATGTTTGTTATTGTTTTATGTTTGGGTGCATCCATATTGGGTGCATAAATATTTGCAACTATTAGATCTTCTTGGATTGTCCCCTTTATTATGATATAATGCCCTTCTTCATCTCTTGTTACAGTCTTTGTTTTACAGTCTAGTTTGTCCAATACAATTTTATTAAAATTTAAATGTCAGCCTTAGGCTTTATTGGTTTTCTTTTTTGAACATGTTTAATATTTAATTTTTGCTTAGACCTAATCATGTCTCTCATATTGTTTTCTTTGTATTTACTTTTCTACAATAAAAGTTTAGATCATTATTTTGCTTTTTCTTTTTTTTTACTTAATTTTTTCTCTAAATACTTGTTTCACCACGATCCCCCCAAAATTGATATTTTGTTTTCATTACTTCTCATCCGAAAGTATAATTGCCATTGCATTTTTTTTTTGCCATTGCAATTTTTAAATACATTTTGTGTTCACACATTCATGAATTTCCTAGCTGTATTTTTAGTTTCTAGTTTAATTCTATTATGGTGAGTATACCATATATGACTTACAATTTGGGATATTTGGTAAGGCTTGTTTTATAGTTCTTTATATAAACTATGTTTTGGTAAATAGGACATATGTTCATGGAAAGGATGTGTATTTTGCAAATGTTGGATGCAGTTTTGCAAAAGGATCTTTCTTGACAATTATCTAGGTGATTTTACATATCTACAAAGAAAAAGAACCATCTTTTACTGTGTTTGTACCCTTTGATTTCTTCACATTGTAGATGAACAGCTGAAATTTCAGGTAATATTCAGTAGTGACTTACATAGTTGACAGTTGAGAAGATGTGAATTACTGAATTGTTAGCAAATATTAAAGCCCTATTCTACAGTGCTGCCACCAAAAGAACATTTTATAAAGAAAGTCTGTCCTTGGTTTTTAAATGCATGAATTAACTGCTTGAAAAGAAAATCTATGTTAATGGATTTATATAGCTAAATAAATGATGAGCTAGTGTGTAAATGGATTCCTAGGAAACTCAGTAAATGTTGAACAACCTATTCTAATAATTTTTATCCTTGGTGCATTTCAGTCATTTGGATATGTTTTCAAGCCCAGCTCTAATTACAGATAACACTTTCTTAGAGTGCAGCAGTAAAAAAAGAATCTCTCTGAGATGATTTGATATGTCTGTGGGGAACAGAGGCTTCCCAGTTCTGGACATTTTCTTAGTGTTTTCAGTACTTCTCCAGTATATTTCACCCTCTTTATTTTTTTCTGAAAATATAAGAATAAGAAGTAAATATATGATACAGATGTCATCCTTATTAGAAAATAAGCTGGAGGATTTGACTTAGCCTGAGAGCCAAATGGGCCTATTAAATGAACTTCAGCATTCAGCACCTTTAGCCTCTCAAAGACAGATAGTCCCAGACAGGATAGGTCTGACTCTGTAAAGAAGAGCTGATGGGTGTTTGTTTGTTTGTTTGTTTGTTTGTTTTTGATGGGTGTTATCTTTGAGAGAAATATTCTCAAGTTGTAATGGCACAGATCATAGACAATCATGTTGTATTGCTTCACCAGTACAACAACAGTGCTTTGTAACAACTCACCTCCAAACTCGGTTTAGAACAATACATTTTATCTATCATCTATCTATCATTATCTATCTATATCTATCTATCAATCATCTATCATCATCTATCTATCAGTAGGTGGCTCTGTTTCAGGCTGCCAGCCTACTGGGCTTGACTTAAGGCTGCAGGGAGTTTCAGGTCTGCTCCTGGGTTTCCACATTGTCTTTGCACCTGCACATAGCTGAGCATGCTTTCCTCTTGACAGATCACTGAAGCACAGAATGGAAGCAAACACCTCAGAGCCTTGGCTCAAAACTAGCCTGTTAACAATTCTACTCACATCTTCTTGCCCAAAGCAAGTTGTGTGAATATATACAAATCAATGGGTCTGTAAAATATATAAAACAAATCATATGAGGCATTAAAAACTCAGATGACAAAGAGTAAATACGTAATTCCAAATATAGGTGGGAGTGGAAAACTGAGGATAATAACTCCACCATCCCACAAACACCTAGTTATTCTGTCTAAATTTAGTAATCAAAACAAGAAAATCTACCTCCACAATAGTTGAGTAAGGAAAGAGTTACTAAGCAGTTCAGAATTACTAATGTGTCTGCGTTCCCAGTTTCAAAATATTTATAATAGGGAAGAAAAGTTTCTCTTTAAAAACTAGTACATCATTATTAGTATACTGAGTAAAGATTATAATAAAAATCAGTCTAAAAATAAGTTTGATTTCAATAGGATTTTTCCAGAAACTCGTGAAAGGTTATTTCATTTTAAGTGAAAATGAGAGAAAATAATTATTTTAGATGTTGATGATCATACACATTGCAGTTTTTATAGACATAATTCCTTGACAACTTAAACAAATTTAGAAGAAATGAAACAAGGATAACTTGGACCCCTATTACTCTATTTTGCAGTTATTATATCACAGAGACTGCTCCAAAATCCATGTTAGGACTAAGGCCTTTTATAGAATTTGGACTTTTGACAAGAAAATATAATTTTAAATTTCATTGTGTGTGAATTGATTGTCTCATTTTTGGAAACTGCTAGTTTTACTATATAATGCAGGAGAATTTACCTGGACAAAATAGTGGAATGCATATTGTCAGATTATCACCTCACTTTCCAGTTATAGAACTTCATAGTTCTATAAAACTTAAATGAGGATAAAAAAAGGAAGAGATAAATATAGAAACATATTTCTTTAAGTTTTCTTAAATGTATCTTTGGAACACATTTTAAAATAACTCCTGGAATGGTTAATACATTAAACTTATCTAAATAGAAGCAGAACAAAGGACTTACTCCTAATTTAGAATCTTTGTTCATGTCTCTGCTTTAAAATTTTTCAAAGTTCCTTTGTTTTGAAGAAACCCACATAGAACTGACTTTCTACAGCACCATTCAAAAAAAAAAAAAGCTTTTCATAAAGTAAGCAAAAATAGGTGATTGTGATTGATGAAGGTTAAAATTTGCTTGTAGCAACAAAGACTTTTGCCTTTAGTATATATTTTTGCTGAAATTGCTTGAAGATACTAAGCTACTTTTGTATTAGTGTCCGTATCCATTAAATAGTGATATTTTAAAGCTAATAATTTCATCAGCAACAAAACACCTCTTATGTTTCATTTAAATAAATTACCATTCACTTTTTCATAAAAGAGTCAGGACAGCTTATAAGAGGCAGTCTAGCTCTGTGTAAGATAAGTATTATATATATCACATATATATTTTTATAGTACAGATTCTTATATTTTATGTCAGTAATGAATTATTAACACTATGTAAACTGAAAAATTAATCAGATATTAATTCAAGAAAATAATCATAAAAGCTAATAAAAAGTTATAGCTACAGTGCCGATAGAGAAAATGAAAAAATTGAAAAATGCTTTATTAATTCACACAAGGAAGGAAAAGAGGAAAAAGAAATTTTACCCAGCAATAAAAAAAAATATTTTTTTCTTACACTCAAGACCATGGATGAATCTCAAGATACTATGCAGAGTATAAGAAGCAGGGCAAAGAAAATACATATAAATGAAGGTGTGTATGTGGGTGTGTGTATGTCTAAGATAAAACTAATATTTCATGGGGAAAAATACCCTAGAAATTTGCTTCCAGATGAGGAAATTGTAAGAGAAACAAGAAAACTTTCTGACATAAGAAAAATGTTCTATATGTTGATAGAAATACATGAATGGACCATCATTTTTCTGAAAGATCAAATTTAAATATAGAAATAAACTTAATAGATTTGTTTTCCATAGTGGTATGAGTTTGGATTTCTAAAATATTTTCTGTGAATTCTAGATTTAAAAAATTAGTAATTTTATTGAGTCTCTTTTATCGCACATGAAGCAGGAGATCACAAATGTAGAAACAGAAAAGACTAGAATGCCCACTTAGTGTAGATCCGAACTGGAATTTTAGGTACAAATATAAATTCATGACTGTAAGTATATATTTATATATAAATTTATATAGATTTGCATAGGAATATTTATATAGAAAATAGATTTACATAAATATATACATATAGTTTTAAATATTTGTATATATGAATATAAAATTCATACATAAATGTATATGTATGTGTATGTATGTGTTACATATGCATGTATGTTTGTATATTTTTCTAGTTTTGCTTTTTTTCTTATTATTTTTAGAGAGGGGGAGGGGAGGGACATATGGAGAGGGAGAGAGAGAATCTTAAGCAGGCTCCATGTGCAGCACTAAGCCCGATGTCCAGCTTAATCTCATAACCCTGAGATCATGACCTGAGCCAAAATCAAGAGTCAAATACTTAACTGACTAAACCACCCAGGTGCCCCTCCAGTTCTGCTTTCTGAGAACACCAAGGAGCAATGAAAGACCTTTATCAATGACCATACCTAGCATCCATAACTTGCTTTCAAAAAATTAATATATTTTTTCTTAGGTCGTTTTAGATTTACAGTAAAATTGAACAGAGTACAATGACTTTCCATAAAACTACTCATGTTTTCACTATTATCTCTCATTAGAGTGATGACTCTGTTGCATTGATAAGCCAATATTGATACATTATTATCAATTAAAATTCAAAACTTACATTGTTTCATTCTTTGTATTGTACATTTTATGACAAATGTACATTTTGACAAATGTATAATGGCATGGATCCACTATTAGAGAACCATACTGAATAGTTTCACTGCTTTTCTCTATCTACTCCTCTCTCCCTCCTTCCAACCCCACCCTGACCTCCTGGGATTCATTGATCTTTTTACTGTGTCCATAGTTTTGCCTTTACGGAGTGACACATAGTTGGAATCATGCAATATGTAACTTTTTTTACTGGCTTCTTTCATTTAGCCATATGCATAATGTTCCACCATTTTTTTTTTCATGACTTGAGAGCTCATTTCTTTTTATTGCTGAATAGTATACCATTGTATGGATTTACCACAGTTTGTTCATCCATCCACAATAGAACATCTTGGTTGCTTCCTAGTTTTGGCAACCACAAATAAAGTTGCTATAAACATTCATGTGCAGGTTTTTGTGTGAACATGTTTGCAGCTCATTTGGGTAAATGCCTAGGAGCATGATTTCTGGATTGTATTAAGACTATGTTTAGTGTTGTAGAAACTGTTAAACTGTCTTTCAGAGTGGCTTTACCATTTTGCATATCCATAAACAATAGATGAGAGTTCTTGTTGCTCCAAATTTGCACCACCATTTAGTGTTGTATTTTAGATTTTAACCATTCTGATAGGCGTATAGTGATATCTCATTGGTGCTTTAATTTTCAGTTTTGTTTTTTTTTTTAAGATTTTATTTATTTGACAGAGTACAAGCGGGGGGCAGGGGCGGCAGACAAAGGAAGAGGGAAAAACAGGGAGCCCAATGTGGGGCTCGATCCCAGCACCCTGGGATCATGATCTGAGCCAAAGGCAGATGCTTAATCATCTGAGCCACCCAGGTGCCCCCAAATTTGCACTTTTCTAATGACACATGATGTATGAATCCTTTCATATGTTTATTTGCTATTTGTATATTTTCTTTGATGAGACTGCTTTTTACATAATATTCTTATTTTTTAATTGTGTTGATTGTTTTCTTGCTGTTTGTTTTAAGAGTTCTTAATATATTTTGTGTAATAGTCCTTTATCAGATATGTCTTTTCAATCTCCCTATATGGCTTGTCTATTCATTTTCTTTTCTTTTTTTTTTTTTAAGATTTTATTTATTTATTTGACAGAGACACAGCAAAAGAGGGAACGCCAGCTGGGAGCCTGCTTCTCCCTCTCCCACTCCCCCTGCTTGTGTTCCCTCTCTCGCTGTGTCTCTCTCCGTCAAATAAATAAATAAATAAAATATTTTAAAAAAATATTTTGTTGCTAAAAAATGTTAGCCATCATCTGAGCTTTCAGTAAGTCACAATCAATGATCACAGATCACCATAACAACTATAACAGTAATGAAAAAGTTTAAAATATCGTGAGTTACCAAAAAGTGACAGACACAAAATGAACAAATGCTATTGGAAGAATGGCACCAATAGACTTGATTGATTCAGGGTTGCCACAAACCTTCAATTTGTATAAAAGAGTGTCTGTGAAGCACAATAAAGCAAAGTATACTAAAACAAGGATATCTGTACTAGTCTTGTAATATATAACATTAGAAATATTATAAATTATTACATATTATTTATACTTTAACATTTGTTTAACATGTTACATATATATGTTATATGTATACATATATGTTAGCCCCTCCCCCCAGAAAGGTTGAATACAATAGAACCAGGTATTGTGTTTTATCCTAAATGCATATATGGAATATTCTATACTGCTTTTTAATAATATTTCAAAAAGGATATATTATAAAGTATGACAATCAGAATATGACAAAACAATTACTTAGAAGTGGAAAAATAGAGCCATTGTGCTTAAAGCTTTTTGCAAATTCTCAAAGAAAAAAATTGTGCAATGTAATGAGTCATTCAGTAAATGGTATCCTTATGCAACTAATGTGAAGTTTCAAAACAGTTTCTTAGAACACCCTGATATAAAAGTTAATTGCAACATTTTTACTGTTTTTTAATGGTTATTTTTACATCAGAAGTATATTGTAGATTAGTGGATGAGCTTAATAATTCTTAGAATAGCTTTCTTTTTTTTAATACTTATGTTTTTGGAACCTATTATATAATTGATTGCAAACTGTGACGAATTGAGAATTTATTATCTACCATGCACTACATGAAGGATTAGCATACAATTGGTCATTTGATGTTTTTCAGGAGACTTCCAAGTTTTATAGTTTGCTTTAAATCACACAAGTAAGAATTAGTACACAGATTCAAATTGATACTCCAGCTATGTTATTATAATCCCTGTGTAATATCACTTAGTTCCCTGTAATAAACATTGCTAAATGAAATCATGATAGTGTATGCAAAATAACTTAAATATACATCTGTCAATGGAAGTGATTTTCATCAGCATAAATTCATTGAGCATCTATAAAGATGATGGTTTTACTAGCATTAAATATACAAAGAACAGCTATGCCCATAGTAGATGTGTCAAGAAATAAAGGTACTGGGAACTTTGCATAAAACTAAAATTAAAAATAAAAGTTATCTTTTTGCTAAAAGCAATCCAATTACATAGAAAGTATTTTCACATTGTACCAAGATAGTGCTCATTAAGGATATCAACATATATCACTTAAAGAGGCATTCTACATCTACATAAATTTGGGAAATACTGAATTAAGCACAGTTGAAACTTACACTTCTTAGAGCATTTAATATGCAAACTCATAATTGTATATCACTTAGAAGTTAATGTAATATGCAGTGTACCTACAGTTCAAATTACTATAGAACCACTGCTTCCTTCCTCAGTTTTTTTCTTCTTTATCTCCCTAACAAAGTAGTTCCCAGAATTAGAGTTTTGCAGAGTACATGCATTGTATTTACAGAAAGACTGGGATGATGTGAAAAGCTTCAAGATGAAAGATGACGAAGTTGGGAAAATGGTTAAAAATCAGCTAATTGGCAGGAAACAGACATTTCAGCTTTTTTGAAAAGAAAAATCAGAGACTGAGAAAAAAATGTTACTTGATGTGGAGAAAGCTTCCATGCAAGAATATATTATCTATGTTGTCAAGATAAATGTCAATGAACGGTGAGGAAATGAAAGGTTGAATATAGATTCATTGTAACAACAAATAAATATGGCCTCTGGAAAAGAGTATTAATATGGAGAAAACACTAATAAAAATTGTATTATATTTGGTAATAAATATCAAGGATTTGGAGAAAAAGACAATGATACATATAAAGGAGTAAGAGAATAATCTGTAGATCAAGGACCCCAACTACATGAGGCAAGTACTCACCCTTGGAGAGAGTGTGGGATGCTGCTTTTGATGAGGCAGAAAGGCACTATGTCAGAGGTTCTCACATGTGACCTCTTGCTCAGCAGCATCACCTAAAGACTTATTTGAAATGCTGTCTTAGACTCTGGTAGTTGGCTTGGACTGGTATAACAAATTGCCATAGACTGGATGGCTTAGACAACAGATATTTATTTCTCACTGTTCTGGAATCTAGAAGCTCAAGCTCAGGGTGCCAGGATGCTTAGATTTTTGGTGAGGGTCCATTTCCTGGTTTATAGATGGCTACCTTCCTAATTTACCTCTGGATGTAGGAGGAGGTGCCTGGCAATCTGTGTTTTTATAAGCCCTCCAGATGTTTCTGATTCATCCTTATTTTGAGAACAAATCCATTTCGTGTTAATTCTGAGGAAACAGTGATGTTTTAAAAAAGATAGTACATCTTTAAAGCATTGACATGAAAAACACAGAAAATAAAATGACCCAAGCTTCAGTCCTTTTAAGGCTTAGATTAAGCCAGTGATTGAGAATAAAGAATTGAGGACCCCTGTAAAATACAGTATAATTTTTACCAAATATAAATTAAAGGAAAGAGGAGAGTTAATGTGAAATAAAAAAAGATTAAGTATTTGATTTACTTATTCCTTTTTATCTAAGGAAGTTCTAGAGCTTAAGAACATGAATGGTGAAAGGAGATAGAATGGATGCTACAGAATCAGGTGTGCTCACTGACTTGTGGATTCTCAAGTGGGCTCCTTAGCATTGAAAGGCAAACTCATTTTTAATTGGATGATTTGTATTTTGGTGGGGTTTTTTGTTTGTTTGTTTGTTTTGCTATTGAGTTGTATTTCTTTATATATTTTGGATATTAACTCCTTATAAAATACATGATTTGCAAATATTTTCTCCCATTCTGGAGGTTGCCTTTTCATTTTGTTGATCATTCCTTTTACTGTGCGGAAGCTTTTTACTTTGTTGTAGTCACACTTTTATTTTGTTGCTTGTGCTTTAGGTGTCATATCAAAAAATTTTCTGGGGCACCTGGGTGGCTCAGTCGTTAAGCGTCTGCCTTCGGCTCAGGTCATGATCCCGGGGTCCTGGGATCGAGCCCCGTATCGGGCTCCCTGCTCCGCGGGAAGCCTGCTTCTCCCTCTCCCCCCTGCTTGTGTTCCCTCTCTCGCTGTCTCTCTCTCTCTCAAATAAATAAATAAAATCTTTGAAAAAAAATTTTTCTAAAACCCATGTCTAGGGGCATTTCCCCTATGTTTTCTTATAGGAGTTTCATGGTCTCAGGTCTTACATTTAAAGCTTTAATCCATTTTGAGTAATTTTGTAAGTGGTGTAAGGTAGTGGTCTAATTTCATTCTTTTACATGTGAATATTCAGTTTTCCCTGTTCCATTTGTTGAAGAGACTGTTTTTTCTTCATTGAGCATTCTAACTCCTTTGTCAAATACAATGAGCAAAGGGCAAATTTTTCCAAAGATGACATTTAGATGGCCAACAGGTACATGAAAAGTTGCTCAACATCATTAGTCATTGGGGAAATGCAAATCAAAAACACCATGAGATATCACCCCATGCCTGTTAGAATAGCTATTATCAAAAAGACAAGTTTTAGTAAATGCTGGTGAGGATGTGGAGAAAAGGGAATATTTATGCACTGTTAGTGGAAATGTAAATTGGTGCAGCCACTATTGAAAACAGTATGGAGTTTCCTCCAAAACTTAAAATAGAACTACTATATGATCCAGCACTATCACTTCTGGGTATATATCTGAAGGAAGTGAAATCACTATGCCAAAGAGATATCTGCCCATCCATGTTCATTGCAGCATTACCTGGAATAGTCAAGACATATAAAAACAAACAAACAAACAAACAAAAAAACAAGTATCTAAGGACGATTGAATAAAGAAAATGTGTATATATTTATATGCATATATATGTATGTACACACATATAACATATTTGTTATTCATTAAACAAGAAAGAAATTCTGCCATTTGTGACAACATGGACAGACCTCGAGGGCATTATGCTAAGTGAAATAAGCCAGAGAAAGACAAATTTTGTGTAATCCTTACATGAAATAAAAAGCCAACCAAACTCCTAGAAAAAGAGATCATATTTGGGGCTGCCAAAGGTGAAGGTGGAGTGTGGTAGAATTGAGTGAAGATGGTAAAAAGGTACAAGCTTTCAGTTATAAATAAGTACTAGGAATATAATGTACAACGTGATGACTGTAGTTAACACTGCTGCATGATATATTTGACAGTTTCTAAGAGAGTAGATCCTAGAAGTTCTCATCACAAGGAAAAAAAATGTAACTATATGAGGGGGAAGGATGTTAACCTAAATTTATTGTAATCATTTTGCAATATATGTATGTCAAGTCCTTATGCTGTACACCTTAAACTTACACAGTGTTGTATACCAACGATATCTCAATACAACTGGAAAAAAAGGAAGGGAGGAAGACTCATGTAATCACAACTCCTTAGAGGAAGAGTGAAATTGGAGTCTGGATGATGTCTTAGAGTATACGAAGGGACTGAGATTTAGAGGTTCCAACTAATGCAAAAACTAGATTCATTGATACATTGTTTTCAGAGATAAGAATATTTAGGTTACCATTTTTGAAACCTTTCCAGGTGACAAAGTCCTATACAGTGACACAGTGTTAATGAATAATTACACTAAGATTTAGCTGACTGTCACAGGAGTCAATCAATTTTTAAAACTGTTAGACAAGAGTGAAAAATAGGCCATTGGTGTGGAGTTTGACATTTTCAAACGTTAGCTGGAGGATAAAAAATATATATAATATATATTAGAACGAATTGTTGAAGTTATTAAAGAAGTTGGAAGTACATTATATGAGAATATTGAGAGATCAAATAAAATAGTAAAATAAAATTGATGAGACATGAGAAAGACTAGTAGAACAAAGGTTTTAAAGTAATTTGCACAATTAGGGAATATATTGATCTCTTTCTCTCTCTTTTTCTCTTTTTTTCCCAGCAGATTAAGGGTAGTAGGAAAATATACCTCTAAAGGATTCATCAGAAGTGTTTGTCACAGTCAGATCAGAAGTGGGCTTTATTTAACACAAGTATACAAAGAGTGTCCTTTTGGAAAAAGTAGAAAATGATTAAGAAGACAGTATGCCCAAAATAGACAAAGCACAACACAGTGCTATACCACAAAGAATGAAGGATTAGGCTTGAAAAGTCTATATTTAAACTGTGTTTATTCTGACTCTCTGTTTATCAGGTCACTATTTGATCTTATGTAAATTACTTAGTTGGGTTTACCTACCTCTGAGAGAATGTACAATGGATTGACATGAATATCTGGTACTTACTTCCTCACATTGCAATATTCCATTGGAATTCCAGGAGAAATTAAGCTTCAAAATTGTGTTTGTATGAGTACCTTTAAAATATCATTGAATAAATTAATCATGGAGAATTCTAACTCTAACAAATCAAAGAAGCCATCAGAATAATTGCCAGACATTGTTATTTCTTTTGAATAAGACTATAAAGATCATAACATTTTGCTTTTTTTTAAAGCACTGGTATTTTTCTATATCATACAATTGTTTATAAATGAATAAATGTGTACAGTCAAACGTACATACTTCTAAGAATTTATGTGCATTAAGTTTTCCTAACTAAGCATGTACATTTAGTTTCTTTATCCTTATATAGAACTTAAAATTTTGGCTTAGTTCAATATCAGTTGAATCAAGTCTAACCATGGAAGTAATTGTGTTTCCAATGGCCTAGGCATCAACACAGAATAAATAAAGTCAGATTTTTAAACATTAGGCTGTTAATTTGCATTATGAGAAAAATTAAGAAAAATTATAAATATTACTTGTACTAATTAACTATCCTAAACAAATGTCTTTGGTGGAAAAATGGGTTTTATGCCATTAAAAAAAATACCAAAAACTCCCTAATTGGCATTGATATTTGGTATCATGCAAGCCTCTTCAAATGAGCTGAGAAGTATTTATGCCTCCTGTATTTTCTAAAAGATTTTGTGTGGATTGGTATGACTTGTTCCTAAACGTTTGATAAAAATTTACCTGAAACTGTCTTGGCCTGAGGTGTTTTTGGTATAAAGCTTTTTTAAATGGAAGTTCAATTCTTTAACATATAGAGGAGTATATGAAGTTATATTTTTTGTGTGACTTTTGGTAACTGGTCTTTTCAAGGTATTTCTCAACTAATACCAATATGGTTTTCTGCAGAACATTCAGAAATTCTGGATCCCCTCAGATAATAGGACAGAAGCTCAAGAGTTAAAGCCCTTTAAGGCAGGACTTTAATATTGCCTTTCCCACATGAATGTAGTGTTGCAACCATGATTAGAAACCAATGAATTAATGATATAAATGTCCACATACTTTGTCGCTGATACCATGATAATCTCTTCCAGCAGAGATACCACATTTGGGACAGTATCTGCAATTGAGGCTACTGCTGGTTCAATTTGTGGTCCATTCTCTTCCAGTATTTCTTGTTTTTTGTTGTTGGGTTGTTTTTTGTTTGTTTTCTTTTTGTGTTTGTGGGTTTTTTTTTTGTTTGTTTGGTTGGTTGGTTTTTTTGGCTTGTTTTGTTTTATAGACAGCAGATTTTGGAATTAAACAGGAATATAATGGGCACCATTAATTTTTTTTTTGTCATTTAAGACAAGCCAAAATTCTCCAACCACCATCAGTAATAGAGCCCTAAGTGTCAGAAAATCTAAAGAAGATCCAAATCCCACATCCCATGTCAGAATCTGTTTCCAAAAATAACTTCTTTTACCACTTGCTGTAGGTCAGTGTCCCTTAGAAATAGACTCTGAAATGGAACTTTGTGTGAAGGTAGTTTATTTTGTGGACACTTGACAAATGTAGGATTGTACAGGGTAGGATTATACACAGGAAGAAGTTGAGAATGGTGATGCACATAGTCCTCAGCCAAACCTACATGAAGCTCTGAAATTAGGATGACCATTTATAAATAAAGCATAGGGCTGAGTGCTTCAACAAATCAGTGAATTTGCTCCCTGAGATAAGTTATAGCCATGGAAAAGTCCATTCCTTTTGGTTAAGGGCAATTCTCAGAAGGGGCCCAGCTATGAGTGTCAGCAGGTATTAATCTGGCAACTGAGAGGGGGTGAGAGTTTCAGTATTAGCAGATGATCCACTACATATGAATAGACCCATCTCAAACTGTTTCAAGTCCTCGTAGCTGGGCACCAATTTGACCTCCCAATTTTTTGCAAAGAATTGCATGGTATCCTCTTTAACATTAGTTATTATCATTTTTATATATGTAAATATTATAGCAAAATTTTTGATGAGTGATCAAAAGTCATTTGCATTTTCAATGAGTAATGCAAGGAAGTTTTTATGTGCTAGTTATTGGTCATCCTTTAAAAATTAAATTTTTTATTGAAGTATAATGAACAATGTTCTATCAGGTGTACAACATATAATGATAAACAATTATGTACATTATTCAGTGCTCAAGATAAGTGTATTCTTTTTTTTTTTTTTTTTTTTTTTTAAGATAAGTGTATTCTTGATCCCCTTTATCTATTTCACACTTACCCCCACCCATCTCCCCTCTGGCAACTACCAGTTTATTCTCTAAGAGTCTGGTTTTTGTCTCTCTTTTTTCTTTGACCATTTCCTCTTGAGGGATCCAAATTGGCTAAAAGATCTTACACTTAATTAGCTAAAAGCTCTTATACTCCTACACTTAAATGGCGAAAAGAACCCTTACTCTCCTTTCACAAACTAAGTACAATAACAATTCACCCACAATCTTTCCAAATCCCAAATAAAATTGTCAAACTAATTTTATAATTAAGTAAATGCATCTTGTTGATCACTCAAGTTGGAAATCTTAAAGAATATTATTCATTCTCTTTGTCCCTCATATTCATAGTCAAAATTTGTCATAATTTTTACTTACTATTGGCTTCTTTCTATATCCAATGCATTACTTTTAGTCTTTACTCATTCGATCTGTTCTGGTGCAATGCTTTGAAATTAATGTTTTTCACTTTTAATCTCTTTTATCAATTATTGGTAGATAAATTTTCATAAAATTTGTTTCTGAATATACTCCTCTGTACTAAGAAACATGAAATATTTATCTTGGTATATAGAATTATTATAGGCAACTAACCATTGAATTCAAGATTCTCCAAAATCTAAGTGAACCTTTCTCTCCAGTTTTTGCTTTTATTGCTTCTTCATGTAGATTGTGTTCTTCAGTCATATCAACCTCTCTATTTTTTACTCATCCCATCTTCTGTTTTTATCCATGCTTATCACCTCTGACAGATACCTTTACTCATTGTGCCTTTGAAAATACTTTTTCCTGAAAAAAAGTCCAAATTTTATCTTACATCAGAAATTAATTTCTTTTGTATCTCATAGCATTTTAAAATTTTCATACTGCTTATCATATTTTGACTTTACTGCAGTTTTATATGTATGCCTTATCTCTTGTCAACATACAACTTTCTTGAGGATTGAAATGTAAAAATTACTATTCATATATATATATATATATATAAACTTTTAGTCTTCATTTGTTGTCAAAGAAAATGTTGGGCAGTTGTTTAAAGTATTTTTAAAAGTTATTCTGATATTTAGGAATGATAGTGTGATATTGACATTCTTGATCATTAAATGGAGATTTCAGTAACTATTACGCATTATAATATCCTTGAGAATAGAGATGAATTGGTAGTTGAATTAATATATTAGAAGACATAGATAGGGGCGCCTGGGTGGCTCAGTTGGTTAAGCGACTGCCTTCGGCTCAGGTCATGATCCTGGAGTCCCTGGATCGAGTCCCGCATCGGGCTCCCTGCTCGGCAGGGAGTCTGCTTCTCCCTCTGACCCTCCCCCCTCTCCTGCTCTCTCTCTCTCATTCTCTCTCTCAAATAAATAAATAAAATCTTTAAAAAAAAAA
>NC_138375.1:21271472-21293727 GCF_054177405.1 Leptonychotes weddellii | reverse complement strand
ATAGGGGCGCCTGGGTGGCTCAGTTGGTTAAGCGACTGCCTTCGGCTCAGGTCATGATCCTGGAGTCCCTGGATCGAGTCCCGCATCGGGCTCCCTGCTCGGCAGGGAGTCTGCTTCTCCCTCTGACCCTCCCCCCTCTCCTGCTCTCTCTCTCTCATTCTCTCTCTCAAATAAATAAATAAAATCTTTAAAAAAAAAAGAAGACATAGATAAATGCCAAATAAAATTGTATTAGTAAGGATTTTAAAATTGAAAATAAGCAAGACAAACAATTATTTTTTAATGTATACAAGTAAAAGTGATGTAATTCTGAATGTGCTCATAATAAAGGAAGATGTTTACTGAAGAAGTGACATTGTCATTCATAGTTCAGGAAAATTTTAATTGGAGTAACTATTATTTATGCTTGTTTTGTAACCAAAATATATTGACCATCATTTACAAGGTTAGACTTTAAACCTTTGTGAAGAAATAGCACAGAAATACAAGTTTCTAAAGTGTACTATATATAGATACATGTGTATATATGCTTGAATATATGAGAAATGTAGTTAGAATGTAAATCCTGGTATTTCTTGGATTGAAATGAAATAATTTTTATGAAAAAATAACACAAGAGTTTCACAGTGATATTCATTAAAAAATATGCTTTAGATACAAGTCCTTCATCGAATATGTATTTTGCAAGTATTTTCTCTAGTCTTAACTTTTCACTTTCTTACTGGTATCTTTTGAAGAGTAAAAAAAAAAAAATCTTTACATTTTTTCTCTTTCCTTTTGAATGCTTTATGTATCCTAAGAAAAATTTGTCAAACCCTTAAATATAAAAATACTTCTCTTGCGTTTTAGAACTTTTATAGTTTTAAATTTTATTGGTTCTATGATCCTTTTGGATGTAATTTTTGTATATTATATGTGGTAAGGATTGACTCATATTTATTTTTTCCTACATGGATATCCAACAATTCAGAACCATTTGCTGGAAAAAGATTGTTTCATCATGCAACTACATTATATGCTTTGTTGAAAATCAAACACATGTATATGCCTATTCCTGAGCTCTCTATTCTGTAAATTTTGATCTATAATTATATCTTTATGCCAATATAATATTGTCTTAATTAGGATAGTTTTATAGTATTCTTGAAGTCAGATGTTTTAAGTCCTCTAAATTTGATCTGCATTTTCAAAATTGTTTGACTATTATAATTTCTTTCAATAGCCACATAAATTTCAGAATCAGTTTACTAAGTTTTACAAAAGAGTTTGCTGGAAATTTGGTTGGAATAATAGCAAACTAATAGAATGATTTTATACTTTAACAATATTGAATCTTCTTATCTATGAGTAGAGTATATTTTTCCACTAATTTTGGTCCTCTTTAATGTTCTCAGTAATATTATGTAGTTTTTATGTTCAGCACTTTCCCACATTTTAATATTTTTTTTTAAAGATTTTATTTATTTATTTGAGAGAGAGAGAATGAGAGACAGAGAGCATGAGAGGGAGGAGGGTCAAAGGGAGAAGCAAACTCCCTGCCGAGCAGGGAGCCCGATGCGGGACTCGATCCCAGGACTCCAGGATCATGACCTGAGCCGAAGGCAGTCGCTTAACCAACTGAGCCACCCAGGCGCCCCACTTTCCCACATTTTAAATCTATTTCTGTTTCATGTTTTTTATACCATTGCAAATAGTATTTTATTTCAATTTCACATACTTTGTTCTGGATATATAAACATATATTTAATTTAGTAATATTCTTTGCTACATTTATTAGTTCTGAGAACTTTTTGAAAATTCTTACTGTTATTCTACATAAAGGACAATGTCCTTTACAAATAAAGAGAATTTCTTTCTCCCAAAGCTATAAGTTCCTATGTCTTTTTCTTGTCTTATTACAATGGTTAAAAAAATTATGTACAATATTAAATGGAAGTGTTAAGAAAAGACTTCTTTGCTTATGTCTGATCTTAGTGGAGAGACATTTAGTCTTTCACCAGTAGAAATGATGTTAGCTGTAGGTTCAATATGTTGAGGATATTTCCTTTTATTCTTAGCTTGCTAAAAATTTTTACCATGAATTCCATGGGTATTGAATTTTGTTGTCAGATTTTTTTTTTCCTCTATTTACCTTTCATTGATTTTTTTTTTTTTGGTTTATCTTTTTACCATCCTATATTGACTTTTGGTTTAGATGATTGTTATTTAGTGTCTTGAAGTAGAAGCTTAGGATACCACTTTTACATATCTTTTTTTAAATAATATAAATATTTAATGCTATACATTGTCTTCTAAATACTATATTAACATCTTCCCACACATTTTGGTGTGTTGCATTTTTATTTTCCATTTCACTAAAAACACATTCCAATATACCTTTCTTTTACTACTTTGTTATTTAGAAGTGTATTATTTAATATCCACATATTTGGGGGGTATTTCTGGATATCTGTATATCTTTTATTGATGCCTACTTTATTTCCACTGTGGAAACAAATATTCTATTTAAATCCTTTGCATTTATTGACATGTTCTGTGACTCAGAATATGGTTTATCATTGTGTGTGTTCTATGTGCACATAAAAGAAATGTGTAATCAGCTATTGTTTGCTAGAGTGTTGTATAAATGCCATTTAAGTTAGTTGATATTAATCAACTCATCTTTTGTCCTTAATTAATTTTTTGCTACTTTTATCATTATTATGAGCAGAGTATTAAAAGTCTCTATAATTTTGACTGCATCTATTTCTCTTTGCCATCCTGTAAGTTTTTGTTTCAGTTATTGTGAAACTTTCTTTTTAGGTGCATACAAATATGGAATTTTGCATGTCTTCTGGGAGAACTGATTACTTTATCATTCTGATATATCTTTCTTTATCCCTGATAATATTCACTTTTCTGAAATCATGTTTGCCTGATATTAATTTAGCTTATCCAGGTTTCCTCAGATGGCATCTATATTCTATCATTTTTAACTTATGCCTCTTTTATTTAAAGTGGCTTTATATAAATATCACACAGCTACACCTTTTTCATTTAGATTGACAAAACTTTTTAACTGGAGTATTTAGATAACATATTTAATGTAAATATTGTTAGGATTTGGTTTAAGTCTAGCATCTTGCTCACTATTGCCTATTTCTTCTCTTTTCTATTTGTTTTTAGATTGAGTATTCTATTCTATTATTAGTGATATTTTCCTGTTTATATTTTTAGTATTTTTTGTAGGATTTACTAACAACAATCATAGATGATAATATTATATGTTGTAAATTCAAAAGCATATTGTTTGCTTTTACACAGTTATCTTTTAAAGAGAATAAAAATTAAAAAAAAATTATATTTGCTCACATACACCTATGTATTTTTTTATTATGTTTTTTATTCTTTAATGTAAATTTAACATTTTATATGGAAAATTTTTTCTTCTTTTAAGAATTTGCTTTGCCTTTTTAAAAAATGCATTCTATAATAATTAGCTTTCATTACTCAAAAATAGTCTTCAAATTTATTTTGAGAGAAATATTTGCTAAAGATTTAATTCTTGGGTTAACAGATTTTTCTTCTTTCAGTGATTTAAAATGCTATTTGATATTGTTTTTCTTACCAGTATGATTTTTATGAGAAATCTACGATCATTATCTTTGTTCTCTTTATATGTCATTCTTTCTCTGGGTGTATTTATAAATTTTAGCTTCATGTATTAGTATCATTAACTGAATTATGGTATTTTTCTGTTTCTTTTCTGTTTGGGATTCATTGAGTTTCTTGTATTTGTGGCTTTATAAATTTTATTAAATTTAAAAAAAATCTAAGGTTTCTTCAAATGCTTTTCTACTCACTTATTATTTTTGTCCCAGAGTACCCTGAAGATCTTACTTTCCATTTTTTTCTATATTTGATTCTTTTTTCCTGTTATTATATAATCTTTTATCCCAACATTTTATCCCATCAATTTTTTTAAAATTTCAGATAGTGTATATTTTATCTCTAGAATTTCTATTTAGTTTATTTTTTATGTCTTCTATTTATTTCCTCATTTTATTTATTATTTTCTTTGAATCTTTGAATGTGTTTAAAAAGATTATTGTTTTAAGGTCCTTTTTTTTGTCCTGATTTCATAATGACTCTCATCTCTGTAACTTCTGTTATCTTAATTCTGTTGCTTATGAATATCATTTTCCCTGCTTCTTTGCATGTTGAGTAAGTTTTGACTAGATGCTAGAAATTTAAAATTTTATGTGTTTGGAGTGCTTTATTTCTCTAATAGTATTTTCTGTGCCTGGCAGTTCATTTCCACACTTTTGCAGCTTGCTTTTAAGCTTTGTTATGGGAAGTTTAGAGTAATTTTTATTTTTAGGTTAATTTTTCTTGGTTTTAAGATAAGCCATTCTGAAGAATCTAATTGAATGTATTATATCTTCACTTGGTCTATTATGAAACAATATTCAAAATCTTTTGTAAATTCTGATTATTGTATATCCTAATTCTTTCAAGTGTTTCTTTCCTTATGGAGAAGTTTAGGACGTTTTCTACCATATGCACATATTCTTCTACCATATACAACACTTTCTTCACTGCTCTCCCTAACTCAATTTCCAGTGCCCTTATATATCTGAAGTCCAGCCTCTTTCCTTAGCCCACTGAGAATGTTTAGTCTATTTTGGTTTCTCTCTTTGCTGTGGCTTGAAAAATGCCTTCAGAGAGTGTACTGGGGACCATTATTGGATTCACCTCATTTCTTTTCTTTCTCAGTGGTCATAGTCTTGTGCTGCCTAATGTCCAAAATACATAATTTATTATTTAATATCCTTAGTCCCTCAAGTTATTTACCACAGGAGGAAAATTCCAAAAAAGTTTACCTTATCTTTTTTGAAATATTTTTTCTCTTGAGTTTTATGTTATGTCACATCCTCCCAGTTGCTAAAATCTTGGTGATAGTTTTTTTTTTTAATTATAGTTTACATAAAATTTTATATTAATTTCAGGTATACAACCCAGTGATTTGGCATTTATATACACTATGAAATAATTCCCATTATAAGTCTAATTACCATCTGTCACCATAAAAGTTATCACAATATTATTGACTCTAGTTCCTATGCTGTACTTTAGATCCCTGTGACTTATTCATTTTATAACAGAAAGTTTGTACCTCTTAATCTCTTCATCTGTTTCACTTATTCTCCACCCCCACCCCTCTCCTCTCTGGCAACCACTAGTTTGTTCTCTGTATTTATGAGTCAGTTTCTGTCTTGTTTGTTCATTTGTTTTGGTTTTTAGATTTCATATATAAGTGAAATCATACAGTATTTGTCTATCTCTGTGATTTATTTCAGTTAGCATAATACCTCTAGGTCCATCCATGTTGCCACAAATGGCAAGATTTTATTCTTTTTTATGGCTGAGTAATATTTTATTGTTTATACCACATTTTTATCCATTTATCTATCAATGGAACATTCAGGTTGCTTCCATATCTTGGTTATTGTAAATAATGCTGCAATGGGGCACCTGGGTGGCTCAGTCGTTAAGCGTCTGCCTTCGGCTCAGGTCCTGATCCCAGGGTTCTGGGATCGAGTCCCACATCGGGCTCCTTGCTCAGCGGGGAGCCTGCTTCTCCCTCTGCCACTCCCTGCCACTCTGCCTACTTGTGATTCCTCTCTCTCTCTCTCCGTGTCAAATAAATAAATAAAATCTTAAAAAAAAAATAATGCTGCAATGAACATAATAATGCACATGTCTTTTTGAATTAGTGTTTTCATAGTCTTTGGGTAAATACTGGAATTACTGGATCATATGGTAGTTCTATTTTTAATTTTTTGAAGAATCACCATATCATTTTCCATAGTGGCTACCCCTATTTACAGTCCCACTGACAGTGTCTCCACATCTTTGCCAACACTTATTTCTTGTCTTTTTGATAATAGCAATTGTGACAGGTGTAAGGTGATATTTCATTGTGGTTTTGATTTGCATTTCCCTGATTAGTAATGTTGAGCATCTTTTCATGTGTCTGTTGGCCGTCTGTATGTCTTCTTTGGAAAAATGTCTCCAGGTCCTCTCTCCGTTTTTTAATTGGATTGTTTTTTGTTTGGTTTGGTTTGTGTTTGGGGTTTTTTTGTTTGTTTGTTTGTTTTTGGTATTGAGTTGTATGAGTTCTTCATATATTTTGGATATTAACCCCTTATCAAACATATTATTTACAACTTCTCCCATTCATTAGATTGCCTTTTTGTTTTGTTGATTTTTTTCTTTTGCCATGCAAAAGTTTTGAGTTTGATGTAGTTCTTTTTTAAATTTTTGCTTTTGTTTCCCTTGGCTGAGAAGACAGATTCCCCCCCACCCCAAAAATTGCTAAGACCAATGTCCAAGAGTTTAGTGCCAGTGTTTTCTTTTAGGAGTGTTATGGTTTCAAGTCTACATTTAGGTCTTTAATCTATTTTGAGTTTATTTTTATGTATAGTGTAAGAAAGTGGTCTGGTTTCCTTCTTTTGTAGCACCCCTTGCTTGAAGGGACTCTTTTCCCCACTGTATATTCTTGCCTTTTTTGTTAAAGATTGCACATTTAAACATGGTTTATTTCTGGCCTCTCTGTTATATTGCATTGAATAGAATGTGTCTGGTGTTTTTTGTTTTGTTGTTGTGTTGTTTTCTAGTGCCATGCTGTTTTGATTATTATAACATTGTAGTATAGTTTGAAATCTTGGATTATGATACATCCGACTTTGTTTTTTCTCAAGATTGCTTTGCATTGGCAAGGATGTGGAGAAAGGGGAGCCCTCTTGCACTGTTGGTGGGACTGCAAACTAGTGCAACCACTGTGGAAAACAGTATAGAGTTTCCTCAACAAGTTAAAAACAGAACTATCCTACAACCCAGCAATTTCACTAGTAGGTCTTTACCCAGAGAATACAAAAATACTAATTCAAAATGATATATGCACCCCAATGTTTATAGCAGTATTATTTATACTAGCCAAACTATGGAAACAGCCCAAGTGTCCATTGACTAATGAATGGATAAAGATGTGGTGTGTGTGTGTGTGTGTGTGTGTGTGTGTGTGTGAGTGTGAAATATTAGTCATAAAAAAGAATGAAGTCTTGCCATTTGCAATGATGTGGACGGAGCTAGAAAATATTATGGTAAGTGAAATAAGTCTGTGAGAGAAAGACAAATACCATATTATTTCACTCATATGTGGAATTTAAGAAACAAAACAAATGAGCATAGGGAAAAGAAGAGAGAGAGAGGCAAACCAAGAAAGAGACTTTTAACTATAGAGAACAAACTTAATGATTACCAGAGGGGCAGTAGGTGGGGGAATGGGTTAAATAGGTGATGGGGATTAAGGAGGGCACTTTTTGTGATGAGCACTGGGTGATGTATGGAAGTGTTAAATTACTATATTGTACACCTGAAACTAATATAACACTGTGTTGACTAACTGGAATTAAAATTAAAACAAAAAAAGAAAAGTTAATTTAACTGGTTTATAGTATATGACAAGCCTTCTTGAATAGGAGAGGGGGAAAGGTTTTGACCTAAGTAACTTTGGAAATAACTAAACGTAAAATAAACTGTACATAAGTACTGTTAAGGGGAAAAAAAAACAAGAGATTGCTTTTGTTATTTGGGGTCTTTTGTGTTCTGTACAAATTTTAGGATTTTTTTTTCCAGTTCTGTGAAAAATGGTATTGATATTTTGATAGAGATTACAGTGAATCTGTAGACTGCTTTGGGTAGTAGGGGTATTTTAACAATATTCTTCTAATCCATGAATACAGTATATATTTCCATTTATTTGTGTTGTCTTCAGTTTATTTCATTAATGTCATATAGTTTTTAGAGTTTAGGTTATTGCCTTTTAGGTTAAATTTATTGCTAGGCATTTTATTCTCTTTGATACAGTTATAAGTAGGATTGATTTCTTAATTTCCCTTTGTGATAGTTATTAATATATAGAAACCCAACATAATTTGTATATTAATTTTGTATCTTGCAAATTACTGAAGTCATTTATTCTAAGGGTTTTTTGGTGGGGTTTTCAGGGTTTTCTATGTATAGCATTATGCCATCTGCAAATAGTGATAGTTTTACTTCTGCCTTACCAATTTGGATGCCCCTTCCTTCCTTTCTTCCTTCCTTCCTTCCTTCCTTCCTTCTCTTTCTTTCTCCCTTCCTTCCATTCTTCCTTCCTCCCTCCCTTCCTTCCTCCTTCCTTCTCTCTCTCCCTCTCTCTTTTTTCCTCCCTTCCTTCTTTTTCTTTTCTTTTTTCTTTTCTGTTCTTTCTCTTCTCTTCTTCTTCTGAAGCTAGGACTCTTAGTACTATATTGGATAAAAGTGGCAAGAGGGACTTCTCAGGCATCCTTGTCTTGATACTGATTTTAGAGGGAGAGCTTTCACTTTCCACAACTGAGTATGATGTTAATTGTGTATTTGTCACATACAGCTTTATTACATTGAGGTATGTGCTGGGTGATAGCTCTGAATCCCCTTTCAGCATACCTCTAATTATACCTTTTTGCCTGTACTTCTCAACAGATTCTACATGGGCTTTTTCTTCTACTTTCTCCCCCAAAATTTATTTCCCAAATGTCTCAAAGCTTCTCCTTAGATATTGAATGAAATAAAACTTAACTCTATAAAATTTACATGATTTAGCCCCAGTCTGGCTTATCTTACCTATATCTTCCAATTCTTATCCATATTCCATAATCTCTATCTGTTCTTGGTGTTCTTTTGCCTGGAATGTTCCTCTATTAGATAACCCATATTGGACCCTGTGATCAGTTAGCACTCATGTCAAATACCTCCTCTTCACAAAACTTTCCTGACCATCTTACCCACGTTCTTCTCCCTCCTTAGCTAATATTTCCATTTGCCTTATTTATCTTACTATAAAGTTTATTATCCAAGTTATATTACGTATTATTTTCTTACTATTTTCTGCATTCCCTACTACCAGGTAATTTCTATGAGAAAAGTGGCATATCTACTTTACTCACTATTGTATCCTCATTATCTAGAATAATCCTTGGCTCATCCACATTTACCTTCAAATCTTGGACTATAAATTGCCCTAGACAAATCAGTTACAAAAAAAACAAACAAAAAAACAAAACAAACAAACCCCATACTTTAGTGTGTCATTGCATTGAAGAAGATTGCCCACCAAAGCAACCATGGGACAACTCAACAAAGTAAAAATGGATTATAATATTTTGGGAAATAGTAGTTTTCCAAGAGTAATTTAAATGAGCAGTACTTTTATATGGCTCAAAAAAAAAGTATATAAAGTGGGGAACATCAGGTCTCTACTGGAAAGTCAACTGAAAATCCCATTTGAAAATTGATTTGAGATTCTGAGTCCAGAAACCTCTTATCTGAAGCCCTTTTCTTGGGTTGTAAATCAAAACAACTTTTCCTTTTCAAAATGACTTTGGTTCTCCAGACAAGAATAGGATGTTTCTTTCTTATGGACATAATTTCAAAAATCACTGTTTTATGATATTTTGTGATTTTAGACAACAACATTTCTCTAAGTGGTACTATACCAATACTATATAGACTTTAAAATTACATTTCATCTGCCTAATAAGTTAAAATATTGGGGAGTACAATATTTAAACATTTAAAAATTGATTCTGATCAACACAGTATTGTAATTAATTCTATGAGTAGTAATACATAGTTAACAATATGAGTACAAATCTATAGCTCTAGAAAAATTAATTTGACACATTCAATTTGACATTAAAAAGACTTGTTTGCCAAAAGTGATTAATACTATTTTCTAGACATATGTATACACTTTATCTTTTGTGAAAGACACAGCAGCTCTTAGAGTTTATTTATTTATTATTTATTTATTTAATTTATGAGATTTGGCATGCCTTACTATGTCACATAGGCAATAAATGAAAGACCCAGCATATAAAATAGATATACAAAACTTTTTCTGATACACCAGTCTCCCTTATTCACTTGTCTCTTATGCTTATAATACATTTTGAATAGAAAAGAGAAAGAAATTAAATACTTAATATTGGCAGAAATCAATTGGAACTAAAATGGGCTAAATCTATAAGGGAATGTGAGAGATTTTTGTTTCTTGCATTTGCTTTAATGTGTTAACAGAGTCATAGTACATGATAGTCTTATCTCTGTTGTTGCTACCTTCCCTACAGTGAGTACCTTTTGTGCTTTTTTCCTAAAGATTTCATAAACTAATATGAAAGTTCAATGTCAAAGAGCTCAGGCTCATTCTTTTATTTATTCATTTATATGAACGTTTTATTTGCTTTCTTCAAAGGCAATGAGAAAGTATCAATAAGAATAAAACACAGAAGTAACTGTTTATGGACCTGAGAGCCTGTGAAGTACTTATATATGTTATCTAAAATCCCAACAACTGTACAAATAATGCTGCTTCACACATAATAATACATGATATATACATAGTGTCTCTTGCAGCACAGTGCCAAAAAATAAAAAAAATAATAAAGTTTTTTGTTTGTTTTCCAATCAGCTACATGTATTAAAGAGCATGGACAAACTGAGTCCAAATAATTCCAAACACATTTCTGTTGGTATCATTTAAAATCAGAATTTCTTTTCTGATTTTTTTTTTTTTAAGATTTTATTTATTTGAGAGAGAGAGAGCATGAGAGGGGGGAGGGTCAGAGGGAGAAGCAGACTCCCCGCTGAGCAGGGAGCCCGATGCGGGACTCGATCCCGGGACTCCAGGATCATGACCTGAGCCGAAGGCAGTTGCTTAACCAACTGAGCCACCCAGGCGCCCTCTTTTCTGATTATTGAACACTATTTAGAAAGGAAATTTCAAAAACCTAAAATCTGATAAAGGAAAAAAAATACCAATAATTTCTACATTCATATTATTTCTTTCATAAAATCAATCTCTTTTTCAAATTTCAAATGATAAAAAAGATGAGTCAGGGGGTACCTGTGTGGCTCAGTTGGTTAAGCATCTGAATCTTGATTTTGGCTCAGGTCATGATCTCAGGGTTGTGAGATCCAGCCCCACATCAGGTTCTACACCCAGCATAAGATTCTCTCTTTCCCTCTCCCTCAGCCCACCGATCCTTTAAAAAAAAAAAAAAAAGGCATATAAAAATAAACACAGCAGCTCTATAAATGGTAGAGCAGATTCTGGGGTGACTTAGATGTGGGGAAACATACCTAATAGAGATCCCCACATTGGATTCATTTTGTAACAGACAGCACTGAATAACCACAATTACTTCCCAAAGGGGGAGAATATCACACTCTGTGCATCCAGAAAGCAATTGGTGGGAAGGGAAGTCTGGGTTAAGAATATATTTCTGCTAAATTTGATTTTTTTTTTCTTTAAACCAAAATCAGGGATCAAATTAAATGGATAAAATTATCACCTTTACCATCAAGGTTGGGCCAGACCAGTGTATTTATTCTCTGCACACAGTCTTATTCAGAATGGAGGGAAGAAGGAGAAGCCCAGATCCCTAACCCCAAATTTGCTAAAGAGAAACCACTCTTCTTCCACCAAGGCGAACTGCATAAAGGAGTACTGAGAGGCCAAAGAGCCAAAGGAGAGTCTTTCCCTTTTATTATTTGGCATGTTATGTGTTTTATTCACTTTATTGAATAAATTACAGTCTTTTGACCTGTCACCTGAAATCACACACCCTAAAGTATACTATAATTATGTCTTCCTTATTGATAAAAAAAAAAAGAAGCTATGGAAGTGAATATGTACTCATTAGCAATTTCTAAAATAGCTCATAAACTTCTCCAGACACTTATATTGGAAGGAGAAAACAATACTGTATTTTGAGGGGGAAATGCAACAATATGATGCTTCCTTCAGGGAAAATGAAAAACTATTAGAAACAGCAAGGATCAAAAACACTAAGCCACCAGTTATTAAAAATTATTTAGCACTTGAACTTTTAGTAGGAAAATTTCATTTCCTGTAGAGATGTAAGAATTTCAATCACAGAACTAATGTCCTGAGTTATTTACTCTGAAATCTCAGAAGATTGGGCACATTTTTATAGTTTTTAAATCAGGATAAATTCTATTGGATTGTTTTAGATGAAATACATAGATATTATTTTTGAAACACGTTAGGACTTAACTAGTAAAGTACCAGACTATATGTTAACCAAACTACATACACTCTTTTCAAAAAAATGTTATAAATTGTGATTTACGCTGATTTTGTGTTTGTAAATTCACCTTTACTGTTCATCTCTTTTTATATATCCAGTACCCTCCACTGAATGTCTTACTAATTTCTCTCTATATTTTTTTATTTATGTCTTTATCTTCCTTGTCTGTCATTTTGGGTCATTGTATTAATGATTTAATAGGAATTATCTTGAATTATGATTAGTAAGTTTTATTTAATGCATACTCTTAGCGCTAGCCTTCTATTTGGTAACATAGTTGTAAACACTGCAGCTTAAAACTACATACCTGAATTTACAGGGTGCTGATAAAACATTGCCTAAAATGTATAGCTATAAAGGCCAAGTTAAGGAAAATATATCAATAATCTAACATACTATTTTAACAAAGTATAAGAAAAATAAGAGCAAACTAAACCCAAAGGAAGAAGAAGAGAATAATAAAGATTAATAAGGACTACATTAATTGGAGATTGTATAGAAATTGTTCATTGTTTTTAGTTAAAATCCATGTTAGGAAATACATCTAACTCAAGACCTAGTGTATGTGTATCTTTTATCTCCATGTCTATCAGTCTTTTCCTCTATCCATTTACTTAATGGATCTGTTTATCATTTACATAGAGAAGTATATAACTTTGTAAACAGGTCATTTATAATTACCATTTTTTCTTTTTTTCAGTAATGTCAATATTTGTTTTAAATTCATCTATAACACAAGTCATTTAAAGTGTCTTAAGCTTTTGTTTTTCATAACTTACACCATTTTTATTGAAATATACATTGAAGTTAACATACCATAATTACACGGATTGAGGTCTATTCACTTATTACACTCACATGTGCAGGACCTAGATCAAGAAACTGAACATTACAGCATCCCAGAAGTCTCCTATGTCACCCAAGTTTAAACACTGTCCTGACTTTAATGATGTAGGTTAGTTTTACCTGTTTTCACAGTTATATGCCTGGAATCATATGACATATAGTATTTTGTGTCTGGCTTATTTTACTCAAAATACTGTTTGTGAGTTCATATCATTTTATATGGTTGTAAGTTGTTTTTTTTTTAATTCATTTTCATTGTTGTCTGGTGTTCCGTTGTATTAATGATTTATTCATTTTTGTGTTGATGGACATATGGGTGGCTTCCAATTTTTGGCTATCACATGTAAGAGTGCTTTGAACATTTTAGTACATGTCCTTTAGTGAGTGTGTATACGTGCATGTGTGGAGTTTTTGGGGGCACATATTTGGGTGGGAATGCTAGGTCATAGAGTATGCATATATTGAGTTTTAATAGAATATTTTGATGTATATCACACCATGGGGCTCCCCTGCATAAACCTTTCAAACGTTTTTCATTTCAGTGTACATATGCTATATTATAAATTCTTTGCCATGATCTGTGCAGCTCTGTGAGACTAGATCCTGCCTATATCTGCAGCCTCCTCTCATACTACGGTTTCTCTTGACCCAGCCTTGTCAGCATCCTTTTGGTCATGTTTCTGGATGCAGGGCTTTTGCACATGCCCTTCCTCTGATTGGGAGACTCACTGCTCCTCCCTGTCAGCCTTACTTCCCATCATTTAGATGTCTGCTAAAATATCACCTTGTTAGAGAGGTCACTGCCATTTAAATAAGTAGCTATTTTATTGTACATAATTTTATCTGATTTCTCATAGCACTTGTGACTAAGCTGTAAATATGTAATTTTTTTTCTTGTTTGTTTCTGTTTCCTACTAGAATGTATACTCCATGAGGGATGTGGCCAGACCCACTGGAAATGTTTTATGATCTCTTTTTTGTACTATCATATGTAGGCTCAAAACTGAATTTTCAAAAGCCAAGTCTTTTTTCTTTTTCTTTTTTAATAGCATAAAAGCAAGCATAACAACATGAGCCTTGGGCCTTGGGGTTAGAATTGCATGGGTTCAAGTTCCAGTTCTGTCACCTAATAGGTATATAGCCTTGGGCAAACTAAATTTTTCTTACAAGTTCCTGACCTATAAAATATTAATACATTATATTTTGTTACCTGGTTTTGTCCAGGCTGCAACAGAGTTATTAAAAATAACAAAAAAACATGTTATAAATAACCTAATTCCTATTCTCTCCCATCCCCCCAGTTAATAACATAGTCTCTGTACAGGATCTTAAGGCGTCCCAGCAGCATTTTGTGCACTGTCCTCCCTAACTACAACAGTCATTATGCTCAAGTTTTTGATGGTCTGTTGTGAGGTAGCTTAGAGCCGTTTAACTCCACATCTGCTTTTGTGTTTACCTCCTGTGGGTCGTTTATCAGCCATGCTAACTGTGCTTTGATATCGTAAAGAAGTTTTGTTTATTAGGCCTGGTTTGATTTGTCCTCTTCCTATTGCATTAGACATATTTTTAACAATTCAATGATTTTTTTTTTTTAAAGATTTTATTTATTTATTTGACAGAGAGAGAGACAGCGAGAGAGGGAACACAGCAGGGGGAGCGGGAGAGGGAGAAGCAGCCTTCCCGCGGAGCAGGGAGCCCGATGTGGGACTCGATCCCAGGACTCTGGGATCATGACCTGAGCCGAAGGCAGACACCTAACGACTGAGCCACCCAGGAGCGCCTCAACAAGCTTATGATTAGTAATGAAACAAATCTCAATAAATTTTATTTTTTTTAAAGATTTTATTTATTTATTTGACAGAGAGAGAGACAGCGAGAGAGGGAACACAAGCAGGGTGAGCTGGAGAGGGAGAAGCAGGCTTCCCGCTGAGCAGAGAGCCTGACGTGGGGCTTGATCCCAGAACCCTGGGATCATGACCCGAGCGGAAGGCAGATGCTCAACGACTGAGCCACCCAGGCGCCCCGGAATATCACTTTTTTTTTTTTTTTTTTTTTAAGATTTTATTTGACAGAGAGAGACACAGCGAGAGAGGGAACGCAAGCAGGGGGAGTGGGAGAGGGAGAAGCAGGCTCTCCGCCGAGCAGGGAGCCCGATGCGGGGCTCGATCCCAGGACCCTGGGATCATGACCTGAGCCGAAGGCAGACGCTCAACGACTGAGCCTCCCAGGCGCCCCAACAATTCAATGATTTTTAATGAATGCATAGAGTGGGTGCATAGAGTTGTTCATCAATTATCACAACAATTCAGTTTTAAAACTTTTTCATCATCCCCCATACTTCCGTGGAGGCTGTGCTGATAATCCACATTTCTCCCCCTACCACCCAGCCCCAGGCAACCAGTAGTTTTCTTTCTGTATTTTTTCTTATTTGCCCTTTTTGAACACTGAAAAGTTCTTGTAAGTGGAATCGTAGACTATATATTCTTTTTGCAACTGGCGTAGTTTATTTAGCAAAAGCATTTTGAAATATGTCCATGTTGTATTATACATCAGTAATTTTTTTTTTAAAGATTTTTATTTATTCATGAGAGACAGAGAGAGAGAGAGGCAGAGGGAGAAGCAGGCTCCCAAGGAGCAGAGAGCCCGGTGCGGGACTCGATCCCACGACCCTGGGATCATGACCTGAGCTAAAGGCAGACGCTTAACCATCTGAGCCACCCAGGCGCCCTACATCAGTATTTTTTAATGCAGAATAGTATTGGATTATATGGATAAAATACATTTATGCATCCACAAGCTGATAGGCATTTGGATTGTTTCCAATTTGGGCTATTATGAATAATGCTGCTGTGAAATCTAAGGGTCTTTGGACATGTTTATTTCTCATGGGTAGATTACTAAGACTGTGATTAGTGGGATATACAGTAAATTTAAATTTTAAAGAGATTGTCAGACTTCTTACCAAAATATCTAGCCTCTTATATCCCTACCAGCAATGTCTGAGAAATCCAGTTTTCCACATATTCACCAACACTTGGTATTGTCTGAGTTTTTCATTGTAGCCATAATATTGAGTTCACAGAGGTATGTCATTATGGGCTTAATTTGCATTTTCCTAACAATTTAGGAGATTGTTCACTTTCCCTTGCCTTTATTAGGCATTTATATGTCTTCCTCAGGGAAACATTTGACATTTTGTATGTTTTCGAGTTTCTTATTATTGAGTTGTAAATAATATATTCTGGATACAAGTCCCTTGTCAGATATATAATTTGAAAATATTTTCTCCCAATCTATGGCTTGCTTGTCTATTCATGTTCTTATTGTTATGTCTAGAGGTACAAAGCTGTGGTGTTGTTTTCTTTTTACTTTTAACTACTTTTATTTTTAATTGAAGTATACTTGACATACTATACTATATTAGTTTCAGGTGTACAACATACATCACTGTGATTCAACAATTATAAACATTCTGAAATATCACAGTAGTGTAGCTACCTCTGTGATTATATGAAGTGATCACATTATTGACTATATTCCTTACACTATGCTTTTCATCCCTGTGACTTATTTATAACTGGAATTTTGTATCTCTAAATCTCCTTCAATTTTGAATGGCAACCTTGTGGGGGTAGAGTATTCTTGGTTTTTGGGACTTCTTTCCTTTCAGTAGTTTGAACATATCATGCTACTCTCTTCTGGTCTACAAAATTTCTGCTAAAAAATCAGCCAATAGCCTTAGGGTGTTTTCCTAACTATTTGCTTTTCTCTTGCTTTTGGGATTCTCTCTCAAAATTTTGATGTTTTACTTATTATGTCTTGGTGTTGACCTTCTAAGGTTCATTTTGTTTGGGGCTCTCTTCAGTTCCAGAGACCTGAATGTCTATTTCCTTCCCCAGGTTAGGGAAGGTTTTAGCTGTTATTTCTTCACATAAGTTTTCTTACCTGAAAGATAGAAGATAGATTGAAGGACAGAAGACCTCCTCTTGCTCTTCTCCTTCTGGGATCCCTATATTAATAGTATTATTTTTTAGGTTTTGAGGGGTTCCTTAACCTATCCTTTTTTTTTTTTTTTTGAAATACTGTTCAGCTTGCATACTTCCACAGTCCTGTCTTTCAGATCACTGACCCATTCTGCATCCTCTAAATCTGCTATTGATTCTCTAGTGTATTTTTCATTTCAGTTATTGTATTCTTCAGCTCTGATTGCTTTTTAAAATATTTTCTATCTCTTTGTTGAAGATTTCACTGAGTTTACTCTTCTCTCAAGTCCAATGAGTATTTCGTATGGCCATTATTTTGTACTCTTTATCAGGTATATTGATCATTTCCATTTTGCTTAGTTCTTTTTCTGAGGGTTTGTCTTATTTCATTTGGGACATATTTTTTTGTCTCTTCAGTTTGACTCTCTTTCTATATATTAGGTAGATCAGCTACATCTCTTTTTCTTGAGAATAGTGCACTGCCTTATGTTGGAGGCATCATATGGAGCCCAGTAGTACAACACCCCCTGGTCACTAGAAGCAGGCACTTGAGTGCCTATATACATTTTTTTTTTTTTTTTTTTGTGACCAGGCTGCAACTGCTGACAACATGCTAGCAGGTGGTACTGGCCCTCAGCCTTGCTGTTTATAACTCTCCATGACTACTGCAGGTACAGTGGGGGACAGGGCTGACCCCCAGCTCAACTAGCTGAGAGGCTGGGTTGTTGCTGCTGTAGGTGTGCTGGTGAGGGAGTCCAGCCTCTTACAAAACTGACAGAGGGGCTTGGTTGAAATTGCTGCAGGTGTGCTGATGTGGGGCTCTCAGGGGAGGAGTCATTTTGGAAGATCAACAGTCCTAGCCTGACTGCTGGTTGTGGTGGGGCAATAGTCACTTTGTGGGTATTCCAGTCCTGACCAAGGCTGCCTACCAGGTGTGGCAGTGTGTGAACCACTCTGGAGGAGTACCTACTGGGGCAGGTGGGTTGGATGGGTCTGGTTTACAGGGGGATGATAGGGCAGGGCAAGCAGTGTTAGCAAGGTTGGAGACTCCTCAGAACTGGCTCCCATAAGCATCAGGCCAGCTAGACTAATAGAGAATAAGAAAAGTGGTGCCTAACAGCAGTTTTGTTCCAAGAGGAAGATCCTTCAAATTCCTGCTCTTCCAGTGTATGTCCTAAAATGAGTTAGTAAATCTCCTTCACGTATAACCCAGACACTTTTCAAACTGCTTATTCTATGCTATGTTTCCTATTGAGTGATATAGCTGGCTGGCTCTCTAACAGCAGAGTAATGGTTTCCTATAGACTTTTGGCTTTTCTGGAGTCAAGCTCTGCTGACTTTCAAAGCCAGATGTTACAGGGACTTGTCTTCCTGGTGCAGGTCCCAGGCTGAGCATACCCAATGTGGGGTTTGATCCCCTCCTCAGAGAGGACCATGGTGATATTCCTGATGGGTGCCCGCACCAGGGGTTTGATTCTTGACTATGTCTCTGCCCCTCCTACTCTTCTCAATGTGGCATTCTCTTTATGTCTTCAGTTGTGGAATGTCTGGTCTGCCAGTGTTCAGGTCATTTTCAGAGTGAGTTGCATTACGTGTAGTCCCTCTGTGAGGAAGGTGAACCCAAGATCCTCTTACTCTGCCATCTTCACCTGCTTTCTTTTGGTTTCTTTTTAAAAATAAATTCCAGATCATCTAAAAAAAACACTCACACACATAAACTTCTAATTTATTCTATTGGTATCATATCTGAGATCTTTTTCTCTAATCCAAAGTTACAAGTATTTTTTTCTAGAAATCCTAGCTTTAGCTTCTAACACTTTTTTGTGTGTATGCGTATTCTTTATGATTTTCTGCAAGTATGATCCTGTCTTTTGAGAGTAAAGAAAGTTTTGCTTTTTTTTTAACAGTAGTGATCATTTTAGATTATTATTTTTTTATTACAGTGGCTAGAACAAGATGGAAATTCTTAACTCTTGACTCATTTCCAGTCTTAGAGGAAAAACAGTCCATCATTAAGAAACAGAGGTTTCCTTCTATCACTAGTCTTTTGAGTTCAACTTGTCAAAAACTGTTATGCTTTTGTCTAATAATTGAATGAGAAGTAATAGCTCCAGTTATTTGAGGAATAGGGTAGAAGTACACCTGCTATGAGGTGTTGTACTCAATATACTTGCAGATAGTATGTTAGACATAATGTAGCTCTGGGTCATTGGTGCATATCCATATTCTCTCAATCTCTGATAGTTAAATAAAGTCTCTTAGTTGTCAGTATTTATGGGACAATGGATTTGATCTGGTAGACCCAGGTTTTCTGTATTTTTTAATTGAAATAGAACTTAATATAATTAATTCAAATTTTAACTTTATTAGAATTTTCTTCTATAAGGATATTCTGAGCATTTCCCATTATTGTATTTCCATTTTCTCTGTACCAAAATTCTTCTAAATTCCTGATCAGTTAATAGTAAGGTGTCTTAGATGGGTTCTCTAGAAGCAGACCCTGAGATGACAACACATGTGCAAGTGATTTATAAACAATATGTTTCCAGGAGAAGTGGGCAATGACAGAGGAAGCAGGACTGGGAAAAGTAGGAAACCAAGTAGGTGGTTTCATGCAAAGTATGGGCTTCACCCTGACCCTGCAGGGAAGCTCTGGAGTGTGAATTATATTTCAGAGTTAGTTCCAAATTTAAGAAAATAAACCAGGCTCTTATGTTCTTTTATTGACTAAGGGTCACCCTTGAGGGTTGGAGGCCGACCAGGAGCTACAGGATCTCTGCATGTAGAAGTAAAGCAGTTCCAAGCCAAGCACAGTCATCCAAAGACAATGTTAGGTACATGAATTAGAAGAAAATGCATACAAAGCTCGGATGTGAGCCCACAGATAAAAAGAATCTAAGGGATCTGGGCATGTACAGGAAGTGCCCACTACATTAGATTTCCATGCTTTACATAACTCTTTGGAAGTCTTAAGTATTTTTATAATATTTAATGAACTATGACATAATATCCTACTAATTTGTACATTATAGTAATTTGGTGTTTTTATACATTATAAAATGATCCTCAGAATAAGTCTCGTTGATATCTATCACCATATGTTAATAAAATCTTATTGACTATATTGCCTATGTGGTATATCTCCATGACTTGTTTATAACTGGAAGTGTGTACCACTTAATCCCCTTACCTATTTTGCCCTCCCCTTACCACCCCACACTTGTAAACAAGTTTGTTGTTTGTGTCTATGAGTTTGTTTTTTTTAGGTTTAACCTATAAGTGAAATCTTACGGTTTTTTGGTCGTTCTCTGTCTGACTTATTTATTATAATACCTCTAGTTTCATCCGTGTTGTTGCAAAGAGCAAGATTTCATTGCTTTTAAAATGGAGCAATATTCCAGTAGACACATACGTACATCTCCTTTATCAATTCACCTATCATGGACACTTATGTTGCTTCCATACCTTGGCTATTGTAAAAAGTGATGCAATGAAGTTGGTGCAAATAGCTCTTCAAATTGGTGTTTTCATTTTTGTCAAATACGTAGAAATGGAATTGCTAGATTATATGTCAGTTTTATTTTAATTTTGGAGTAACCTCCACATTGTTTTCCATAGTGGCTATACCAATTTATATTCCCACCAACAGTGAACAAATGTCCTCTTTTCTCCCCATTCCCATCAACACTTATTTTTTGTCTTTTTGATAATAGCTATTCTTGACAGGTGTGAGGTATTATCTCATTGTGGTTTTGATTTTGTATTTCCCTAATGATGAGTAGTGATGTCGAACATCTTTTTATGTGTCTGTTGGCCATCTGTATGTCTTCTTTGGAAACATGTCTTTTCAAGTCCTCTGCTCATTTTTTATTTGGGTTTTTTGATATTAAGTCGTGTAAGTTCTTTATATATTTTGGACATTAACCCCTTATTGGATGTATGTTTTGCAAATATCATCCTCCATTCAGGAGTTTGCCTTTTCACTCTGTTGAGTGTTTCCTTCATCATGAAAAAGTTTTTTAGTTTGATGTAATCTCATTTGTTTGTTTTAGCTTTTGTTGCCCTTTCTTGAAGAGACAATTCCAAACAAATTTTGCTAATACTGATGTCCACGAGTTTATTGCCTATTTTCTTCTAGAAGTTTTATGGTGATGGGTCTTACATTGAAGTCTTTAGTCCATCTTGAATTTATTTTTGGATTTGGTAGAAGATTTTGGTCCAGGTTTATTCTTTTGCATGTACTGTCCAGTTTTTCCAGTGCTATTTATTGAAAAGACTGTAAAAAAAAAAAAAAGACTGTCATTTCCCTATTGTATATTCACCACCTCATCTGTCATAGATTAATTTATCAGATATACATGGTTTTACTTCTGGGCTTTCTATTTCATTGAACTATACAGTTTTGTTTACCACAGCATCTTAATATAGTCTGAAGTCAGGGAGTTCTTCTTTGTTCTTTGTCAAGATTGCTATGGCTATTCAATATGTTTTGTGGTTATATTTTAGGTCTCTTTATTATAGTTCTATATAAAAGGTCATTGGTATTTTTGACAGGAATGGAATGAATTAAGTAAGTAGATTGCTTTGGGTAGTATGGACATTTAAACAATATTCTTCCAATCCATGATCACAGACTATCTTTCCATTCATTTGTGTCATCAGTTCCTTTTTATCAATATCTTACAGTTTTCAGAGTACAGGGAGTTACCTCCTTAGTTAAATTTATTCCTAGGTACTTTCTTATTTTTGATGTACTTGTACATTGAACTATTGTCTTAATTTCTCCTTCTGGTAGCTCATTATATGTGTATAAAAACAACCAATTTCTATATGTTAATTCTGTCTCCTGCAAATTTACTGAATTCACTTATTCTAATAGTTGGGTTTTTGTTGTTGCTGTTTTTACATATAGTATCATGTCACCTACAAATAGTTTTATTTCTTCCTTTCCAACTTGGATGTCTTTTATGATTTTTAATTTTTTTGCCTAATTGATCTGGCTGAGACTTCCAGTAGTTCATTGAATACAAGTGGCGAGATTGGGCATCTTATTTTTAATCTTAGAGGAAAAGTTTCAGCTTTTCATCATTGGGTAGGCTGGTAGCTGTGGGTTTACAGTATATGGCTTTATTATGTTAAGATATGTTCCTTATATACCCACTTTTGTGAGTGTTCTTATAAATGAATATTGAATTTTGGCAAATGCCTTTTCTGCATCTATTGAGATGATCGTATGATTTTTTAAATTTTATT
>NC_138375.1:21219497-21270972 GCF_054177405.1 Leptonychotes weddellii | reverse complement strand
AATTTTCCCAACACCATTTGTTGAAGAGACTGTCTTTGTTCCATTGGACATTCTTTCCTGCTTTGTCGAAGATGAGTTGACCATAGAGTTGAGGGTCCATTTCTGGGCTCTCTATTCTGTTCCATTGATCTATGTGTCTGTTTTTGTGCCAGTACCATACTGTCTGGATGATGACAGCTTTGTAATAGAGCTTAAAGTCCGGAATTGTGATGCCACCAGCTTTGCTTTTCTTTTTCAACATTCCTCTGGCTACTGGGGGTCTTTTCTGGTTCCATACAAATTTTAGGATTATTTGTTCCATTCCTTTGAAAAGAGTGGATGGTATTTTGATAGGGATTGCATTAAATGTGTAGATCACTCTAGGTAGCATTGACATCTTCACAATATTTGTTCTTCCAATCCATGAGCATGGAACGTTTTTCCATTTCTTTGTGTCTTCCTCAATTTCTTTCATGAGTATTTTATAGTTTTCTGAGTACAGGTTCTTTGCCTCTTTGGTTAGATATATTCCTAGGTATGGTTTTGGGTATGATTGTAAATGGGATCAACTCCTTAATTTCTCTTTCTTCTGTCTTGTTGTTGGTGTAAAGGAATGCCACTGATTTCTGTGCATTGATTTTATATCCTGCCACTTTACTGAATTCCTGTATGAGTTCTAGAAGTTTTGGGGTGGAGTCTTTTGGGTTTTCCACATAAAGTATCGTATCATCTTTATGTGGAGATGATTTTTATCTTTCATTTTGTTAATATAGTATACAATGTTGATTCTCTTGCAAACCTGGAATAAATCACACTTGATAATTGTGTATAATTAATGTATTTTGGCAGGCCAGGGAGTCCCAGGGTATGACACATTGGGACCACCTTCGTGGGATAGCTGGAGTTAACGTGGATCAGGACCCCTGGATACACTGGGTCAACATTGGCAGGTTCGCTAGAGTTCCTGGATCCTGCTTCCCCCATGCTATTAAGGTGAAAGGGGAACATAAAATATGGTGTTCAAAAGTGCCTCAATCTCAGAGAAAATATCAGTAATTCCATGCTTATTTGTTGGACTCTCTATGACTAGTAAGTGAATTCTTTTCACTTATAATCTTATTGCCTTTTAAACTGAGGCTTGTTTTTCTAGGTGACCCTGGTGGGTGTGTCTGTACATGGGCTCCTCAGTTATATTACTCCCTCCTGCAGTTTGTCATAGAGAGTGTGGTTCTCTTACCTTTCTTCATGTTTTTCCCTCTATCATTTGTTGTGCAAAGGCTGTTCAACCAGCCTTCAGCTTTCCTTCCAGAGGACTGCTTTATATGTAGGTGTAGATTTAGCATGTCTGTGGGAGAAGATGAGTACACTGTGTTCCTACACAATATCGTGAACTCTTCCATGATTATTGTTTTCATCCAATTGTCTGATCCTGATGGGTACCATTTGGTATATGAGTAGATGCTGATAGGTATTAAAACCCCTGAGAATATATAATGCATTAGAGAGGTTAATATGATTAATAAACAGAATAGCAGCTGGTGATTAAAAGTTTCTTGGAATGAATTCCCTGGAGCCAAAACTTAACCATTTATATTCAGATTTTAAGTAAGTCAATTTTTTGAATAATGTATAGTTGGGTTTTAATTTTCTCTTAGTTATTCTCATGAGTATAATACGATGTATTAGCACACAGATTCTCATGATTAGTTAAAACATTCTCAGATTTATCCTGTTGTATTTCAAGAGGCAATATTGCAGGTGAGCTTCCACCTAAATTAGGCCTTTCTTTATATGATGGGAGCAATTAGGTATAGTTTTTTTTATTTTCATATAAATTATAGTTTGAGAAAATTATAAATTTACTTTGAGTTTGGAGAAAATCCAGTTGAGAAAATTTCTAGATTGTGGTTCAAAACATCTGAAGATGGTGATATGAGGATGGCAGCTTTAGTCTAATGGATTTTTCTAGTTTAACAGTTTTTGATGATTTCAGCAGGTCCTCTGTTGAACTTTCTTGAAGGTTGTCCACACATAATTTATTGTGAAGAATTCTCTGAAATTTACAAGTAGATAACAAAACCTCAAATACAGTCAGTCATAACAGAACTAAAATCTGATATCTACAAGGGTATATTAATGAAACATATTCTTTCTATAATCATCTCCTTTTCTATCATAGATAACCATAATAAGTAAGACTAATTTATTTGCAAACAAGTCTAGTTTCAATACACTTGGCTTGATTATTTACATAAGTGCAGCAAGAAATGTGATTGACCAGATATAAGTGCTTTTAAACCTGCTTTGTTGGAACTTTTCATAAGGAATCTCAGATTGGACTTTTATGAACCTCTTAAGGTTAGGAAACCAAGCTAAGGATTTGTCCAGCTGTATCCTGACACAAGAACAGATTTTTATTGATTTTATGCAAATACATATATTGTCATGAAAGAAAATTTCGTCATTTTCTGAATTCTGCAGAGATCAGGTAGTGAGAAAAAGATAAATGTATCAGTCTTTGTTGCAAAAATATACTTTACCAAATTACAGTAAGTTATATATTGCTTAAAAGATAAAAGGGGTCTTTTAAATCTGGAAAACAAAATATTTAAGAGTTATAATTCTATAATTCTTATTTTGCCTTATCTGGGATTAGCACCTTTATGAATCAATAAATTTTTCATTAGAATTGTAGAAACTCTTACCCAGTTCAGTCTTATTAAAGTTAGCAGAAATCTACATTTTAGAGTACTTGTCAGGGTCTTTTCCATGATAATCCTTTGAAGATAATTTATTTGTGCATGAACACTTTTGCAAAAGCCTCTGAGTAAAACAGTGACTGTGAGTGACAAAGGACTTAAAAATAGCCATAGTTAGGGGTGCCTGGGTGGCTCAGTCAGTTAAGCATCTGCCTTCAGCTTGGGTCATGATCCCGGGGTCCTGGGATTGAGCCCCACATCAGGCTCCCTGCTCCATGGGAAGCCTGATTCTCCCTCTCCCCCTGCTTGTCTCTCTCTCTGTGTCAAATAAATAAAAATAGCCATAGTTAAAGATCTGATGAGTTCATTATAATACAATCTACAAGGAAATTTGGTTATTTCTGTGACATACATTTTAAAACAATAACAAATTATGACTGATAACATACCAGGATATATTAGAGTTTCAGAAATTTCATATAATTTCTGAATTACTTATTTTAATGATATATATATCCCATAAAATATGATCTAAGAAGTTTAAAAATTATACTTGACAATATTTCCCAACTTAATATATCAAATAATTCTATCTTTTTATTGCATTCAGAATTTGATAGGGGAAATTTGTTTAAAATGTCAAAAGATTTAAGACTTTACATGAAATAGGGTCACCATGAAACAATAGGTATCCATTCAAATGGAATGATAATTAACAGAATTCAAAGGCAAATACAGAAAGTTATATAGTTGTAAAAAGCCTTAGCTATTTTTCTAAATAATCAAAGTCTTAAGACAATGTGAAATACATTGTCTTCAGAAATGTTTTCTTTGGAAACAGAATCCTTGTTTTCCGGTAGATTAAATTAAATTGTGTTTATAATTTCTTATTGAGGTCAGACTAATAATTTTAAAAAATACTTTGTCCTTTTAACAGAGAGAAAACCAAATTTGAATTCTGTAACAGTATACATTTGATATTAAAACTATCTAAGTCCATTTCAATTTTAGCTTGACCACATAAAATTTCTTTCTCAAGATCTATTTTCTACCAACCTTCAGCAACTTTATACATCCTGGAATATTTTCAGGCAAAATTTAAAAAAAAAGGGAAAAAAAGTAAATTTTTATTTTTTAACATATAATGAATTATTAGTTTCAGAGGTAGAAGTTATTGATTCATCAGTCTTATATAATACCCAGTGCTCATTACATTGTGTGCCCTCCTTAATATTCATCACCCAGTTACCCCATCCCCTCACCTCCTCCCCTCCAGCAACCCTGTTTGTTTCCTATAATTAAAAGTCTCTTATAATTTGTCTCCCTCCTGATTTCATCTTAACTTTTTCCTCTCTTCCCCTATGATCCTCCGTTTTGTTTCTTAAATTCCACATGAGTAAGATCATATAAATGTCTTTCTCTAACTGACTTATTTCGCCTAGCATAATACCCTCTAGTTCCATCCAACGGCTGCAAATGGCAAGATTTCACTTTTTTAGATGGCTAATATTCCATTGTATATATGTACCACATCTTTATTCATTCATCTATCAATGGATATCTGGGCTCTTTCCATAGTTTAAGGTGTGGGTGCCCCTACGGATCACTACATTTGTATCTTTGGGGTAAATCCCTAGTAGTGCAAATGCTGGATCATATGGTAGCTCTATTATCAACTTTTTGAGGAACCTCCATACTGTTTTCCAGAGTAGTTGCACCAGCTTTCATTCCCACCAACAGTATAGGAGGATTCCCCTTTCTCTACATCCTCGCCAACATCTGTCGTTTCCTAACTTGTTAATTTTAGCTATTCTGACCAATGGTAAGGTGTTATTTCATTGTGGTATTAATTTGTATTTTCCTGATGCTGAGTGATGTGGAGCATTTTTTCATGTGTCTGTTGGCCATTTGGAGAAATGTCCATTCTTGTCTTTTGCCCATTTCTAGATTGGTAAGTTCTTTATAGATTTTGGATTCTAGCCCTTTATCTTATATGTCATTTGCAAATATCTTCTCCCATTCTGTCAGTTGTGTTTTGGTTTTGTTGACTATTTCCTTTGCTGGGCAAAACCTTTTCATCTTGATGAAGTCCCAATAGTTCATTTTTGCCTTTGTTTCCCTTGCCTTTGGAAATGTGTCTAGCAAGAAGTTGATGTGGCCAAAGTCGAGGAGGTTGCCGCTGTGTTCTCCTCTACGATTTTGATGGGTTCCTGTCTCACATTGAGGTCTTTCAACCATTTTGAGTCTATTTTTGTGTATGGTGTAAGGAAATGGTCCAATTTCATTCTTCTGCATGTGGCTGTCCAATTTTCCCAACATCATTTGTTGAAGAGACGGTCTTTTTTCCATTGGACATTCTTTCCTGCTTTGTTGAAGATTAGCTGATGATAGAATTGAGGGTCCATTTCTGGGTTCTCTATTCTGTTCCATTGATGTATGTGTCTGTTTTTATGCCAGTACCATACTGTCTTGGTGATTACAGCTTTGTAATAGAGCTTGAAGTCCGGAATTGTGATGCCACCAGCTTTGCTTTTCTTTTTCAACATTCCTTTGGCTGTTCAGGGTCTTTTCTGATTCCATACAAATGTTAGGATTATTTGTTCCATTTCTTTGAAAAAAGTTTATGGTATTTTGATAGGGACTGCATGGAATGTGTAGATTGCTCTAGGTAGCATAGACATTTTAACAGTATTTGTTCTTCCAGTCTAATGAGTATGGAACGTTTTTCCATTTCTTTGGTTTTCCTCAACCTCTTTCATGAGTGTTCTGTAGTTTTCTGAATACAGATCCTTTGCCTCTTTGGTTAGGTTTATTCCTAGATATTTTATGGTTTTGGGTGTGACTGTAAATGGAAATGATTACTTAATTTCTCTGTCTTCTGTCTCATTGTTAGTGTATAGAAATGCAACTGATTTCATAACCTGCCACTTTGCTGAATTCCAATAGGAGTTCTAACAATTTCGGGGTGGAGTCTTTTGGGTTTTCCACATAGAATATCGTATCATCTGTGAAGAGTGTTTGACTTTTTCTTTGCCAATTCAGATGCCTTTTATTTCTTTTTGTTCTCTGATTGCTGAGGCTAGGACTTCTAATACTATGTTGAACAACAATGGTGAGAGTGGACATCCCAGCCATGTTCCTGACCTTAGGGGAAAAGCTTTCAGTTTTTCCCCATTGAAAATGATATTTTCTATGGGCTTTTTGTAGATGGCTTTTATGATATTGAGGTATGTTCCCTTTCTCCGTACACTGTGAAGAGTTTTAATCAAGAAAGGATGGTGTACTTTGTCAAATGCTTTTTCTGCATCAATTGAGAGGATCATATGGTTCTTGTCCTTTCTTTTATTTATGTAGTTTATCACATTGATTGATTTGTGGACGTTGAATCACCCTTGCAGCCCTGGAATAAATCCCACTTGGTTGTGGTGAATAATCCTTTTAATGTACTGTTGGATCCTATTGTTTAGTATCTTGATGAGAATTTTGGTGTTTGTGTTCATTAGGGATATTGATCTGTAATTCTCCTTTTTGGTAGGGTCTTTGGTGTAAGGATCAAGGTAATACTGACCTCATAGAAAGAGTTTGGAATTTTTCCTTCCATTTCTATTTTTTGAAACAGCTTCAGAAGAATAGGTATTAAATGCTTGGTAGAATTCCTCTTGTTTGTTGGGAAATTTTTGATTACTACTTCAATTTCCTTGCTAGTTATGGGTCTGTTTGGGTTTTCTATTTCTTCCTATTTCAGTTTTGGTAGTTTATACATCTTTAGGAATGCATCCATTTCTTCCAGATTGCCTAAATTTCTTGACATATCGTTGCTCATAATATGTTCTATAATTGTTTGTATCTCTTCAGTGTTGGATGTGATCTCTCCGCTTTCATTCATGATTTTACTTATTTGGGTCCTTTCTTTTTGAGAAGTCTGACCAGGGGTTTATCAAAGTTTTTAACAAAACTGAAATTCATGTCCTTTAAACCATTATTCATGTCCTTTAAACCATTCCTTACCCCCCCCAAAAAAGAACTTTTTACCTACTTTTTATATACAATTGCTTTCCTTTATTCTTAATTCTAGTAGTTTTACTTACATATATTAATTTGAATTCTCAGCCCTTATAATTCATAATTCTTAGTGAAAACTAAGAAGTGAACATCTGAGTGCTGGCAAGTTAATAAATATGAGAGTTATACAATCGAGAGATGTTTTTTATAGTATTTTTTTGTGGCAAAAGACATTGTCTCTCTTTAAAATTAAAAAGCCAAGTTGATAATGTTTCTGTATATTAGTTGGAAATAATCTAGGTATTAGTTTGAGTAGAAACTTAGGGCTTATTTACATTTATTTAAAATATTTGTTGTTATCCACTGTGCTTGCATTAGACATTAAACTAGAGATTATGAGCTTATTTGATTAAAGATTACTCCAGGTCATGTGGGAACTTGAAAAACCTTGGGTTATTTACAAATATGTAAACACTTATTTTTCCATAACCCAACTAAATAGAACTCTTTACATTTATGTGTATCTATCTCAGGCACAAAGCTCAAAAGAATAGTTGGATTCAAATTGTGTTTCTGACATACGGACTAAGTTAAGGTTACTTGCTCAGAGGGCCAAAATTGTTTTTTTTTAAGATTCATTTATTTTAGAGAGAGATCACGTATGGGCAGAGGGACTCTCAAATAAAGTCATCTCACCCGCTCCCCGAACAGAAACCAAGAGTCAGATGCTTAAACGACTGAGCCACCCAGGTACCTGCATTTACCCAAAGTTTTCTGTTTGCATACCATAATTATTTTTGTAGTTATTTTATCTTTTAGAACTTTCTGAATACCAAAGTATGCATTCCCTTGTCTTTGAGAAGTTTGAGATTCTCTCTTAGATAAGTTCAGCTTAAGGGACACCCTTATAAGTTAAATGTTTCTCAAAGTGACCACTACAATTACAAAAGTTCACCCATTTTCTGAAAAGACATAAAAGCATGGTCCATAGACCAGGTGTAACCCATCTTTGCCTTTAGACTCCCTAAGATGTCTTTTTTCTAACAGCTCTTCTAAAACTCAGGGAATCACGTGTTTTCCATGCTTTTGAACAGACTAGGGTGACTTACCAAGAAACTTCAACAAATACATGTCCATCTTGAACCTGTAAATGTGACATTATTTAGAAATAGATTATGACAGGGTCATGCTTGATGAAAGGACCCTAAATCCAACCCTTATCTCCTGACAGAAAAATACAGAGAAAAGGTGGCCATGTAAAGATGGAGGCAGAAATTATGATGTAGCTATGAGCCAAGGATTATTAGCAAACTTCCAAAGCTAAGAAAGGGCAAAAAAAAAAAAGGATTCTTTCCTGAAGACTACAGAGAGAGTGTAACAGGGGTGACACTCATTTCAGACTTCTAGCCTCCAAAAATAAATACAAGAGAACAAACTTCCATTATTTTAAGCCACCCAGTTTGTGGTAAAGTATTATTAAAGTATTATTGCAGCTCTAGGAAGATAATATACTATTCACACCTCTGCTTCACATTGAAATCCTCTGTAAGCCTTTTCTAACAGCCACCAAGCTATGTGCCTCTCTGTACACTAAATACATTATATGAAAAGTCTCTTTCAGTGAATGCATCTATACCCTAGTTTTCCCCTGTAGTGTTTTAACTATTTGTGACACAATTACTGTGCAACAATCTCTACACATATTATACACCTTGCAGTGTTTTGACATATGAATGTATCTGTTAGAATATTACCTAATCAATATACCACAAAGTTCTGTTGGAAAAAAAACATTTTATAGTTTTGATGGAAATAAACCATTATTTAACAATGAAAGTAGAATAACTTTTGTCCACTGGTACCCTTATTGTGACAAGGGCAATGATATAAAGTGAAGTACATATTAAAATATGAAATATTAAAACTACCTTGATCATCAAAATAGAAAATGTACTAGATGCAAATTATACATTTTGACTAATAGTATTAAAGGAGATTACACTGCAAATGAAATTTTGCTAACAAATTGCATCTCAGTATTAATTATGATTGTGAAAGATAATGAGCTCTCTTACTGTGTATGTTTAAAGATAGATTCATTCCATTAATTTCTTAATTACTTTTAACCATAGTATATAAAACTTGCTTGAAATTTGCAAATATTTAAATGCTTATTTTCTTCATAGACACTGTTTATAGAAGAACATCATACAATGCATTTACATAAAACACTTAAGAGTTTTAGATTTCTTCTGAAATTGTTTTTGTGTGTTGATATTATTCAGATATCATTAGTTGATAGTGTATAATTAAAATGTGGTTTTGTACTCTATTTAGATTTGTCTGAGCTTTAAAATAAAACAATAGGTAACTCTATGAAATGGAAAAAGGAAGTTAATTTACTGGACAGAAATTTCATAAATAAATTAAATACTGTATTTAATTATAAAACATGACTTACGATTTTCACAAAATACATTTATCTTCATTTCTTTTGCTTTAGATTGAATGAATTCAGTCTACTACAGTGAATTTTTCCCCATATTTTGAACATTACACTTATTTTGTTTACAATTTAAAAGTCATACCTAACAGAGATTCTGGTTTCAGCCCTGACACATGAAAAACAATGAAAGACACACAACAGGAAAATCCTGAAAAACCTAGAAATTAATTTATCTTCTGGGGCTCAATATGGAATCTAGCCTGTAGGGCAAGTCACCAACCTAAAGTCTAGAAAAACAGATGAACTCACGTGGTCACAGTAAAGATCTGCTTACCCAGAGAAAAAACTACAGGAGCCATAAAATGGTAGGGTCTTTTTAATGGTAATATTGATTAGTCCATAGACTCCAGCAACTTGAGTATGAGTGAGAAATTCCTGGTTGCTCCAGTTTTGAGGGAACCCCAAAATTTCATGGGCTTTATCTCCAGAAATACTACCAGGTTCTCACAATGAAGAGTCCAAAAGGTCCCCTCTGGTGTTAAGAAAGGGAAAAGTAACCCTATTAATTTCTTAGGGCTGCTGTAACAAATCATCACAAACTCTTAACACTTAAAACAATAGAAATGTATTATCTTACAGTTCTGCATGCTAGAGGTTAAAAATCGATTTCACTGACCTGAAACGGAAGGGTCAGCAAGGCCATAGTTCCTTGGAAGACTTGGGTTCTTAACTTATGGCCATATAATTCCAATCTCTGCTTCTGTGGCTGTATTGCCTCTTCTTCTTTTCACACATGATTAAATTTAGGGCCCACCTGGAAAATCCATGATAATATGCCTACTGTCAATACCCTTAATTTAATAACATCTACAAAGAGACTTTTTCCTTATAAGGTAACATTTACAGTTTCCAGGGATAAAGACCTGATATCTTTGGGTGGCTATTATTCCATCAAAGACAGTACACATTTTCAAACAAACATGCACAGATTATTCTCTGTAACAATGAGCTAATCCATGAGAAAAGAATTTACTATAGTTTTAGCTCACCTGGGAAGAGGATTTACCACAAACCAGTCCCACTTAGCATTATTGTCTCACATAAATTAAAAAAATAATAATGTATAAAGATGTCTTAACTGTGAGGGATCCAACAGCTGTCCTAAAACTCAGGGAATCATGTATTTTCCATGCTTTTGAACAGAATAGGGTGACTTACAATAAACTTCAACAAACAAAATACATGTCCATCTTGAACTTATAAATGTGACATTATTTAGAAATAGAATTGGTGCAGATGTAATCAAGTTATGATAGGGTCATGCATGATAAAGATATTCCAGGGATGTGAGGGTAATTCAATATTTGCAAATTGATCAGTGTGATACACTGCTTAATAATAGAAAGGATAAAAAACACGGATGATCAAGGATGATCATATGATCATCTCAATAGATGCAGAAAATGCATTTGACAAAGTACAGTATCCATTCATGATAAAAACTTTCAAAAAGTAGGTTTAGAAAGAATATATCTCAACATAATAAAGGCCATATGTGAAAAACCCATAGCTAATATCATAGTGGTGAAAAAATGAGAGCTCTTCCTCTAAAATAAGGAACAAGACAAGGATGTCCACTCTCACCACTTTTATACAACATAATACTGGAAGTGCTAGCCACAACAGACAAAAAAAAATAAAATAAAGGGCATCGAAATTGGTAAGGAATAAGTAAAACTTTAATTGCAGAACACATGATACTATATATAGAAAACTCAAAACCTATTAGAAATGTTAAATGAATTTAATATACAGAAATTGGTTACATTTCTATACACTAATAATGGAGTAGCAGAGAAATTAAAAGAATCCCATTTAAAATTACATCCAAAGTAATAAAATACCTAGGAATAAACTTAACCAAGGTGGTGAAAGATCTGTACTCTAAAAACTAAAACACTATGAAAAAAATTGAAGATGACAAAAACAAATGGAAAGATATTCCATGCTCATAGATTGGAAGAACCAATATTGTTAATATGTACATTGTACCCAAAGCAATCTACAGATTTAATGCAATCTCTACCAAAATACCAACGTTTTTTTAAAGATTTATTTTATTTATTTTAAAGGAAGAAAGAGAGAGAATCCTCAATCAGACTCCCTGCTGAGCATGGAGCCTGATGCAGGGCTCAATCTCAAAACCCTGGGATCATGACCTGAGCCAAAATCAAGAGTCAGATGCTTAGCCAACTGAGTCACCAAGGTGGCCCCCAACAACATTTTTCACAAAGCTAGAGCAATTTGTATGAAACCACAAAGAATAGCCAGAGCAATCTTAAGAAACGAGAACAAAACTGGAGGTATCACAATTCAAGATTTCATGATATACTTCAAAGCTGTAATAAGACAGTATTGTACTGGTATAAAAATAGACACATAGATCAATGAAGCAGAATAGAAAGCCCAGTAATAAACCCACATTTATATGGTCAATTAATCTAGGAGGCAAAAATGTACAATGGGGAAAAGACAATCTCTTCAAGAAATGGTGCTGGGAAAACTGGACCACTTCCTCATACCGTACACAAAAATAAACTCAAAATAGATTATAAACACCTAAATATGAGTCTTAAGATCATAAAATTCCTAGGAGAAAACATAGGCAGTAATTTCTCTGACATCAGCTTAGCAACATTTTTATGGATAGGTCTCCTCAGGCAAGGAAAACAAAAGCAAAAATAATTATTTAGACTACACAAAAATAAAAACCATTTGCACAGCAAAGGAAATTATCAACAAAATAAAAGGCAACCTACTGACTAGAATAAGATATTTGCAAATCATACATCCAACATGTTAATGTCCAAGATATATAAAGAACTTACACAACTCAAAACAGATGCACAAAAACCTCCCCAACAATCCTGTTAAAAAATGGGCAGAAACAATGGTCAGAATTCCTGACCAAATATTTTTCAGAGGACATACAGAGGGCCAACATGACACATGAAAAGATGCTCAACATCACGAATAATCAGGGAAATTTACAGCAAAACTACAATGAAATATCACCTTCACCTTCCAGAATGACTAGAATCAAAAACACAGGCAATAACAAGTGTTGATAAGGATGTGGAAAAAAGGAACCCTAGTGCACTGTTGGTAATTCAAATTGGAGCAGCCACTGTAGAACACAGTACAGAAGTTCCTAAAAAAATTAAAAATAGAATTACCATATGATCCAGTAATTCTACTACTGGGTATTTACCCAAAGAAAATGAAAACACTAATTCAAAAAGATATATGCACCACTATGTTCACTGCAGAATTATTTACAATAGCTAAAATAAGGAAGCAACCCAAGTGTCCATCAATAAATGAATGGATAAAGAAGATGTGTATGTGTACACACACACACCACACATATAGACAGTCACATATTCACAATTTACTCAGCCATAAAAAAGAATGAGATTTGCCATCAGTAACAATATAGATGGACCTAGAGGGTATAATCCTAAGTGAAATAAGCCAGTGAGAGAAAGATAAATATGATTCATTCATGTGGAATTTAAGAAGCAAATGAACAAAAAAACATAGGGGACAAGTAAACAGACTTTTAAATACAGAGAACAAACTGTAGCCATTAGTTTGTTGGCTGCTGGGGGGAGGTAGATAGGGAAATAGGTAAAATAAAGTTGATTAAGATTTCACTTATCTTGATGAACATTTAATAATATATAAATATAATATATAGAATTGTTAAATCATTATATTGTACACCTAAAACTAATATTGTAAGTTAATTGTACTTCAATAAAAAATCTGTTAGAGAACTTGTATGTAAATTATGCAAAGAACTGTTAAAAATCAATGATAAAACCAAAAATCCAATTGAAATGTGCAAGATATCTGAACAGACACCACACAAAAGAAGACATTCAGATGGCAACTAATCATTTGAAATTATCAAAATCATTTGTCATTAGGAATTTGCAAAATAGAACAATAACACAACACAGGTACATACATATCAGAATAGCTAAAACCTAAAACCTGACAAACCAATTGCTGGCAAGCATGGAGAGCAGTGGAAACTATTTTTCCATTTACATGATGTTCTGGAAAAGCTAAAACTATAATGATTGTAAACAAATTAGTGACTCCCAGGTGTCCATGTGAAGTTAATAAGAAGGTGATTAAGTGAATCATAGGGGAAATTTTTAGTGTAGTTAAAACTACATTGTATGAGACAGTAATGATATAACAGATTTGTCAATACTCAATTTTAGAGCACAATAGTTGAATCTTAACAAATGAAAAAAAAAATTAAGTCCTTTAACAGAGCAGAGGATTCCAGAATGGAATTCAGAATATGGGGGGAAAAGAGTTTAACTGCATTAGAAATGTATTAGCCTCACTGGAAAGGATACAAGAGATTGCTAATCTAAGTAATTTGGGAAATGAATGTAATTTCTAAGACTAAAGGCAATTAAAACAGTACATGAGAATTGTATCTAGTTGAGAAAGCGGTTTTTCAAAGATTTTATTTATTTATTTGAGACAGAGAGAATGAGAGGGAGGAGGGTCAGAGGGAGAAGCAGACTCCCTGCCGAGCAGGGAGCCCGATGCGGGACTCGATCCCGGGACTCCAGGATCATGACCTGAGCCAAAGGCAGTCGCTTAACCAACTGAGCCACCCAGGCGCCCAGCGGTTTTTCATTCTGATACCACAGTATATATACGTAAGAATTGAAGAATTAAATGGATTGAGGATGGAGTGAGTCAGTTTTCTCACTTTTAGAATGGGAGATTGCACATAAGTAAGAGAAAGAGGCTAAAATAATACATATGGTCATTGATTAGAGTCACAATCAGTATTAACTCATATTTAACTTAATATGGATGCAGATAGCCATTTAAGAAAATTATAGAGAGGTATATACACAGAATTGTACTCTCTGGAGTACATTTGAGCTGGAGAGATAGCTGAGATGCCAGGTGTTAGAGTAATTGATTAAAAACAGCAAGCCAAAATGAAAGAGTTAAGCCTTTATCACTTACTGAAATGCTACAAGCAAGCATTTGAATAGGAGAAAGTGACAACACTGCATTCCATTCCCCCCCTCCCCCCCGCATGAATGGTGTGCCAAAGATCAAGTAGATCAGCAGAGACCTGAAGATTGTCTTGCAGTAGAGAGATCTTTGAATTGTGTAAGACTGTTGAATCACAGACCTCTACCTCTGAAACAAATAATACATTATATGTTAAAAAGAAGAAGAAGAAGATAGCAGGAAGGGAAAAATGAAGGGGGGGGAATTGGAGGGGGAGACAAACCATGAGAGACTATGGATTCTGAGAAACAAACTGAGGGTTCTAGAGGGGAGAGGGGTAGGGGGATGGGTTAGCCTGGTGATGGGTATTAAAGAGGGCACATACTGAATGGAGCACTGGGTGTTATACACAATGAATCATGGAACACTACATCAAAAACTAAGATGTAATGTATGGTGATTAACATAACATAATAAAAAAAACTAAAACAAAATTAAATTAAAAAAAATAGAAAAAAAAGTTCCTACAGAGTTAGGACCCTGAGGCCATGGGTGGATGGAGGATAGTAGGAAGAGAGGAAAGGAGTAGAAGTAAAAGTACTAATTATTGGATCAGAGTGGGGAAAGAGTCGTCAAAGTATTCCCTTCTTGCCCTGATAAGGAGGTGTCTGAAGACTTGGCTGAGGACCCCAAGTAAAGAAACCTAGAAATGAAGACACCAGGGCATTAAGCATTATGGCATTTTAATTTGCCTTATTGTTCTCTCTCTCTCCCTCTCTCTCTGCTCACAGCTAGATAAGAAAACCAAATGCCTGAAATCACAGTGAAAAGAAGCAGCATGACAACATTAAAAGATGAAAATTTGATAGTGCTCTTTTAAAGCCCCATTCTCAATTGTCAATATTTGACCTGTCTGGTTATTCCCTGAAGTTTGCACTAAGAGACTTGTCTTTATTTTACCTAATTCAGAATTCACCAGTGGCCAGATATGTTTTTTTCTGGTGGGCATTTGTTGAAAACGATCAGTAGCAATTGTTTAACATTACAGATGTCTCAGGCAGTGAGTAAAAATTGGAGCAAATAGGCTAACCAAAAGGCTTAAATGGAAAAATCTGGGGGAATATGTCCACAGAAGGCTCAATAATTTTCACATATTCCTAGAAGGTTATACACAAGTTAAAGCCTGAGTGTCTGGCTAAGAGTTGTAGGCATATCACAGTCCACATAAAGAAATCCTCAGCAACAAATAAAAAAACCCTAATTAATCACAAGCATCTGAAGAAATCACTATAAAATCATTAGCTGTCCATTAAGCTAGCCAAACAAAAACTCCAGTGGAAATTCAATTACAGAAAGAATAGATTCTTTACATAATTAGAAATGTCTCTAAACAAACAAACAGCAATAACAACAAATACTGGGGGAGGTCAGATTTCTAGAATTGTCATTTAATATATCCATTTTTAAAAAATACAAAATATACAAAGAAATAAGAAAGTATGGCCCATACAAAGAAAAGAAAGCACTCAAGGAGCTCCTGGGTGGCTTAAGTGTCCAACTCTTGATTTTGCTTCAGGTCATGATCTCAGGGTTATGAGATCAAACCCCATATTGGGCTCCACACTGGGCATGGAGCCTGCTCAAGATCCTCTCTCAGGCTGCTCCTCCCACCTCTCTCCCTCTCAAAAGAAAAAAAGAAGAAAAAGAAAGAAAGGAAGGAAGAAAAGGAAAGGAAGAAAGAAAAAGAAAAGAAAGAAAGAAAGAAAAGAAAAAGAAAAGGAAGGAAGGAAGAAAGAAAAGAAAGAAAGAGAAAGAAGAAAAAAAGAAAGAAAGAAGAAAGGAAGGGAGAGTGAGAAATAAAGAAATAGAAAAAGAGAGAAAGAAATAAAAGGAAGGAGTCAATAAAAATTATCCCTTAGGAAGTTGGTGGCTAGACTTACACTCAAAAAAGACATTAAATCAATTATCTTAAATATATTTAAAGAACTTAAGGAAGGTACTAAGTATGGGAATGATATTTATGAAATATAGAATATTTGTGAAGATATGGCAATCATTTAAAAAATTAGAAATTCAAAAGTTGAAAATCACAATAAATAGCATGCAGAATTCACTAGAAGTTCCCCAGAGCAGGTTTTACTTGGCAGAAGAAATAAATAGCAAATTTGAAGATAACTCAATTGAGATTATCTGAGTAACATAATCTGATAATTGAGATTATTGCAATTCTGATTATTTTCTGAGAAACAGAAAATAATTTAAAAAAATCAAAATTCTCTGAGACCTGTGGCACACCATGATGTGCTTCAATATAGGCTTAATGTGATTACCAGAATGAAATGAGAAAGAAAAAGGCATGGAAAGAATATTTGATGAACTAATGGACCAAAACTTCACAAATTTGGTGAAAATATTAATATACATATCTAAAAGCTTAATGCACTTCAAATAGGATAAACTGAAAAGAGATCCAGACCTAGACACAATATAAACATTTTTACAAAAAGAGAACCTTGAAAATAGCATGAGAGATACAACTTGTCATACACAAGAATCCACTAAAAGATTGACAGGGTTTTTTTTGTTTTGTTTTGTTTTTTAATCAGAAACCATACAAGCCAGAGGCAGTGGAATGATATAGTCAAAATAAAAATATTGTAATTCAAGAATTATATATCCAGAACTATCTGTTTAATAAAAAGGGGGAGATTTAGAGATTCTCAAATAAACAAAGCTGAGGATTTCATTGCTAGCTGAATGGCTCTACAGAAAAAAACAAACATACTAATGGTAATCTTTCAGAAGGAAATAAATGATACCAATTAATTGAATCCCATAGAAGATATAAAGAACACCATTAAAGGTAACTACATAGGTGAATGACAGCATAAATATAGTTTTTGAAGCTTTTTTCTGATATGAATTGAATGACAACTACAAAAATCAATATTTCTAAATCTGTGTTGTCATACATTGTACAGAGATGTAATTTGTATGACAGCAGCACAAAGAAGGGAGAGATAATTAAGATAAAGGAACTTATTTTTGTGTACTCTCGAAAATGTTGGTATCAATTGAAGAAGACTGTCATAATTTAAGATGTTAATTGTAAGGAGGAGGACAATCATTGGGAAAACATCATAAAAATATAGTCAAATAACAAGTAAATACACTAGAAAAATATCTATTTGATAAAAAAAAGCAGTACTTAAAGGACCAGAAAAACAGATTAAATATATGATATACAGAAAGTAAATAGCTAAATAGGGGACATAAATCTTACCTCATTAGTAATTATGTTAAATTCTAATGGATTATATTTACAATAAAAGTGAAAAGATCTGCAGAATGGATAAAGATACTAAATTTAACAATATGTTGCCTTTAAGAGACACCTTAACCTTGCAAACACAGACTGAAAATAAAATGATAGGAAAAAATATACCATGCAATAGCAAGTAATCAAAAGAAATCCAGAGGGGTACCTGGGTGGCTCAGTTGGTTAAGCACCCAACTCTTGATTTTGGATCAGATCATGATCTCAGGCTCATGAGATCATGCCCCATGTTGGGTTCTGCACTGAGCCTGCTTAGGATTCTCTCTCTCCTTCTCCCTTTGCCCCTCCCCCAACCTGCTCATGCTCTCTACCCCTCTTAAAAAAAGGCAAAAGGAACCTGGAGTGTTTAACATCAGACAAAATAGACTTTAGTACAAAAATTGTTACTAGAGGGGCACCTGTGTGGCTCAGTTGGTTAAATGTCTGCCTTCGGCTCAGGTTATGATCTCAGGGTCCTGGGATGGAGCCCCACATTGGGCTCCCCACTCAGCGGGGAGTCTTCTTGTCCCTCTCCCTCTCCCCCTCCCCACTGCTCATTCTCTCTCTCAAAACAAATAAAATCTTAAAAAAATAACTTTTTGCTAGAGACAAAGGAAGATACATTCTTAATGCTAAAAGTGTCAGTTATATAAAATATGACTATATGTACATGTGTACTTCATATTAGATTTCTATAGTACATAAACCAAAATTTCATAAAGTTGAAGAGAAATAAATGATTTCAGAATATTTGGATATTTTAGCACTTTCAATAATGGATAGAATAATGTAAGATTAATAAAGAACTAGAAGAATTGAACTACATTATAGACTAACTATAAACAAACATATCTACAGAACACTCCACCAAACATCACCAGAATACACATTCATCTTAAGTATACATAGAATATTCTCCTGAATAGATAATGTGTCATGTCATATTAACAAGTCTCAACAAAGTGAAATAATACAAAATATGTTCTTCCAATAATAAAAGGAAATATGATAAATAACATTCTCCAAAATAACTACTGGATAAAACATGAAATCACAAGTGAAATTATAAAATACTTTGAGTGGAATAAAAAGGAAAACACAGTATACCAAAACATATTGGATACTAATAAAACATTGTTTAAGAGAAATTTATTGTTAGAAATGCTATTTAAAAATATATTTTTTGAATTGATAACCTAAATATTCCCACTTAAGAACTAGAAGAAAAAAAAGAATAAAATAACCAAACAGAACGAATGTAAGGAATATAAGAACAGAAATAAGAGAATAGGTACTATATAAAAAAAAGCAATTCAACAAAACTAAACATTTGCTCTTTAAGGAGATCGACTAAATTGACAAACCTTTAGATAAACTAAGATAAAAAGGAAAAGTACTCAAATTGTTATAATCAGACTTGAAAGAGGGGGCAATAATGGCTTTACAAAAACAATTATATGGGAATACTGTAAACAATTGTATTCCTAAAAAATACTCTAAATGAGAAAATTTTTAGATACAAACAACAGAAACTAACTCAAGAAGAAATAGATGATCTGAATATACTTGTAATAAGTAAAGAGACTGAATTAGCAATCAAAAAATGTTCTACAAAGAAAATTCTTATACAAGATGATTACTTAAAAATTCTACAAAATATTTAAGATGAATTTATGCTGATACTTAATGTCTTCCAAATAATAGAAGATGAAGAACCATTGCTCATCTCATTCTATGAGGCCACAATTACCTCGATACCCAAACAAGAGAGAAATATAAGAATAGAAAATTATAGGACAGTATCTCTTATTGATGTAATAGACCTCAAAAAAATATAGCCCACCACATCCAGAACAATGTTAAAGGGATTAAACACTATGTCCACGTGGGATTTATTCAAAAACCACAAGATTATTTCCACATAAGGAAGTAAATTTATGTAAAACACCATGTTAAGAGAGAAAAATATATAAAAATGGTTTTTCAATAAACAGAAGAAAAAAATTGACAAACATAGCAAACATCATACTTAACAATGATGACCAAAACCTTTCTTCTTAAATCAAGAACAAGACAGGGATGTCCTCTTTCGTTACATCAATTTAAAATTATTCTGTAAGTTATAGCTAGGGAAATCAGAGAAAAAAAAAAGAAGGAATAATAGAAAACACATTGTTAAAGTTATACTTAATTGTGAAAGATCATCTGCTTTCACCATGTCTATTCTGTTCAACCTCGTAGTCTAAGTTCTAGCCAGGGCAATTAGGAACAACTAGAAATAAAAGGCAACTACACTGAAAAGAAAGAACTAAAACCATCTGTATTCACAGATAATGATATTGTATATATGTAATCCCAAGGATCCACAAAAAAGGATTAGATCTAATAAATGAGTTTATCAAAGCTTCAGAGTACAAGATTAATAAACAAACAGTTGTATTTATATACCTAGCCAAAATAATCAGAAAATGAAATTGACTAAATGATCCTATTTACAATGGCATCAAAAAGTAAATGAATTCAGAAATAAATTTAAGAAGTACATGACTTTTACATGAAAAACTATAAAACACTGTTAAAAGACATTAAAGACTAAAACAAATGCAGGGGTGTTTTATGTTCAGTTTGGAAGACTTAAAATTGTCAAGATGGCAAACTTCTTAATTGTTTCACAGAGTTAACACAAAGTTTATCAAAATTCCAACTGATGTTTTTGCAGAAATTTATAATTGGTAACAAAAATTCATAAGAATTTGGGGAGACTCAGAATAGCCAAAACAAACTCAAAAAGGTAACAAAATGAAAAAAAAATCCACAGTATTTGAAGACCTATTTTTTTATTTCAAAACTTACAGTTTTTACAGGTATAGTAATCAAGGCTTCATAGATTATCATAAGTATAGATAAGTATAGATATACAGAGTAGAATAAATTTTAGAATACAGAAATAAACTCATTTAATTTTAATTAATTTTGATAAGGATGTTAAGACAATTGAATAGGGAAAGCATAGTCTTTAAAAAATGGTGCTGAGAAACTGGATATCCACATACCAATGATGATGTCCAATCTCCACCTTATGCAATATACAAAAAAAACAAACAAACCAAAAAACCTAAACTAAAATTAGATCAAACACCAAAGTGTAAGAAGTAGAATGATAAAATTCTTAGAAGATATACATCTAAATCTTTATGTTGGATTACATGATGGTGTATTTCATATGACAAAACGCAATAACAGGCTGGGAAGATGGCAGAGTTAGAGGATTGCAAGCCCACCTCATCTCACAAATGTAACTGGATAACACTCACAGTAGCATAAATAACCCAGAAAAATGACCCAAAGGGCAGCAGAGCAAACCTCCCAACAACAGTAAAGAGGAGGTCACATCAAAAAGCATAGGTAGGAAGGGCAGAGTCATAGTCAAGAACAGACTTTCAGGGCGCCTGGGTGGCTCAGATGGTTAAGCGTCTGCCTTCGGCTCAGGTCATGATCTCAGGGTCCTGGGATCGAGTCCCGCATCGGGCTCCCTGCTCCTTGGGAGCCTGCTTCTCCCTCTGCCTTTCTCTCTCACTCTGTCTCTCATGAATAAAAAAAAAGAACAGACTTTCAGGACTGTCTGCTAGAGGGAGTCACTTGTTTAGCTCAGAGCATGTCTGGAGGGCCAGGAATCATAGGAAGATCCCTCCAGGAACAAAGGAGCTGACAGGCACCATTTCCGTCCCTAGCCCCCCAGTGTAAACACACGGCCACACAGGGGAACCAGCACAGTGCCAACATTCACTACCTACCTTGTTTACATGAAATCCCACCCCAGTGCGTCAGTGCATCTGCCCATTCCGGTCACATTTGCCTTAGTCCCAACACTGCAGGTTCCTTCCCCCAGAAGACCAGCACAAACCTTGCCAACACCGCATCTCCTGACCAGGGTGCTTTGTAGGGCCTCTGCCCCTGTGGTCGTGGTAGTAGTGGTGCTGGTGCTGGTGGCAGCGGCGGCAGGCCCTTCGGAAGCCTGAGGTGCACCTGGTTGGGTGCATGCCCCACCCACACAGCCCTGGTCCCTGCAGCAGTGGCTGCAGGTCTCATTCTGCAAGCAGAACTGCAAGCTCCTTGTTAAAATTCTGTGCCTCACCCTGGTTGAGGATGAACCACTGCCCACAGTAAGCCAAGAGAGCCTCTGCAGGATGACTAGATTGAAGGAAACAGTGGCCAGGACATAACCGCTGGGCACATGCAACCCATATAGGAGACATCCCTTAAAGTGCCATGTTCTGGGGAACAGGGGACACTACACTGCAGGGCACTACAGGACCTCTTCTTCAGAAAGCCATTACTTTCAAGAGCAAGAGACACAGCTAACTTTCTAACACAGAAACAGACACAGAGAGTTAGACACAATGAGGAGACAGAAGAATGTATCAAATGAAAAAAACAGTACAAAACCACAGCAAGAGACCTAAGTGAAACAGATGTACATAATCTGCCTGATAGAGAATTTAAAGTAATGACCATGAAGATACTTGCTGGACTTGGTTGGGGTGGAGGACATTAGTGAGATGCTTAACAAAGAGATAAAAAATAACTAATCCAAGATGAAGAACACAGTAAATAAATTAAAAATACACTAGATGAACAAATAGCAGGCTAGAGGAAAAAGAGGAATGAATTAGTAACCTAGGAGACAGAATAATGCAAGGTAATCAAGCTGAGCAGGTGAGAGAGAAAAAAAAAAGAAGCACTATGAGAATAGAGGTAGTGAACTTAGGAATTTCATCAAACATAATAACATTTGCATTAAATGATACCAGACAAAGAAGAAAGAGAAAAGGTGCCAGACATTTATTTGACAAAATAATAGCTGAACACTTCCCTAATCTTGGGAAGGATACAGATATCCAGATCCAGGAGGCATAGAGATTCCCCCAAAATAACCCAAAGAGGTCTGTACCAAGACACATCATAATTAAAAAGGCAAAAAGTAGTGCTAAAGAATTTTAAAAATAGCAAGAGGAAAGAAGGCAATTACATACAAGAGAAAGCCCATAAGGCTACCAGCAGATTTTTCAGCAGATACCTTGCAGGCCAATAGGGAGTGGCATGTTATATACAAAGTAGTGAAAGGAAAAAAATCTGCAGCCAGGAATACTCTATCTAGCAAGGCCAGCTTTCAGAATAGAGGGAGAGATAAAGATTTGCTTAGAAAAACAAAAGCTAGAGTTCATGACCACTAAACCAGCCCTACAAGAAATGTTAAAGGGGACTCTGAATGGAAAGGGAAGACCACAAATAAGAGTATGCAAACTAGGAAACAAAAAGTAGAAAAATAAGTGTATCTGTAAAAGTCAGTTAAGGGATGCATAAAATAATGTAAAATATGACACCATTTACCTAAAATGTTAAGGAGAGAGGAGAAAAGAATGGATTCAAACTTAAGTGACCATCAACATAATATAGACTGCTATATGCAGAAGATGTTTTATACACATCTAATGGTAACCACAAATGAAAAAAAAATAATAGATATGCAAACAATAAAGAGAAAGAAATCCAAGTATATCACTAAAGAAAGCCAGTGGACCATGAAAGAGAACAAGAAAGGATCAGAAAAAAACTACAAAACAGCCACAAAACAAGTAATAAAATGGCAATAAATACATATCTATCAATAATTACATTGAATGTAAATGGACTAAAATCTCCAATCAAAAGACATAGGGTGACAGTATGAATAAAAAAAACTCAGGACTCATCTATATGCTACCTACAAGAGACTCATTTCAGACCTAAAGACCCATACAGATTGAAAGTGAGGAGATAGAGAAAAATTTCTCATACAAATGGATGTCATAAGAAAGCCATATTAGCAATACTTCTATCAGACAAAATAGATTTTAAAACAAGGGTTGTAACAAGTGACAAAAAGGACACTATGTAATAATAAACAGGACAATCCAACAAGATATAACGATTGTACATATTTATGTACTTAACATAGGAGCACCTAAATACATAAAACAGTTAATAACAAACAAAGGAACTAATTCACAGTAATACAATAATAGTCGGGGATGTTAACACCACACTTACATCAATGGACAAATCATCCAAACAGAAAATTAATAAGGAAACAGTGACATTGAGTTACATACTGGACAAGATGGATTTAATATATGTATTCAGAACATTCCATCCTAAAACAGCAGAATACCCATTCTTTTCAAGTGCACAGGGGACATCCTCCAGAACAGATTGCCTATTAGGCCACAAAAAAAAGTCAACAAATTTAAAATCATGCATTTCTTCTGACCACAACACCATGAATCTAGGAATCAACCACAAGAAAAAAAATTTGGAAAGAGCACAAATACATGGAGGTTAAAAAAACATGCTACTAAACAATATATGGGTCAACCAAGAAATCAAAGAAGTACTGAAAAATTACATGGAAAGAAATGAAAATGAACACAAAATGGTCCAAAATCTTTGGATGCAGCAAAAGTGGTTCTAAGAGAGAAGTTTGTAGCAATACAGGCCTATCTCAAGAAGCAAGAAAAATCTCAAACAACCTGACCATACACCTGAAGAACAAAACTCAAAACCAACAGAAGGAAGGACATGATAAAGATTAGCACAGAAATAAATGAGGAAGATTGCTTTAGTTATTTGGAGTCTTTTGTGATTCTATACAAATTTTAGGATTGTTTGTTCTAGTTCTGTGGAAAATGCTGTTGGTATTTTGATAGGGATAGCATTAAATGTATAGATTGGTTTGGGTAGTATAAACATTTTAACAATATTTGTTTTTCCAAACCAGAAGCATGGAATGTCTTTCATTTGTGTCACATTCAATCTCTTTCTTCAATGTTTCATAGTTTCCAGAGTACAGTTCTTTCATCTCCTTGGTTAAGTTTATTCCTAGGTATTTTATTGTTTTGGTGCAATTATAAATGGGATTTCTTTCTTAATTTCCCTTTCTGCCACTTCATTATTAGTGTGTAGAAATTCACAGGGTAGAAAACCAAGAAATAAACTCACAACTATCTGGTCAATTAATCTTCAACAAAGAAGGAAAGAATATCCAAGGGAATAAAATATTCTCTTCAACAAATATTAGGAAAACTGGACTGCATGAAAAAAAATGAAACTGGACTACTTTCTTTCACCATACATAAAAGTAAGTTCAAAATGTAAGAAAGACCTAAATGTGAGAATTGAAACCTAGGGGAGAACACAGGCAGTAACCTCTTTGACATTGCCTCTAGCAACTTCTTTCTAGACGTCTCCTGAGGCAAGGGAAACAAAAACAAAAATACATGATGGGACTACACCAAAATAAAAAAAAGTTGCTGCATAGCGAAGGAAACAACGAGCAAAACTAAAAGACAACATACCAAATGGGAGAAGATATTTGCAAATGACATATCCTATAAAGGGTTAGTATCCAAAATATATAAAGAAGTTATATAACTCAACACCAAAACCAAACAAAATAAAACAACCAAAAAACCAAAACCAAAATGAAACCAAGTAATCCAATTAAAATTGGGCAGAAGACATCCAGATGGACAACAGACACATGAAAAGATGTACATCATCAGGGAAATGCAAAGCCAAACTACAATGAGATATCACCTCATACCTGTCAGAATGCCTAAAATAAAAAACTCAAGAAACAACATGTATTGGTGAGGATGTGAAGAAAAAGGAGCCCTGTTGCTGTGTTGTTAGGAATGCAAACTCCTGCAGCCACTGTAGAAGACAGTATGGAGGTTCCTCAAAATATTAAAGATAGAACTACCCTACAATCCAGGAATTACACTAATGGGTATTTGCTCAAAGAATATGAAAATATATATGTACCCTTATATTTATCACAGCATTATTTATAATAAACAAACTATGGAAGCAGCCCAAGTATCCATCAATAAATCAACGGATAAAGAAGATATGGTATATATATACACAATGGAATATTGTTCAGCCATAAAAAAACAAAATCTTGCCTTTTGCAACAACATGGATGGATCTAGAGAATATAATGCTAAGTGAAATAAGTCAGAGAAATAAAAATACCATTTGATTTCACTCATATGTGGAACTTAAGAAACAAAACAATGATCAAAGGGGAGAAAAAAAGACAAACCAAAAATAAACTCTTAAATATAGGAACAAACAGATGGTTACCAAAGGGGAGCTGAGTGGAGGGATGGGTGAAATAAATGAAGTGGATTAAGAGTACACTTATCTTGTTGAGCACTGAGTGATATATTGAACTGTTGAATCATTGTATTATAAAGATCAACTATCTTGGTACTCTAGAACCTAATCAGATACAGTAATGAGGGGGTTGCTGTATATATAGAGAGATTGCACATGATAAGTGGGCAAGAGCACAGGGAGAGAGAAAATCTTAAGGAGGCTCCATGCCCAGCGTAGAGCCTGATGCAGGGTTTAATCTCATGACCCTGAGATCATGACCTGAGTCAAAAGCCAGAGTCAGGCACTTAAATGACTGAGCCAGCCAGGCGCCCAAGGAGAGTGCTGTATAAAGGAAGAGTCTGCATAACTTTGGTAGGAGAGCAACATGTAAAAACCTGCTACTTTTCCTCATTTGTCAGGTTTACTATAGCCATAAGAGTGGTGACCCACACTCCTAGAGTGGCTGGTGTCAGGATAGCAAGTAACAACTTTGTCCTACATAATTTGGGGTTTTATGTTTTAGTCAATCCAGCAGTTCCAAGAGACCAATGCATACCACTTGTCTTTGTTTTGGACCCCTCAGTTTACAGCAAGTTCCCTTGCAGCCTCTATTGTAAAATTCATAGAAACACACTTTTTAATCAATCAATTCATTCATTCATTCATTCATTCATTCATTCTTATATCTCTAGACATTTATGGACATGTAGGTCAGGTAACAGCCTTACTGAAAAGATAATGGACCAGGAACATCACTGATCCCACATGACAAAGAATACAGATTAATCATAGTCACTGTGGAAAAGACAGTATAAAAGGATGACTGTAGTCCTCAATAAGTAATTAAAGCAATCCCTGGTCAGTGAAAGAATATGATTTCCATACTTACCACATTAATGGTGCTCAAGATGTCCAGTTATCATTAAAAATTACAAAGTAAACAAATGGGGAAATGTGAATCACTGAAAACAGAACTACTTCTGAGGAAGCCCTGACATCAACATTACTAGTCAGTGTCTACATTAACTGCCTTAAATATACTCAGTGTGCTAGAGGAAACCATGGGCAAAAAAACTAAAGAAAATTATAAAAAGTTGTTTGGACAAATAGGGAATGTTAACAAAGAGACATTGTGAAAGGAACCAAATAGAATTTCTAGACTTGAAAGTACAGAATTCTGGCACTGAAAATAAAATAGTGAAGATGAAAATTTCACTAGAGGACTTCAACTTCAGATTTTAGCAGGCAGAAGAAAGAATCAGGAAAAATTAAACATAAGGTACTCCTAGGAGCAGAAGAAAGTTAAGAACAATGACTAGAAGCTGAGACCTGAGGGGCACCATCAAATGCACCTACATACACACTGTGGGAGTTTCAAGAGCGGAGGAAAGAAAGGGACAGAAAAAAATACTTGAAGAAATAATGGCAGAAAACTTCCCAAATTGGATGAAATATATGTACATACATGTCCAAGAAACTCAAAGAATTCTAGTCATGAAAATCTCAAGGAGGTACATCATAAAATTGCCAAAAGACAAAAACAAAGAATCTTGAAAAGCAGCAAGATGAAAGTGAATCATACATTCAAGGGACCATGAATAAGATTAACAGCTAATTTCTCATTAAAAAATAATAAAGGCCAGAAGAAGTAGACGGCAAAGTTAAAGTGCTGAAGTTGAAAAAAATAATTGTCAAGTATTCTGTATGTGGAAAACTATCCTTCAAGAATAAGGATAGAATTAAGACATTCTCAGATAAATAAAACCTAAGAAGTTCATTACTAGTAGATCTTTCATATAAGAAATGTTAAAGGGAACACTTCAGGCAGAAATAGAATGATATTAGACAGTTTTTTGAAACCATATTAAGAAATAAAGGACACTCGGGCGCCAGGGTGGCTCAGTTGGTTAAGCGACTGCCTTCAGCTCAGGTCATGATCCTGGAGTCCTGGGATTGAGTCCCACATCGGACTCCCCGCTCAGCAGGAAGTCTGCTGCTCCCTCTGACCCTCTTTGCTCTCGTGCTCTCTATCTCTGATTCTCTCTTTCTCAAATAAATAAATAAAATCTTAAAAAAAAAAAAAAAAGGAAAGAAAGGACACTAATAAAGGTAACTGCCTAGGTAAAAATAAAGCCAGTATTATTGTATATTTAGAGTGTAACTCATGTTTATCTCTTATGTGATTTAAAGGTGAATATATAAGACAATAATTATAAAATTATATTAATAATCACACACATATAAACATGCAATCTGTGACAATAACAAAATAAAGGGGTGAGATGGAGATATATTGGAACAAAATATTTATATACTATTGAAACTAAATTGGTAGAACTTAAACTATGTTATGTTTAAGATACTGATTGCATTCTCTAAGATAACTACTAAAAATATGGCTAAATATATACAAAATGGAAAGAACAAGAGAGTCAAAATATTATACAACAAAAAATTAAGCACAAAAAAAGGCAATGATGGGGACGCCTGGGTGGCTCGGTTGGTTAAGTGTCTGCCTTCGGCTCAGGTCATGATCCCAGGGTCCTGGGATCGAGCCCCACGTTGGGCTCCTTGCTCAGCGGGGAGCCTGCTTCTCCCTCTGCCTGCTGTTCCCCCTGCTTGTGCACTCTCCCTCTCTCTCTCTCAAATAAATAAAATCTTAAAAAAAAAAAAGGCAATGATGAAGAAATGGAGAAACAAAAAGCATATACAATATACAAAAAACAAATAGCTATATGGCAAAAGTCCTTAATAGTAATTAGTTTAAAAATAAATGGGAATAAATAAATAAAATCTAAAAAAAATGAGAAAAATTTTCAATTAAAAGACAGATATTTACAGAATAGATTTTAAAATAGAGTCCATCTATATGCTGTCCATAAGAAATTGTTTAGAGGGTATAGCTCAGTGGTAGAGCATTTGACTGCATAAGAAATTGTTTAGTTTTTATTTTTTTAATATTTTATTTATTTATTTGAAAGAGAGAGAGAATGAGCAATGGAGAGGGTCAGAGGGAGAAAGAAAGAGAAGCAGACTCCCTGCTGAACAGGAAGCCTGATGCAGGGCTTGATCCCAGGACCCGGAGATCATGACCTGAGCTGAAGGCAGACGGTTAACCGAATGAGCCACCCAGGTGCCCCAGAAATTCTGTTTAAATACAAAACAGAGAGAGGTTGAAAGATTAGCAACCTGTTATAAATTTGTCAATTTAACACTTACGAATTTGAACAGAGTATGCAGTTGGTGAGCTGAGTTTCAACAGCAGAACACAAGAGGAACTAAAAAATAGAGAAGTTTATTACTCATGAGTCCTGGAGGATGTTTCCAACATGCCTTGAAGGTCCACATGGGGAGATGAAGACAGAGGCACACATGGGGGCACATGTCTTTACTAGAAGCCATGGGTGAAGTGCTGTGGGGTTCCTAGGCTAAGGCTGACTTGATCAATTCAATCCAAAAAAACCAGGTAAGCTGGTAAGTTACATGAGAATCTTATCTAAGGGGCACAGAGTAAGGTGGTGATAATGTTGATTACAAGGGCTGTTGGGAAAATGACATTAAAAACTTATATTCATTGTGACTCTGCAGGGTGCTGCTGAGGGCATGCACTTGCATGAGGGGGCCAGTACCAGTTTAAGGTCGCTGATGTTTGGCTAGACCAAATGGATGACAAGGCAGTAATACCATGGAGTAGCTTGGCTAAACTCTTCACACAATCCTATTAAAAAATGAACTAAGTCCTTGGATTAAACATTCTTCAGATAAGATATACAAATGGTCAATAAGCTCATAAAAGATGCTGAACATCATTAGTCATTAGGGAAATGATAATTTAAACTACAATGAGATACAACTTCAGACCAATTAGGATGGCCATAATTTAAAAAATGACAATTAACAAGTGTTGGCAAGGATGTGGAAATATTTTAACTCTCATATATTGCTTGTGGGACTATAAAATGGTGGGACTATAAAATAAAACTACTTAGAAAGATAGTTGGAAATGCCTCAAAATGTTTACATAAAGTTACTATATGGTCCACCAATTTTAAGAAATTCCACCAAAAGGAAATTAAACACACATGTTCACATAAATACTTGCACACAGGTTTTTGTAGTAGTATTTCTCAGAATAGCCAAAAAGTATAGACAACCCAAATATCCGTCATCTGATGAATATATAAGTAGAATATAGCATATCCATATAATAACATATTATTCAGCCATAAAAAAATGTAGGAAGCATTGATACATTCTATAGCAAGAATGAATCTTAAAAACATCATTCTAAGTGAAGAAAGCTAAACACAAAAGGCCAGACATTGCATGATTTCATTTACATAAAATGTCCAAAATAGGCAAGTCCACAAGGAAAGAAAGTAGAATATTGGTTGCTAGGTAGAAGAGGTATGTGTGGAGTAACCACTAATGGATACATTGTTTCCTTTGGGGGTGTTAAAAATAGGGAATTAGTTAGTGGTAATGGTTATACAGTGATGTATTAAAATCCACTGTAAAAAAAAAAAAACACTACATCTCAATTAAAAATGAATGAATGAATATATATATACACACATATATATATAATAAAATAACCAAACTAATAAGTACTAATATTTTATCCTATCATAAAGTTGAAAGGGAAGTTACCTCTCCAGAATGACCATTAATACTTAATCCTACACCATCAGGATGGTCCTGATATCACCAGAATCTTTATGTTGTATATTTAGTGTTAAAATAAATACCCATTAGAATTCTGAGATGTCAAGATATGAGACACAATTGGCATTACGTCATTGCAAAGCTGATTATGTACATACTTTTGAGCTGGTGATGTTCTTAAATGAGGGAAGATAGAGAAGAACAATTCTCTGGTCCAAAAATGCACAAATACTCTTTAATCATCATCTTCCTACACACAGCTCAGAGATTGAATTGGATGGAGGAAGATATTTTCTTTTACAATAGTCCCCCCCACCCCTTATCCATGAAGGATACATTTCAAAACTCCCGGTGGATGCCTAAAACCATAAATAGTGAGCCCTGTATACACTAAGGTTCTTTTTTCTTATACATACATACCTATATAAAGTTTAATGTATAAATTAGGCACAATTTATACATTGAGAGATTAAGAGATTAACAACAAAAACAGAAGAGTTATAACAATATGCTGTAATAAAAGTTGTATGAATGTAGTCTCTCCCCTCTCAAAATGCTGTACTATACTCACCCTCTTGTAATGATGTGCTATAACATGCCTATATGATGAGATGAAGTGAGGTGAATGATGTAGATATTTTGATGTAGCATTAGGCTAATACTGACCTCTGACAATACATCAGAATGAGGATTATCTGCTTCTGGACCATGGTTAATTGATGGGAACTGAAACTGTGGAAAGCAAAACCATGGGTGAAAGGGGACTACTATAATCCTAAAAACAAATATCCCTCTAGTGTGCTAAAGGAAAATGAGTTTTAGTGCATCTGCTTAGACAAAAACAAAAAACAAAAACAAAAAACAAACAAAACTTAAGTATTGTACCCAAACATAATGTTTTGATTCATTAAGAAATGCAATTTGGGGCACCAGGGTGGCTCAGGTCCTAGGGTCCTAGGATCCAGCCCCAAATCTGGCTCCCTGCTTAGCAGGGAGTCTGCTTCTCCCTCTCTCTCTGCCCCTCCCTCCTGCTTGTTCTCTCTCTCTCTCTAATAAATAAATAAATAAAATCTTTTAAAAAATAAAAATAAATGCAATTTATATAAGCTCCCAACATAATAGTATATAAGCATGCATTTAGGAGTTAATTTTAGAGGAACACAGTGTCAATAACTATGTCCTTACGTGATTTCTAAAAAAACAAAACAAAACAAACAAAAAAAACATTCAATCTGAATTTCTTTACTCTGTTTAGATTTCTCATGTTGGAAGAATCTGTCTTAAAAGTAGCACTTAGTGTTCTAATTAACCTAATATAATGTATGGAAGCTGCCCACTTGTAACTATGTAAATACCAAATTATTCCATCTTATTGTCATTGATTCATTAATTTTCTGTAGGTTAAATGCATTTTAGATCACACTTTCAAGTTTCATATTATATCAGCAATTTTCTAGGTTTTACTTAATACAAGCATTTTAATCAAAATGTTGCAAGTGAAATTAGAGTACAGTGAAGGGAATTTTTTTTTTATTATTAAGTATCTTGTACCTCCCACAGTCACATAAAGAGTTCAAAAGTTCCTAAACGGTATCACTGTGTTTTCACATTAATGCAGCTAATGTTTGGATGCTATGTCAGGGGAAACATAACAAGACTTCATAATTGCCATCAAACTCTTAGAATCTTTATGATCTAAATCCTATTCTGAATATTTATTTACATAATAGCACCCCTTTAAATGGGAAAGTTGCACTAACCTCTGAACCATTTGTGATTTAAGGATATCTTCAAAAATGTCATTAACAGAGAAGCTCCTCCATTCCTAAGTATTTTTTATTTTTATATTTCTTGATTATGTTTTTTTCCTTGTGTTGATTTATCCTCAGAGTTTCTCCCCTTACTGATAAGAGAGCTGCAGCAATGTCAAGTGTGATGTCACTTTAACCTCATGTCCAGTAGGGGTATATAAATAGGTGCCCTAAGTCTGATTTTCTCTTACACTAATGATAAAAAGGACTGTGGCCAAGGGGATAGGAAATGTTTATCCTTTAAAAAAACTGCCTACGCAAACAATGAATCATGGAACACTACATCAAAAACTAATGATGTAATGTATGGTGATTAACATAACATAATAGAAAAAAAAACTGCCTACTTGTAAAGTTGAGTATGGGGTAAATTCATGCAAACTGAGTGAACTAAAACTGAGGGATAAGCAGCTTCCCACAGAAATGTATATATTCTTTTATCAGGATGTGAGTAGACTGAAGGTAGGAAGAAATGTGCAGATATCCTATTAAAATTTTTAAAAATTACATTTAAATATATTTCTGAATTCCAAAGTTTTGTAAATTTATTAGAGAAAATCAAAAAGTGTCTCATTTAACTAAATATTCTAGAAAATACTATTAGAATTTTCATACACATGTACAAGATCCATACATACTCTAATGTGTCTATTTGTCATTTGTGTACCTTTGGTTTGTTTTAAGCAGTGTATGCTATAGTTTTTACCCTTAAAAAGGAAAGTATGAGATGCAATAATATCTTAAATTTTGGCATAAAACTTGAAAACTTAAAACTGTTTTATAACAAAAATACTATCTTGTTATCCACTCTTTTACCACTGTTTTCACTCCTTAAGATTTTTTTTATTGTGTTTTTGTGTACTCAGTCATGAATTTCTCAATTTCTATCTCCTTTAATTTAATTTGCTCATCTACCAGAGTTATAAGGAAGCAAGCCTATTAACACAGAGAAACAGATATAAACTACCACTAGCCTTTATAGGAAAAGACTGATACACTTGCTTACTCTATCCCTTTTTTGTGGCCCATCTGAGAAATGATTATATTAAAAATAGGCTCATATTTAGGCAGTAATATTGAAAATTATAGTAGGAAGGGAAGTAGGTTTATCATAGAGAGAATGCTGTCATGGATTAGTCTTCAACTGATAGGCCTGGCTGGAATGTGGTTGGTGTTCATTCCTGGTTCTTTTATGTTCTATTTTTCTGATTAGCTGCCATCTTGAACATGACTTATTTTAAAGATAAAATTATTACTGGACAAATAAGAAAGTAGTTCACTTTCTTACTTACTGTTCTTCACCTACTTTTTTTTTCAGGAAATATGTAACGCAAAGGTAGGAAAATGAAAAATTATTTTTAATTACATCATAATTTATTAAGTGATTTGCACTCTTCAAGGGCAGAGGAAATGTGTCATATTGCATTAAGTAAAGACTATAATTATACATTTTAACAAAACACTTAGTTTTTTGATTTAGCTTTCTGCAACTAATTAAGAATGAATACATATTTTTACATATTTGATGGATGAATATTACAAGGGCCATGTAATCTTGAATGAGTAACTATATTAAGTATACGAAAGTGAGCCTTTTAATCACTTACAATAAATAAGATTACAGCTAGCTAAAAGAAAGAGTACCTACTTTCCATTAATCTTTCTCAGTCCAATATATTCTTATAACCAGGAAAAGATGCTGTGATGGTTATGGGCTGTGTGTTCCAGCAATGTCCCACTCAAGCTGTCAGGTGAAAGAAAATTTTACTGACCTCCTGTTAAGATTCAGGAAGAGCAAAATGAAAGCTAGCTCAGAGAATAATCTGCAAGTGCTCTCTTCTGGCTGATCAAATGCACAAGTAGGTGAAGAGCTTCCTTACAATCTTACTTACCTTGCTTTCAACTGGCCTTTATTCACATTATTTTTTCTTCAATATTCTATGCTCTGAGTTTGTCTCTGATCCCTCTCCAGAAGGAAGCATGAATGTATACTTCCAATTCCAAGGTGTATGTAAAACTTTCAAGAAATTGCTTATTTTATGTTCATTACTTTCCTGTTTCAGTTATATACACCCTAAGTTCTCTAATCACATATACTTGTAAAACCCATTAAAGAAAAGAAAAATTGTCTATGTTAAACAAATTGGAAGATTCCAATACATGAGGGACCTTCACTGTTACTTCTGCAATTCTAAGATTCCTTGGTTATAACGTAGCTCATAGCAATAGAGGGGGAAAGAAAAAGCAAAAAAACAACTTGAGTCAATACATGTTTTGCTTTTTTAAAAAAAATAAACATTATATACTTTCCATGATGCTGTAAAATAACAGAAAACTGACTTAATTAGGATAAACTCAAGGTCATTTTACATGGTTAGGCACTGATTACTAAAATGTTACCTATGACCTCCTCAAATAATTAGATTCGCCATTTAAATATTCACTGATAATGCATTTTAAAAGGCAAAATAACTACTGTTAAACCATTCTGTTTTATTCAGGGTCTTATTTGCTACTTTGTCACATCCTTAGAGTGCTGTTAGTAATTTAAATAATTTAAGCTTTGGAAGATTGGTATGTTAATTTAAACTTCTCTGCCAATTGTTCTTGTTATTTTGCCATGTCTTATTGCCAGTACTTTCATAAGCTGTGGAAGCTGTTGAAGAAAGAGGTTATAATTTGCAATGAATTTTTCTTTCTTTTGAAAATGAGAACCATTATAAAATTTTATTTAGCCATTTATCCAAGATGGCAATACACTATACCCAGGATTATAGGCCTGTGAGTTTGAAATCTTACAGTGATTTAATGTTGACTGTTCTCTTCCAGCCCCATGGTAACCTGATTACATTGCCTTGAAGTAGTAAACATGTTGCTTGACATCTAAATACATGCAGAACTTTTGCCAAAGCACAGCATCTACTAATGAATTTCAGTGGTGTTGGCCAGGAGAGTGTCAGTGAAGGCCAAGTGAGGCTTTAACTTGAGAGTCTTGATACTGATCACCAGAAGAATTTGGCTACAACAGAGTTTTTAAGCCACCAGTTTTGCAGGTGAATTAGCAAATTAAAGGTGACAATATGAAGTTTTAAAAAATCTAAATAAAGGTTATGCATAAGCAGTAACCCAACCTAGGATTCGGAAGATACAGATCCATGCTAAGCTCTGCACTGTGAAACTTTGGGAGAGAAATACATTTGCCTGTAAGAATTTATTTACAGAGAATCTGATTTAAAATATGAGAGAATAGAACCTACCATAAAATGCAAATATAGCTAGATATTATTTACAGAGAAGAAAATAGGTTTAAAGTATTTTGTACAAGCTAGTCATTGGGGGGACCAGGAATTAACAGCAGGTAATTAGATGTCATAGAGAGCCCACAAACTTAACCTTTTATACATTATATTTCCTCCAAGCTGATAACGTAAGGGGTTAGGTAGTGGAGGTGAAGAAAATTCAAAATAAATAGGATGTCATCTCAAATGTGCCTCTTTCCTTTTGCCCAGAATTAACCTAGTCATCTCTTTGTCTTCTCACTGTCCAGGGCCATGCACTCAGGTGCCCACTGTAAGGCCATGGCATTGCTCCCGGTTCCAGATTGTCTCTTCACTTATGCTAGTCAATGTCATTTTACCTTCTTCTTTCCTCAAGTAAATAAAAAGAGTTAACAGTGAATCTGTGATAACAAAAAAAATCTTTGAAAATGTGGGAAAAGAGGGTAAGCCCAAAGCTGTGTTTTAGAATCATTTTCATTTTAAGACTGTGTCATAAATTAAGGTTTATCCTGAATTCTTTGACGTTCTTCCAGTGAAGAGACACCTCTCCTTGAATATGGGCAAGTCTGGGACTGCTTTTATCCAAAGAATATGGAGGAAATGATGCCATGGAGGAAATGATCCCATCTTCTGGGTGCAGGCTACTTTTGCTTTCTATCTCTGAAAACGAGTATGTTTAGAACCCAACTATGATGAAACGAGAAGCTCAAGAGACATTAGTTGGCCATGTGGGGACAAAGCATGGTACAACTCTAGCGAAGCTCCCAGCCAGCAAACAGGATGGACTCTCAGCAATGTGAATGAGACATCTTGATTTCCCTGCCATGTCAAACTTAAAAATGGCTCTAAGCTCAACTTCTCTTCAACTGTGTTCACCATGAGAGGCATCAAGCAAGAACTGCTAGCTGATTTTAGAAAAGGCATAGAAATATGATAGAAAATATGTATTTTTTTAATTTTTGCTTTGAGCCATTAAGTTTTGTGGTGTGTCTTATAGCAGTGGAATAGGTACCACTGCCACATCCAGTCATCTATCTATCACACAGATATGGTGCCTTATGCCAACTAAAATACACTGGTACCTAACCCATCCCTGTCATCTGTTTAAAATTTGTTACCCAGGGTTTTCTCTTATGCCAACTAAAATACACTGGTACCTAACCCATCCCTGTCATCTGTTTAAAATTTGTTACCCAGGGTTTTCTCTTGAGTTGTAACTCTCATCTTGACGTGTCTCAACTATTTTGCATTTCTCTTTTTAGAACTTCCACATTCACTTCAAACAACTAAAGTTTGTTCTCCCTCACCACGTCCATTTCTTCTTATATTTCACTCTCAGGTTAATGGAAATAGAATTTGAGAATCACATAGTCTCTAAAGAGCTATCAATTTTGACGTGAAGTGTTTTGGGCATCTAAGCTCTTTCTTTATAGTCCCTTTAGTGGCATCCTTTGTTGAAAATCCTCTATTTTACATATATTAATTAAAGAGTTTCTCAGCCACAGTTTCTCTGCCCAATTTATCATTTACCAATAAATCTATCTTCTACACAGTTCCTTAATGTTCTAAAAGTAAAATGTAATAATGCCATAACTACACTTAGTTGATTTATTGTATAAAAACATTGTTTTTCCTCAGTCTGTAAGATGCCAAATGAAAGATACACAGACAGATCTCTGAAGGTTTAGAACTTAGGAATTAACTAAGATTGAGAGAACCAACACCTGTCTTTACAGGAAAAAAGCCAAATAAAAAATGATACTAATAGGAAATACATAGATAGTACTAATAATGACCCAGAGGCTGTTCTAAGCATCCTATGTATATTAACTCATTTCATCCTCACAATATTTGTATTAGATAGGTACTATTATCCCACTTTACAGATAAGGAAATTGAGACACAGAGGTAATTTGGACAATTTGCATTTCTATATCCCTTTTGAATATTAATGCTTGATAAGAATTTGTACTAACAGTTTTCATAAATGGCATGAAATTTATGAAAGACATGAAAAAAGGGAGACTATATAGATTAGAAAATCTAGGTTTGCTTCAAAACCATTACAGTATATAGATAGCAAATTGCTCTATCCAAACATAAGAGTGACTTGGTTAGAACTTTAAAGTCATCTCTAGAGCTAGGAAGAAATATTGAAAGTATACCTTTCCATGGAAGAACGAATTGTACAGGAGCAGATTTTGTAAAAAGTAATATAAATAGTATAGAACATTTATCCTGAAATGTAAATTTATGATATGGGTCAATTTCTATTATTTCTCCCCTCTTCTTCCCCCAAATGTATATAACTGCAAAGATTAGAATCCAAAAATAATGGATGTGGGTCATAATATCTCTTTATTCTATTCCTGAAGTACTGTATAGTACATATGTGTAATAAAAGTCATGGAATTTTTTTTTTTCCCTCAGATTTTTGACTAAGCTCCTAAAGTTGAGGGCAATAGGAGTTCTTAAAAGAAAGCAACTCAGAAATAGATGATGCCATCCTCCACACCTTGTTATAAAATACACTAACTCCTTGGTATCATTTCTTTTACCACAATTATCCGTGTAATCAGAAGAGACTGGACAGTCTATATACTCAGAAGACTGGAATTCACTTGAAGGGAAATCATTGGAGTGAGTGAGAAATGAAAATGAGATTTTTCTTATACTTGAAAATTAAGACACAGGGGGGAAGATTTAATCCAAAATGGCTGAAAAAATGAAGTGAGATGTAAAGACACTTCTATTTTAACACTATTGAGTCCATACTTTTAAAGAATATATTAGATATCAAATAGTATGGAGCAGTTTAGGAATGACAAACGATGGTACATGTGAAAGCCCAGTTCTCTGCCCTGTTCCTCAAGGTATATTTTAAGTTTCTATTTCAGTTTGTTTGAGAATTGGATCTAAAACTTTATATGATATAATGTCACTTTTTTGATTTATACATTTTATAAGAGAGTATTGATCCCTACTATGAAAGATGGAAATTTAACTCACTTGTATTGGCATCTCTTCATTGCTGATCCCAAATATGTTTGAAAATTATAATAATTTCATTCTTGTATTTAGTAGAAATATTTCTTAAAATTAATGTTCCTTTATATCTAAGTTACCTTTTCACTGTTAATTATATTTTAGTTCCAGAAGGATTGTAATGAAAAATAGCAACCTGCTCCAGAACAAACTCACTTTCCATTGCCTACAGGCTGTGACTTTCAACACTTCTGGCTGAATCTTTTAGTTGTTTTTTTTTTTTTTTTTCCCCTACCTCAAAATTACATGTTTATGTTGATATTCATTTTTTTTTGTATGTTTTAGTCATTATCTACTTGTATTCATTTGTGAAAAATAAGTTTAGTCTCTCTTCCCTATTTCTCTGTCACACCCTCTGAGTTTTCATCCTTTGATTCTCTCTGAAAGATACAATGCAAATTTTTAGGTCACTATTCTGTATTTGTATTATTATGACTACATGAATATGTCCAGCAGTACTTCCTTTTTGTTTTTAACAGTTTCCAGTGAGTGCCTATTATATGCTGGACAAACTCCTAATCATTTGAGATTCACTGGTCAATGAAAATAGATAAAATGCCTCCTTTTAAGGAGTTTACATTAAAAAAAGAATATAAACATAATAACCAAGTAAATTAAAAAAGAATATTAGAAGCTGATAAGTACTGTGGCCAGAGTAAAAAGTGGATCAGGAAAAAGAATATCTGGAGTTGCTTAGAGAGGAAAGGTAGAATACATTTTAAATATGACACCAGGCACTGTTATATCTATGTGAAGGGGACATTTGAGCAAAGATATAAATAAAACAAAGGGATTGGCCATGAAAATATGTTGGTGAAAGCATTCTGTGTGGAGAAAATGGTGAGCATAAAGTCCCTTTGGTTGGAACGTGTTTCGATTGGATCGGGAGGATTTAGCAAGGAGGTTGGCTGAGCTGGAATGAGAAGCCTGTTAGGGGATGTTGTGAGGGAGGACATAAATGGTTAAATCATTTTAAGAACTTTTTTCCTATGAGTGGAATGAGAAACCATTGCAGGATTGTGAGCAGAGAAATTCTCAACCTTAAAACATTTTAATCTGGCTGCTCTATTGAAAATAGGATGCTAGGCTCCTGGTGAAGGAGTAGGAAGAATTGTGGTAAGATCACAGGAAAGAAGAAATGGTAGAACAGACCCAGAGATAGCAGTTGGGATGATAAGTACTCAGATCTGGATGTGTTTTATTTTTTTTTTTTTAAAGATTTTACTTATTTGAGATAGAGCGAGCAAGCAAGAGAGCACAAGCAGGGGGAGGGTCAGAGGGAGAAGAAGAAGTAGGCTCCTTGAGCAGGGAGCCTGATGTGGGACTCAATCTCAGGACCCATGGATCAAGACCTGAGCCGAAGGCAGACGCTTAACTGACTGAGCCACTCAGGCGCCCCTGGATGTATTTTAAATGTAAGAAAAAAGGATTTTCCAAGGGATTGGATGTGAAAAATAAAAATGGTGGTTCAAGCATGAAATAATGGTTTTTGTGCTGAACACCTAGAAAGACAGAGTTGCCATCAAATGAGACAGGGATGGCCTCAGCAGGAGCAGATTGAGTTGAGGAAGAAAATTATGAGTTCATTTTTACATATATTGATTTGAGATACTAAACAGACAACTTTGCAAGCCAAAATTGAGACAAAGGCCTTTTGGTGCCCTAGGAATGCTGCAGGGAGTTACCTTCCCCAAAGCTTTCTTAGCCCAAACAGCCACCCTGTGTGTGATCTAAGAGATGTATGCACTGTCCCTTAGGCTATGTTCAGCAGAACTCTTAGAAAACACAGATTAGCATATTGTATCTTTCCCATAAACAGATACTCCTAGTTTCAGTAAGACCCCTTGTCACACATCATGTGCTTGAGAAATAGTGATAAGGATTTGTGATTATCCTGAAAGACCAATAAAGGCAGGAGCAAAGAAGAGCTAAGGGTCTTTGTCTCTGAGCTTGACCCCCTTGCCTTCTCCTCTCTTTCACAGCAAAGTTTGGAGTAATCTTTCATCCTTGGTACAGGGATTGCTGGCCATTCCCGGAAAAGGCCAGTACTGTAAATGTAATTCTGGAAGTTACCATATAGATTAAACCCATATAAGTTGAAGAGAACACCAAGGGAAATGAAAACAGAAAGAAAAAAGATAGGAGTCTTAAGCCCTGGAATACTTCAACAGAAACAAAACAAAACAAAGCAAAGCAGAGTAAAGCAAAAGAAAACAAAATCAGAGATGGAAGAACCAGAGAAAGAGACTAAGAATGAGTTTCCAGAGAGTAAGAGATAATTAAGGATAGAGGGCTGCTCTAGAAGTAGAAGGGGAAAGTGTATGGAGGAAGAGGGTAATAAACTCTGTCAAATTGTACTGCTGGTTTTCTGAAATGCTAAGTTGATATGCTGGGTGAGTTATGGGTCTATACTGATTCATTTGTTGGCCTTCTCTGTGCTTTATCAATTGTCCTTTCTTTGGCTCTGGGAACTCCTCCCCTCCACATTCTCTCTTATCTCTTTCTAGAACTTTTTATTTCTGTGTATACTTTGCAGATGGGTTGTCTGATTTTCTTTTGTTTTTGTAACCTTCTAATAATTTCTGTTTCATTTGTTTTTGTTCTACCTTATTAGATTTTTAATTCTGTTATATTTATTTATTGTCTATTGAATTTTTTTGTCTTCTAAATGTTGCTTTTTATAGCATCCACTTGTTAATTAATGCTGTATCTTTAAATGCTCAGAAGCTATCCATTTTAAAGTTACCTTCCCAGTTTCTGTGTTTTTTTTTTTTTTAATCTTTATTGTTTGTTATAATCTCAATCAGTTACAATGGAGGCTTTTTGTTTTAGTTTTTTAAATAAAACTTCTAGTGATTCCTGGTCATTTTCTTATCTTTAAAAGCAGGGAAATTAAAATATTGTTTGAAAATGCTGCATATATAGATGGGGCTTCTTTTTTGTGGTCTTTATTGAGGTACCATCTGGCTGAACCATTTCACTGAGGAATTTTTAATGTTAGAATTTTTAGTCATTTCTTTTGAGTTGTTAAGATTTTCCAGCTGGGAAGAATATATGCCTTGCTAAGTGCATTGAAAAATTCTAGAATTCCAGCAGGGAAAGAAACTGGTGGGTCTCAACATTCATACTATGTAAACTTTCCTTCAAACCATACCTGTTATCTGCAGTCCATAGCCTTTTATTACCCTCTTCAGAGAATAATAGTCTTCTGTGATATAGAAGTATAATTGTCTTCAGGCTGCATGGAATGGAGCAGGTGAAGTGGGGGTATAACTTCCACTCAGATAAATCAATCCTCCTGTTATCACATCAAGTTCATTCCCTCTTCCAGGCTTATTTGTTACAGTCAATTCCAGAAACTTATGGGGGTTCAATCCCACAAATACAATTGCTCCTCCATTTTTCACAGCTGGCTAAACACTCTGCTTTTTAGGTTTACTAACTCAAACATTATTTATGCATTTTCCAAAACACTGTTGATTTTTTTCCTCCCCTATTTCCTTTTTAATTTAGTACTTAAAACTTACTTTCTTGTTTTAGGAGGATTTTGTTTTTGTGGAGGTTAATGAGTGCTCAGTCGGCCATGATACTCTTGGGTGTCTCTTGTAACATTTATAACTTTAATATATTATATATGATGATATTCTTGTATTTTCTTCATTTTTGCCTCAACTTCCATGTTATTCAAGTTAGCCACATTCTTAACTTTATACTAACATTTTTTTAAATAAACTTTTTACTTTGGAATGATTTTAAGTTTACAGAGAAGTTCAGTCAGTAGAGCATTTGACGCTTGATCTTAGGGTTGTGAGTTCAAGCCCCATATTGGTTGTAGAGCTTACTTAAAAAACAAAAACAAATACACTAAAATTTATGTCTTATACTAAAAGTACAATACTTTTATCACTTTCCTAAATATGTGCATACCTTGGAGATATTGCAGGTTTGGTTCCAGACTATCACAATAAAAACAATATTGCAATAAAACTAGTCAAATAAAATTTTGTTTCCCAACACATATGAAATTTGTGTTTACACTATACTGTAGTCTATGAAGTGTACTGTGTCTAAAAGATATATACTTTGGTTAAAAAATACTTTATTGCTAAAAAATGTCAATCATTATCTGAGCTTTCTGATTCATAGTAATAATCTTTTGACTGGTGAAGGGCCTTGCCTCAAAGTTAACGGCTACTGACTGATCAGATTGGTAGTTGCTGAAGGTTAGGATGGCTGTAGCAATATCTTAAAGTAAGCTAAAAATGAAATTTCTTACACCAATTGACTCTTCCTTTCATATATGATTTCTCTGTGGCATGTAACACTGTTTGATAGCATTTTACCCACAATAGAAACTCTTTCAAAATTGGAATCAATCCTCTCAAACCTCGCCACTGCTTTATCAACTACATTTATATAATATTCTAAATTCTTTGTTGTCATTTCAACAGTCCTCACAGCATTTTCACCAGGAGTAGATTCCATCCCAAGAAACCACTTTCCTTGCTTGTCCATAAGAAGCAACTCCTCATCTATTAAAGTATTGTCATGAAATTGCAACAATTCAATTTTGGAAATATTGTGATAATTACCAAAATGTGACACAGAGACACAAAGTGAGCAAAGTCTGTTAAAAAAAAAAAAATGGTGCCAATAGACTGTCTCAACACAAGTTTGCCACAAACCTTCAATTTGAAAGAAAATGCAATGTCTGCAAAGTGTATAAAGCCAGGTGCAATAAAATGAGGTATGCCTGTATAAATTTCCTCAAAATATTAGAATACTGTAAACATGATTTATTAGACTTATATTAACTTTACAGTGTCCTTTTGTTTCCTTTCTTTCCATAGGAGTATTTTAAAGTATCTTCAGATACTTGAATGTTTTTGGCACCAACATCATTTGGACTCTCCTTACATTCAACTAATTCTTTAAATTACAGCTCAGTCCCTTCATATACATTTTGTTTGGTTGGTTGTTTTTGTTATTTATGGAGGTTCTATTTTCCCTATTCTCTGCTAGTGGAAATATGACCATTATGTTTTGAAAACATCATGTTTACAGCAGTTTCAATCATTAAACCTATTGCACAGAATCCTTTTTATTTCTGGAGATATCTACCTGTGGATGTGTCATGTGAAATCACAACTCCCATCCCACCCCCCTTATTCTTCTTATAATTAAGTATGCACTTCTTTAAACATAATTCATTAGTTTCTTCATATTATGGTATTTTACATACACTTTTATTTATTTTTGAAATTTCAAACCATTTTTTTTTCTAACCCAGGTCTTTCTTCCCTGATTATTAATGAATTTTTGTGATCATAGTAAGTATTCTAAAGTAATAGAAAGCAGTAGAGTTTATTAAATTTTACTAACAGTAAAATGTGACTTTTAGCTCCTTCAAAAGGCTGAAGTGACAGGGATTAGACAGTAGCTGTTTTCCAGAAATAATCCCGTGATATGACATTTATGGGGACAGCTGGTATAGTCTAGTTCCTTATGTCAGGAATAATTTAGTATTTATGTGGCACTTCACATTTTCAAAATGCTCTTCAATCATTAATAAAACATTTCCCTTGACATTCCGGTCAGAGAGGTCAGAATAACTACCAGTAACAAAAGCCACTTAATAACAAAATGGTGAAAAAGTTACCATAATCCTCTGTGTTTCTTGGTGTTAATTTTCAAGCATGTAAAATCTGAGCATTTATTAAACCCATTGGCTACACTGCATTAAGTTCCATGAATTTATAATACGAATGTGTTACTATAAAAGATATTCTAAAGAGCTTAAGAAGCTATACCTCCCCTTTGAAAAGCAGGCTGAATTCAAGGAAGTCTACTAAAAAACATATAATAAATACTCTCTGGACTAAAGGCTATTCTATTAATTTAGAGAGGAGAGAATTCTAGAATATGTAGCATTAGCAATGTCTTGCCCAGAATTTTGAATAATGAATGTAAGAGAGATTGATTAGAAGGTAAAGTCATATGTGAGAAAGGTTACTGTCTCTCAAGTACACATAATGGAAACATTAATCAACATTTTTCAAATAGATACTTAAAAATAGTAAGCAATATACCCAAATGTTTTTGAACTAAGATACATCTGGCAAACATTATATTCTTGTGCTCAGTTACCACAAAATAAAATTGTTACACGTTCACAAATGATTTTGTGGGGTATGTGTGTAAGTTAGTGTCCTTGTAAGTTTTTTTTTTCTTTTTTTTTTTTTTTTTATACTGTCCTCATAAAAAGACTTTGGAAGTACATCCTTTATTTGTACTCTCTGAAGCTATCTGGGCCTGTATTTTGTTTTGCTTTACTTTTATTTAAGGGAGGGTAATCAGCATTTATTTCTAAAGAGAAATAAAAATATTCAGTATTTTTTTCTTCCTTGGTACTTTTTTGGATAAATTTGTTTATTTCATGTTCATTTCATGTTTTCATGTCAATTTTCTTGTCAAAAAGTGATACTACTGACATATTTCTAATACATGTATTTTTGATAATTAAATCCACTTTTTGATTCCTTATTTTGTGTTTTCTAATTTGTGATCAGTCTTTATTAAAGTGTTAACTTGTTAATTCTTTCAATTAACTATATTTTGCCTTTTAAATATTTTTCTGTTTCAAGTGTTTTTTTTTTTACGTCAGATATAAAATATTTTAGCTTTGTTGACCTATACAGTCTCTTTTGCAAGTACTCAAATCTATCATTGTGAAAGCAACCATTCAATACATACATGAATAAACATGGCTATATTCCAATAAAGCTTTCTTTTAATAAAAACTTCATTATTGCTGCAGTCAAGTAAATATTTGATAACAGGAGTATCAGTGTTTGGGCAGTAAGTCATTCTTTGAAGCATCTCTGGGCAACATGTCACATTATCTCCCTCAATTTTAGAAGGAAAAACTGGAAGGATTTGGCTTAAAGGAGGACTACGAAGTTTCTGGCATAATGAGAATCAGATCATATAACTGTCTTAAAAATTTCCTCAAATAACCACTTGCTTCTCATTTTTGGTTAGAGTAAAAACAACCTGCTGACCATGATCCACAAAACTCTACATAATGTAATTTCTTTTGACCTTGAGACAATCTGCTTCACTGCCTGCTTTCTTGTCACACTACATGTTCCTTCTGTCTTGATACATCCAGTCCATTCTTTTGTCAGGGCCTTGGCTGCTTTTGTCCTTCTGACTGGATAGTTCTTCATAGCTCTACCTATCTGGCTTGGGGCAGTGTAAAGCCTTGGACCATCCCTATGTTACCAGACCATTCATATATTTCATGATTTTACACCTTGAAATTGTCATTGGCAACATTTTACTCCTCTTTTTTCCCCAATGGTAATAATCAGGAGGTGAAAAGAATAATAATGATCAGGAAACAAATGCAGATAATAAATACTTACGAAGTGCCTGGGTGGCTCAATTCAGTTGAGCATCTGACACTTGATTTGGGTTTAGGTCATGATATGAGTCTTTCTCTCTCCCTCTGCCCCTCCCTCCTGCTCTCTCATGTTCTCTCTCTCTCTCACACACAAAAAAACAAAAACAAAAAACTTTCATTACTGAACTTCATTATCTATAAGCATGTAAGAGAATAAATTAGAAATTAAATAATAAAATAATGATTTCAGTGTAAGAAGGGAAATAAGAAATGGAGTAATAATTTTTTAAATTACAATATATAGTTCCTGCAAAAAAAGAGGAAAATAAAATATAAAGACATCAGTGTGCTCATGGACACCAGCATCATGACCAACTGCTTGTGGACTCTAACACTAAACCTGCTTGTTCACAGACCATGCTAACTAGACTACCCAGAATCTCTGGCTTGGGCTGGCTGGTGAAGGGATTTCTCTGTCAGAGCCAGTCTACCAAGACTGGTATTGGTGACTGATCTTTCAAATGTGAAGACATCAATTCCATTTATACAAAGATCAAGAAGTACCACGGAAACATGATGTCACCAAAGGAGCAAAATAAATCAAACATCAGAGTAGCTTTACCTACTGAACTACCTTCCTAGAAAAAAAAAGAAAAATCAGTACAATTGTTTTAAGGAAGCACAGTGAACCACAAGAGAAAACAGATGACTAAATCAGGAAAATAATACCTAAACAAAATGAAAATTTCAACAAAGAGAAATCATGAAACAAACAAACAAGACCCAAGCAGAAATTTCTGGAGCTGAAGAATACAATGACTGATATGTAAAATTCAATAGAAAATTTCAACAGCAGACTCCATCAAGTAGGAAAAAAGTTAGTAAATTCTTAACAGGTCCTTTGAAATTATCCAGTTAGAGAAATAAAAAGAAAAAGATAAAAGGAAATGAAGAAATTCTGTGAGACTTATAGACCATGATTAAGTGAACCAATGTATGTATCAGATGAGTACCAGAAGGAGAAGAAAAAGAGAAAGGGTAGAAGGCTAATTTAAAGAAATGCTGGTTGAAATTTTCCCATATCAAAGAGGAAAATGGAAAACCAGATTCTTGAAGTGCAAAGCACAAACAAATTAAGGAAATTAATCACCACTTATAAGAAGTGTTACACAGAATTCTTCATATTGAAACAGAATAATGCTAAACAGCCACAAGAAAGCCTATGAAAGGTAAAGATCTTTAGTCAAATTCATAATACTCTTAATGATATAAGAGTAGTGATATATTACTTTTATTCCTAATATAGAAGTTAAAAGATAGAATTATTAAGAATACCTATAACTGGGGTGCCTGGGTGGCTCAGTTGGTTAAGTGTCTGACTCTTGATTTCAACTCAGGTCATGATCTCAGGGTTGTGAGATCAAGCTCCTCATCAGGCTCTGCACTGAGCATGGAGCCTTAAGATTCTCTATCCCGGGACACCTGGGTGACCCAGTCAGTTAAGCATCTGCCTTCTGCAACAGACTGAAAAGCTTCTGCACAACAAAGGAAACCATCAACCAAATGAAAAGGCTACCTACTGAATGGGAGAAAAAAATTTCAAATCTTATATCTGATAGGAATTAATATCCAAAATATACACAGAACTCACACAAATTAATAAGAAACGAAGCCAATCTGATTAAAAACTGGTAAGAAGAATGAAGAGATTTTTTTTCCCAAAGAAGAAATACAGGTGGCCAACACATATGAAAAAAATATTAGTATTGCAAATCAAAACCACAAAGAGATATTATCTCAACACCAGTCAGGATGACAATTTCACAAAGACAAATAACAAGTGTTAGAGAGGATGTGGAGTAAGGGGAAACCTCGTGTATTATTGGGAATGTAAATCAGTGCAGCCACTATGGGAAACAGTATGAAAGTCCCTCAAAAATTAAAAATGGAATTATCATATGATCTAGGCATTCCACTTCTGGGTATTCATCCAAAGAAAATGAAAACACTAATTCAAAAAAATATGTGCGCTCTTATATATCTTGCAACATTATAATTTTCAAGACATGGAAACAACCTGTGTCCATCAGTGGACCTTTGTTTCATTACCTTGACTTTATTAATGCTACCAAGGAGAGGGACAGCTCAAATCTAGGCTCTGTCATTTTCAACAATATCATTGTGGGAAAGACATTATTAACTCTCCATAAATGATAAAATTTGTTCTCAAATGATTAGTGTGAGGAATACATCTATACATATATTTATGAGTATTTATAAATATGAATATATTTGTATACTCACATATGAATATTTATACACATATATGTATTATATATAAAATATAATCTGGATTATTTGACCAAATTATATAATTCCACTTCTTAATCACTTCCATAATGATATCCTGTTTTAATTTAGTTTTCATTTATCTCTACATGAATTGTATTATTGTATTATGTCTATTTAATTATGATAGATTAATCATTTTAGGGCATATGTAATTATTTCTCTTACTCTTTATGGCATATTCACCAGAACACGATCTTAGCAGTCCTTAGCTGTCTTTTTTTTTTTTTCCCCACTGTCTAGGATAATTCTTGAATTAATTAATCATTTTTTCTGGAATTAAAAAGTATATATAAAGAGAATGATACAATCATATAAACACCTGGGCCAATAGCTGTGCCATTTGTTGCTATGGGAAATATTGGAAGCAGGCTTGGTTGTAGAGAAGAATAAGAGTTTCTTTTGGACATGGTTTAAGTATCACTAAGGACAGGATCAAGAAGATATCAGAGATGGAGGGATGAAACTAGGCATGAGTGCTGGTACACTATTTAAAGAGAAATAAGTTATAGGAAATAAGACTTCAATCCTGTGACAAGCTGATCAGAGTTTTAGTCAGACAAAAATCCCATTTGGCTTAGCAACATGAAGATATTAACAAGTGCAATGATGATAGATTTGTAAGGATGGAAGCCTTACAAGGGTAAAAGAATTAATTGATAGATTAAGAAGTAGAAGCTGTTTGAAGAAAAACATTTTGTAGAATAGACAAAAAGAACAAATCAATAGGGCCATGGCTGAAAGGGGAAGTTTTATTATGATGTTTATAAAAGAGCTATCTAGTTAATAAGGTAGGAATTGTTCACAGGTCTGTTGAACATTGGGAAAAGTCCAAATGCCGTTAAGTGTAAAATGCACACCAGGTTTTGAAGATTTGAAAGGAAGAATATGAATTATTTCCTAGGCATATTTTATACTGAGTGCATATCAAGGTGACAATATCTTTAATACGTTAAGTAAAATATATTATGAAAATTAGTTTAACATTTTTTACTCTTTAATGTGATTACATGTATGGTTTGCATTATGTTTCTATTGCACAGGGCTGATATAAAATATATTTAAATGCCTCACTCACTTGAGGGAGAGATAGGAAAGGAAGAGGAAAATAATTTCTTTGAAATTTTTAAGACAAAGAGAAGATGAAATTATAAATAAGGTTGATTGGGTTCAATCTTTTAGAGAAAGCAGAAGATGCATATAGATGCAAAAAAATCTTGAATTACTGAGAGAAAGTATGAAAGTTTAGGTATGCTTTCTGTATGTTGTATATGTGCCACTGTTTCAGCGGATTACTTTTCTGTTGTGTGGATCTAAGATGGCAAGCTACAGTGGACATGCTAGGATGGTCATGGATATCTCATGATATCCATCCTCTTGTGTTCATAGCTTTTATAATCACTTCCTTTATGTGTGGGTTGGATCTGTGACTTGCTTCTAGCTAATATGAGAAAGTGAAGAGATATTGCCAATGTAATTAAATTCCTCAGTCTGTTCTATTAGAGTTAATCAAAATGGAGATTATTTTGTGTTGGGCTGACTTAAACAGGTGAAAGTTCTTAAAAGAGGGCCTGAGAACTCCTTGAGGTGAAATATTGCCCTTTCAGGTTTGATGACGTAAGCAGTCGTGCCAAGGAAGCCCACCCACCAAAAACTGCAGGTGGCCTCTAGGAACTTTTAGCAGCCTCTAAGACCTTAAGAGGGGCCTCCAGCCTAGGACCCGCAGAAAGCCAGTGCCTACAGTTAGAGAGTCATGAGAAAATGACTCCTACCAACAATCTGAACAATCTTCGAAGCTGATTCTTCCCTCGTTGAGCCTCCAAAACGAGAAGGTTGTCTGGCTGACAGGCTGATTATAACTTTCTGAAACCCTGAGCAGAGTAGCCAGTGAAGTCATGTTCAGATGCCTGACTCAAGAACTGTGAGATAATAAATGCAAGTTGTTTCAGATTGCCAAGTTTGTGTTTATCGGTAGTGCAGCAACAGAAAAATAACACATAGGCTTTTCCCCTTAAACAATTTGCATGGTGCACATCAGAGTTCTGGATATCTAAAAAGGCGAGTTCTAGTCTGAGATATGGCATTTAAAACTATTTTAAACTTCTCACTTCACTGTTGTAGATAAGATTACTCTTGTGCAAAAAAAAAAAAAAAAAAAAAAAAGGCCTAAATTAAATCTTGGATTATTTCCAGCTCCAACATTCTATTATTTGATTATGAAATATCCAGAGAAGGATTCTCCATGTTCATTTTCTACAACTTTCAGAGCCACATTAAAACTTGGGACCACTTTTTTTTTTTTTTTTGCAAATTTATACCATCCACAGACATTGGCAACAGACATATGTACAAAAATCTGCCCTAAAGAACAATAAATAAAATGATAAAAGTATCATAAAAATCCATTAGTTATTTTGTATTTGGAAGTTTGCCAATAATGGCTTTTGAAGACCTTCCCAGAAAGAAAAATTTATTGATATTTTATATTAATCTTATATTTTAAAGTGTTTAAAAACTTTTGAGTTTTCTTTAAATGGAATATAGATAATAGGCATACAACACAAGATTTTATCTACATTTGACACAAGATACAACTATTCTGTGGTCTTCTAAAATGGCCCAGAAAAACCTGCATCACATGGTACAGAAATCTGCTTCTGAGTCCTAGAAGTTGAGTCTGATCATGAGGCAGGACAGCTTTCTTCCCTTCTTATATTTGTGTCAAATAATAGAACAGCTTAAATATTAATAGCAAAATTAATAGGAGGGTCTTTAAGTTAAATGTGTATAACACTTCATAAAAATGACTGGCAGATTTTGAAAATGGATTATAGTAAATAATAAACTCATGATGGCAGGTATCTGGTAGGGTGGTGTAGAGCCTTACATTTATTCCTGTCAGAGTTAATATTTCCATTGATGATCCAGAAAAATAAGTAAAGCAGCCCACTAACCATATTTTCACATGAAATTACATTGAAAGAATGTGTGGAGAGAAAAGAAAAACAGTGTAAAACAAATGGACTGTGACAAGATCACAGCAATCCACTCTAGTTGTTGACAGTATAAAACTTCAATCTACAAGTCCTTCATACAAATCAAAGTAGAACTGACTGCCAGTGGGGTCAGTGATTATTTCATTATGCAGAACTGAAAAAAGGAAAGGTTTATGAGAAAGAAATACTGGAATGTGTCAAAATATGATTCATTATTTTATTTT
>NC_138375.1:21185761-21218997 GCF_054177405.1 Leptonychotes weddellii | reverse complement strand
TTTTTTTTTTCCCTTAGGGAGGAATTTTTAATACATAGCTTCCTTTATCCTTTATAGGTATTTATAAAATGAAACTATACAATAGCTTCTGCCCTCTTCCCCACAACATTCTTCCATCCCAATTTATATTCTTCCATGGAACAGTAAATTTAGGTACATAGGTACACTTAGTATGTGAAGAATTGAACAAAGAGAGTGAAATACGGTTGAGTCTTCAAGAATTAGCGAGAGAGGTCTGGAATAAGCCAAGCTCTACATTTTCCCAGCTATGCTTCCCAGAGTAAGTTACTAAATTTCTCTGAGTGTTGGTTTCCACAACGGGAAAATGGAAACACTGACACATAATTCCTCATGTAGTGAAACTCAAATAAGATAACCTTGACTAAAAAAAGTATTTAATGTACATGAATTTGTAGTAAAACATGAGAGCCAAAGAAGCAGTTATTGAATTTTTCCCTTAAGAAAATATTTTTAAAAGTAAAATCTTGAAGATTAAAGGAAAATTAAAGTTATAAAGATAAGAACAAAACCTCCAATGATGTCACATTCTTTCTGTTTGACTTAGTATACAACCACACAATCCAAACTTTCCTGTTTTGTGATAATTATAAAAAAACACCTTCGTTGGAATTCAAAACAGAAAATTTGAAGCAAGCAAATTTGAAGTAGCACTGTTAGGTAATAATTAAATTTTCTCATTATAGATAAGAAAAGAGGGGGAAAAGTAGATAAATATTTTAGTTCTTTTCTTCTACCCTTTAGGATTTAAGTCACTTTTTTTAAGATTTTATTTATTTGACAGAGAGAGACACAGTGAGAGAGGAAACACAAGCAGGGGGAGTGGGAGAGGGAGAAGCAGGCTTCCGCGCGGAGCAGGGAGCCCGATGTGAGGCTCGATCCCAGGATCCTGAGATCTCGACCTGAGCCGAAGGCAGACGCTTAACGACTGAGCCACCCAGGCACCCTGATTTAAGTCACTTTAAGGTGAAGTAATAAAAGCTGTCTAAATTGATTTGTACAGTGATGAAACCAGACAAATTCTGTGCTATTCATGCATTTGAATCTTTTCCAGAGAATCCATTAATCTTATATATCTCTCATGGTTTTTACAATAGTACCTCTTGGTTAGTATCTATTGACTGGTGTACTTGCTGACTAATTGAATTAAAACATTGATGTTATCGAGACAATCTTAGGGTGGGTTAAAGCTGCCCTAATTTAGTAACTGTATGTTATTGGATAATTATTTTATATTTCTAAATGGTATTTGCTCATTCACAAAATGAAGATAATAATTTTCAGTTCTAGATAAACCCTAAGCCAATTAAGGGATGGGGTCTGATGAGGGGCAATGCAAAAAAAAAAAAAAAAAAATCTTATTGCAGCCTTCCCTTTTTAACTACATAGACTAAGTAAATCTATAAAATCTAACCTTGCAAAACAATGACATTTATTAGGAAGCAGTAGACAATGGGAGTACTGAGCCATAGTCTCAGCACTGGACTGGATGGCCTACTGGTTTTGTGATAGGATGACATCCAACTTAGCTCTTTACCCTCCGATAAACAGGCATTAGAAACAAGTAGCTCCAAGGTAGCCAAACCATAGTTCATACAAAACCACCGAACTTACCCCAGACGCATAACTCATAAGGGAATATTGCCACAGTAAAAGATCATTTTCAAGAGAAAGCTGGGCGTTAGAAAATGGGAAATTATACATATTTTCTTTTCCTTCCTGCTGTGTTTCTTTCCTTGATAGAATCTGATGTTTTGAATGTCTATTAAATAATTAGGTATATTTCTAAGACTTGAACAACAACAAAAACCCCAAAAATCTCATTTAAAAATGAGAGTAAAATAAACATTTTTGTTAACATGTAAAGATATGCATATTAGTAATAATATAAAAAGTATAAACAATAAGAAAAAATTTTTAGAAAAAATAGTGCAACTTGGGCACTGGCATTTTGATTTTCCCAAGTTGATCCACTTGGATCAAACTTTATTAAGAACTGTACCCTCATAAAACAGATATCACCTTGATTGTTATGCATGGAATGTCAATACTCATACTCCCATTTGATATTTGTAAGATAATAATAATCAAAACATTTATTCTAAAGCTATAAAGAAGCATAAACCTGGAGAGCATTGTAAGATCATTCTGTCTACCTTCTTTTGTACATGATCACAATTAAAATATCTTAAATAAAAATTTGAAAAAAAAATAGAGCATAATTTTTTACCTTTTTAAAGCAATGTTAAAACAATACAACAGAAAAAATGTGAGCATTAAAAATATTTTTATGGTATATATGTTATAATTTGAGTCATTTTTATGATTATTCTATAAAAGGTGTTTCAATAATCTTTCAAAATTCATCTCCATTTTTAACACCCAAATCCTACATATGACAGAACTACTAGCCATCATCTATTAGAATTAAATAAATTTTTCCTTAATTAAAGCTCCTTTTCTAAATTTACTTCAGCCAAAACTTTAGGATTAGAATTGCTAACATTTTTTACAAATGGAATGGAATACTTAAAATTTTAATTTTGGTCTCAGTTATTAGGTCATAGTGAATTCAACCTTAATGAAAAGGCATTCTACACTGTGTAAATTTGGGGTCAATTTAGAACTTAAAACCATTATGGTGTCTTTATCAGAAAAAATGCAATTTGGGGGCACCACAGTTTATTCTTTTCCATGCCCTCTCTTACATAGTGAACTCCAAATTTTATATTAAAATAGTACTCTTTTTATATGATTGGAAAAATAAAATGTCCAGATATTAGATTAAAATAATTCACTTAGAGCAAATCAGATATCGAAAGTATCATTAAAAAAATGAAAAAAACAATGAAACACTGACAAAATCATTACGTCTAGAAAGACAATAAAGAAAATAAAATATCTTCTTCATTGTAATGGAATCTTATACATACAGCTTTTTTATAAAAAGGCTTGGTTTCAGTTAAGATTATTACAGAGTTTTACATAGGGTCATATGTCTATTAAATTTTTACCTCATATTCCAGATTTAGCCAAACTTTCTAATATTAATATTGTAGTGGGTAAATTTAATCTTACATTTAATGTTAAAAAAATCAGAAAATAAAAATCACAAAGTTCTCAAAACAATATACTGAATATAAACTTTAAAAGATATTGTTAATGGTGAATTAAATCTGTTTTTTTGCAAATTTTGGTTTTGTGGAATTAAATGTTACATTGCTTTAGCCATTTTAATAATTAGTATATTTAAATTATTTTCTCTATCTGAAAGTACTTGTTTTGACATTCTAACAGGTATCTTGTGTTTTTATTTGCATTTCCCTCAAAAGTAATGATATTAATAATCTTTTCGTGTGTTTTCACTATTAAAGCTTATGATAATAGACTTGTAAAACATATGTAATGGATTTACTTTTTATTTGGGGGCAGAGAATATTTAACTTTATAAAATCACCTTCAACAAAGTATAACTTATATACAGTAATTCGTTTAGTTTTGAGATATGTGAAATTTCTCTCACAATCACATACAGAACATTACTCTCACTTTGTAGACAATCACTGCTGCCCTCCATGCTTGCAACAACTACTGATCAGCTCTTTATGACAGATTTGTATTTTCTAGAATTTTATATAAATTGATTATACATGTATTAGTTTATGCCTACCTTATTTTGCTAACAATTCATTAGAATTGTCAAGTATAAGGAATTCAATTTTATTGTTTAGTATTATTCCATTGTACAGATGTACATTTTGTTCATCTATTTATGTTTTGAGGTGCATTTCAGTTGTTTTAATTTTGAATGTTGCAGCCAAAGCTGCTATAGAAATGTGTAAGTCTTTGTAAGGACATATTTTGTCAACTCACTTGTTTATATACTTAAGAGTGCAATGGTTGGGTCACAAGGTAACTAAGTTTTATTTTTTTCAAAAACTGCCAAACAATACTTCAAAGTGGTTAGACTACAATTCTTCAAATTGTTTAGACACTTTTACATTTCTCTCAGGACTGTATGAGAGTTCTAATTCTTCCACATACTGTAAATAGTTGGCATTGTTTGTCTTCCTATTATAAAAGGCATGTCATAGTATTTCACTGTAGTTTTAGATTATATTACCCAAGAGTAATGATGTTGAATACCCATTCATGTGTTTTTTGTTCATTTGTTTATCTTCTCTTGTGAATTGTCTCTTCAAATCTTTTCTCATTTAAAAAAATGGGCATGTTTTAAAATATTGAGTTGAATATATATATTTTATATGTGTCAAAAGTTTTGTATCTAGGAACTTTCTTACCCAGAAACTTAAGGCAGAAAGCATATATAAATTTTTATAAGTGGAATAATTTCTTTAAGATAGAATCTAACAAGGGAGATTATTAATTAAGTCATTATGCAATACTAGTATTTTTAAAACAAAATGAGGAATTGTTTAGAAGTTGACAAGTTGATAATAAAATTCTTAAAAATAAGTTATCAATAATTAAAACAACACAAAGTAATAGGTAGTATTTTTAATTTTTTAAAATTGAGTATAGTTGACACAAAATGTTACATTAGTTTCAGGTGTACAACATGGTGACTCAAAAAGTTTACACATTAATCTATGCTTACCCCATGTGTAGCTACAATCTGTCACCTTACAATGCTGTTATAATACCATTGACTGTATTCTTTATGCTGTAACTTTTATTCTTGTGCTCGCTTCGGCAGCACATATACTAACTTTTATTCTTGTAACTTATTTATTCTATAACTTGAAGCCTGTATCTCCTATGCCCCTTTACCTATTTTGCCTGTTCTTCCAACCCCCCTCTCTTCTGGCAACCATCAATCTGTTCTCTGTATTTATAGGTCTGATTCTACCTTTGTTTTTTTTGTTTGTTTGGTTTTTTTTAGATTCCACATAAGAGTGAAACAATATGGTATTTATCTTTCTCTGACCTATTTCACTTAGCATTATAACCTCTAAGTCCCATCTATGTTGTCACCGATGGCAAGAGCTCATTCTTTTTTATGGCTACAGAATATTCCTGTGTGTGATGTGTATGTGTGTGTATACACCACATCTTCCTTGTCTATCTATGGACACTTAGGTTGCTTTCATATCTTGGCTGTCGTAAATAATGCCTCACTAAACACAGGGGTGCATATATCTTTTGAGATTTGGTTTTCATTTTCTTTGTGTAAAATATGCAGTAGTGGAATTTTTAGATTATATGGTATTTCTATTTTTAATTTTTAGAGGAAACTTCATACCATTTTCCACAGTGACAGTACCGATTTACATTCCCACCAACAGTGTATGAGGGTCCTCTTTCTCCACATTCTCGCCAACAGTTATTTCTTGTCTTTTCTATTTTAGCCATCCAGACAGGTGTAAGGTGATATATTATTGTGGCTAGATTTGCATTACTCTGATGATTAGTGATGTTGAACATCTTTTCATGTGTCTGTTGGCCACCTGTATGTCTTCTTTGAAAAAAAAAATGTCTATTCAGGTCCTGTGCCCATTTTTAAATTGGATTGTTCATTTTTTCAGTGTTGAGTCTATATTATAGTTTTTTATATATTTTGGATATTAAGCCCTTATCAGATATGTCATTTGCAAAAATCTTCTCCCATTCAGTAGGTTGCCTTCTTCTTTTTTTTTTTTTTTTGATGGTTTTCTTTACTGGGTAAAGGATTTTTATTTTGGTGTAGTCCCAGTAGTTTAATTTTGCTTTTGTTTCCCTTGCTGTAGGAGACATATCTAGAAAAACGTAGCTGATGCCAGAAAAACTGCAGCCTGCATTTTTTTTTTTTTAATCTAGAATTTTTATGGTTTCATGTTTCACATTTAGGTCTTTACTGCATTTCTAGTTCACTTTTGTGTTTGACATAGGAAAGTGGTCTAGTTCATTCTGTTACATTAGCTGTCCAGTTTACTCAGCACCATTGATTCACAGAGATTGTCTTTTTCCCATTGTATATTCTTGCCTCCTTTGTCATAGATGAATTGACCATATAAATGTGGGTTGATTTCTGGGCCCTCTATTCTGTTCTGTTGATCTGTGTCTATTTTTGTACCAGTACCATACTGTTTTGATTACTGCAACTTTGTAGTATATCTTAAAGTCTGGAATTGTGATACCTCTAACTTTGTTCTTCCTTCTCAAGAGTGTTTTGGCTATTCAGGGTCTTTTGTGGTTCGATACTCATTTCAGTATTATTTGTTCTGTAAAAAATGCTGTTGGTATTTTGATAAGGATTTCTTTGAATCTGTATATTGCTTTGGGTGTTATGGACATTTTAACAATATTGGTTCTCCCAATACACGAGCATGAAATATTTGTTTATGTTATCTTCAATTTATTTCATCAGTATTTTATACTTTTCAAAGTACAGGTCTTTCACTTCTTTGGTTAAGTTTATTCCTAGGTATTTTGTTCTTTTTGGTGCAATTATAAATGGAGTTTTCTTAATTTCTTTTCCTGCTGCTACATTAATAGAAATATTACAAATTTCTGGGCATTAATTTTATATCCTGCAAATTTACTAAATTCATTTATTACTTCTAGTAGGTTTTTGTTTGAGTCTTTAGGATATTCTATGTATAGTATCATGTCACCTACAAATAGTGACAGTTCAACTTATTTTTCCAATATAAATGTCTCATTTTTTTTCTTGTATGATTGCTATGGCTAAGACTTCTGGTACTATGTTGGATAAAAATTGTGAGAGTGGACATCCTTATCTTTTTCCTGATCTTAGGGGAAAAGCTCTGTTTTTCACTGTTGAGTGTGAGTGAGCTGTGAATTTTTCATATATGGCCCTTATTATGTTGAAACATGTTTTCTCTAAACCCACTTTGTTGAGAGTTTTTATCACGAACAGATGTTGAATTTTGTGAAATGGTTTTCTGCATATATTGAGATAATAACATAATTTTAATCCTTTGTTTTGTTAATGTGATGTGTCATGTTAATGGATTTGTGAATATTGAATCATCCTTGGATCCCTGGAATAAATTGATTTGATCGTGGTGAATGATGCTTCTAACATATTGTTGAATATAATTTGCTAATATTTTGTTGAGGATTTTTGCATCTAATTTCATCACAGATATTGACCTGTAGTTTTTGGTGTGTTTTGTGGTGTTTTGGTCTGGTTTTGATATGAAGGTAATGCTGGTCCTTTCTCTCTCTCTTTTTTTTTTTTTTTTGGCATAGTTTGGGGACAATCAGTATTAATACTTCTTTAAATCGTAGAATTCACCTGTGAATCCATCTGGTACTGAACTTTTATTTTTTGGTAGTTTTTGTTTACTGATTCAATTTTGTTACTAGTAATGGGTCTGTTCAGATTTTCTATTTCTCCCTGATTCAGTTTGGGAAGAGTGTATGCTTCTTGGAATTGTCCATTTCTTCTAGTTGCTCAATTTGTTGACAGAGTTTTTTGTAGAATTCTCTTTTACTCCTTTGTATTTCTGTGATGTGAATTGTTACTTCTTTTTCATTTCTGAATTTGAGTTTTTTTTTTTTTTTAATGAACCTAGTGAAGGGTTTATTGATTTTGTTTATCTTTTTAAAGAAACAGCTCTTGGTTTCATTGACTTTTTCTTTTTCTTCTTCTTTTTTTATCTCTACAGCATCTATTTCTGCTCTGATCTTTATTATTTCCTTTCCTCTACTCACCTTGGGCTTTGTTTGTTCTTTTCCTAATTCTGTTAAGTGTAAGGTTGGATTGTTTATTTCAACTTCTTGTTTCTTGAGGTAATGGATCACTATATGTTGTCTTCTTAGAACTCTTTTGCTGTGTCCCAAAGATTTTGAACCATTATATTTTCTTTTGTCTAGATGCATTTTTTAAAATTTCTCCTTTGATTGTTTCACTGACCCATTGGTTGTTTAGTAACATGTTGTTTAGCCTCCATTAGGTTGTATTATTTTTCCTTTTTTTTTACTTATGATTTATTTCCAGTTTCATACCATTGTGGTCAGAAAAGATGTATAGTAGCATTTCAATCTTTCGAAATTTATTGAGTCTTGTTTTGTGGCCTAATACCTGATCTATTCCAGAAAATGTTCCATGTGCACTTGAAAAGAATGTTTATTCTGTTGGTTTTGGATGGAATGTTCTGTATACTTGTTTTGTTCTTCTGGTCCATTGTACCATTTAAAGACACTTTTCTTTGACTTCCTGCCTGGATGATCTATCCATTGATGTAAGTGGGGTGTTAAAGTCTTCTACTATCATTGTATAACAATCAACTTCTCTCTATGTGTGTTAACTTTTGCTTTATGTATTTAGGTGCTCCAGTGTCGGTTGTTAGATATTTACAGTTATTGTATCCTCTTGTTGAATTGATCCCTTTATCATGATGTAATGCTTGTTACAGTCTTTTTTAAAATCTATTTTATCTGATATAAGTATTGCTATACTGGCTTTTCTTTTTTCACTTCCATTTGCATGGTAAATGTTTTCTTTATCTTTTTACTTTCAGTCTGCGTGTGTCTTTACATCTGAGGTGAGTCTCCTATAGGCAGCATAGAGATAGGTATATATATATATATATATATTTTTACCCATTCTGTCACCAATAGGTGGGATTTTTAAAGCTAGAATGGTAAAACTGTTGCATAGTGCAGTGATACTCATGGAAAGGAATATGTAGCTAAAAAACAGATGTACTCTGCAGATGGTATGTGTGATATACAACATATTGCATATTATAAATCAGTAGGGAAAAACAGAACTTTTGATAAACCATTATGGGATAATTGGTTTTCCATATGGCAAACAAATATAGTTAAATATCCATCTTACATTAAATATATTTTTTCTTTAAATACTTGAATATGAACAGCAAAATAATTTAGACAGAATATGTTAAGAATTTTTTAAACTGATCAAAATATAATTGTAAAAGACTAACAATAGAAAAAACAAATAGCTAACAAATGTGGCAGCACATTAGTATTCAGCACATATAAAGAATTTACAGAAGTTCATAAACAATAATTCAAAACCCATTTAAGAATGAGTGAAGAATATCATGTGAATGTAAATTACATAATCGGAAAACCTAACTACTAATTGAACATATGAAAACATGAAAATTTGATAAATTCAAATTTAAACATAACTATGTTATATCCACTACTACATAGAGAGTAATATCCCAATACCCCAACAGTTTCTCCAATACAAAATATTGACCCAGAGATAAAGAAATGGGGAACTCAAAAATCACCTGCATTTTAGAGAACAGTTGGGTAACAAAGTTTAGTTAAATATATATGGCCCCATAGCAAAACAATAACAGTTACTAGCATGTAATAAAACATGTATATGAGCCTAAAGAACCATATATAGTGAAATTGTTCAGTAATATGTTTAAAATAATGGTCAAAACTTAAACATACCTTTGTAGGGAAATAAATAAGTAAATCAAAATATACTTGTAAAAATAGCATATATACATCTTGACTTTATAATGTTAAAAAGAAAACCACATTCTAGGATTATATTGACATTATTCATGTGAATTTTTTAAATAAGTGGAACCTTATATATTTTAATGAACATATTTCATATATGAATTTATTAAGTTCATATTTATGAAAGTATTTATATATATGTATAGTAAGTAATAATAAAATATAAATTATATGGATGGATCCCCCCAAAAATGAGAAACATGGACATCTATGGCAATGTTGAAACTGTAGAAGAGTACTTAGCATCCAAAATCTATGGGAATCAAAGTAACTGTAATTACTATTTTTTCTTTCTTTTTTCTTGTAAGCACATAAATGCTAATAATTTTAAAAATCCCATAGTTGGTAAATATATGCTTGAAATTTACCAGCCATGCATTTGTACTTATTGGGATATTTCATTATTTTATAAAATTGCAGTTGACATTCAAGTGGAAAAAAAAATGTGTAGACATAGATTTCATAGTGGGAGTTCCATGAGGGACAATGCAAGGAGGGAGGATATTTTTAAGAAATAAATTACTTTGAACTTGACTTGCAAGATGTTAACTGTTGGGGAAAGGAGTTTAATATAAAATAAACTAAGAAACATTATATTATTTCCTTCTAAACCTTCAAATGTTTTAACTGAATTAAGTAGCCTAAAACTTGGCACTGAAGAATTAATAATGATATTCATTAAATTTAGCAAATAAATAGAATAACTTTTCCATTCGGTGACAGGGTAGATAATCTTCATCCTTTCAGAATTCTTCCCTAGGATGGGTATTATTAGAGGTGTATGTTGGTGTTATGGCCCCGCTGGGTCATTACTTTGCCTCTGCTTCATTAGTTAGATCTGGTTTCAAAGGGTCAGTTACTGGCTTAATTAGGTCTCAAAGCAATGCCTGCTATAGTATGTGATAGTGGTTACAATTCCCAAAATTTGTTTTAATGCCAGCTCTGACTTTAATGTCTCTGTGCCAACTTTTCCTATTTGAAAACTGGGGGTACTGTAGTAGCAGATTTATAGGATTACTTGGGGGATAAAATGCATGAAAATGAACTAACATAGGTAACATCTTCATAGAAGTATCTGGCATGCTCAATAAAATAGGAGGAAAACAATTACATTTGTATCTCAGTCATTCTGTATTTGTCTTTCTTTCCTTAAGATTTTGTTTGTTTATTTGAGAGAGAGAGAGTGAGAGAGAGAGAGCAAGCATGAGTTGGGGGTGCAGAGGGAGAGGGAGAAGCAGACTCCCTGCTGAGCAGGGAGCCCGCCAGAGGGCTCAATCCCAGGACCTGAGCTGAAGGCAGCCACTTAACTGACTGAGCCCAGCAACAGCCACTAAAATGACTGGCCCAGGAACAGCCCAGCCAACGAGAAACAGCCACACTCAGCCAATGAGAAGCAGTCACCACTTTGAACTCTTTAAATCAGTCCCTCCTAGCTTCCTCCTTTCTTCCATAAAAGCATACCCTTCTCCTCTGTTCTATGAATTTGCTTATGGTTCACTATTATTTGATCATCTCAAATTGCAATTTTCTGCTATTCCCAAGTAAACTCATTTTGCTAGTAAAATAGCTGGCCCTTTTGTCTTACAAGGTGAATATAAGAGATTGTAATGTTGAATAAGTCAAAAGAAAAAAGAATTGCAGGAGAGAGCAATTATTTGATTAAAAGGATAAAGATACTTTTAGTCCAGTGATGGGGAAAATGGAGGAGATTGGGTAGGAATTGGGAGGTGAGGCAATCAGAACCTGAATGGAGAAAATGTTTTCAGTTAAGATTTGAGCTAACATTGTATGTATGGTACTGTGGTTTAGATTTTGTGATTGTTTGTCTTTAAAATCAATGGAAATTATACATGCTAATAGAAATAGAGAACAAAAATTTGACAATACTAAAGGAAAGACAGAGGGTAAATGGCATAATTGAGATGTCAGATGGATGGAGTTCAGAGCCTGAAGTTGGAAGGTGAGAGGAGGACAGGATGTTCTTTGGGTGAGAACACCCCTCCACTTCCTCCTGTTCAATAGCTTAGAAAGAAGAAACAGTAAGAGCATGTGGTGGAGGGATAGAGGATAGGAAATTGAGATATTGTCTGTTTTTGAGGTCTTTTGAGTTTTTGTGATACATCAGAAAACATTAAACAATAAGGGTGTTTATGTTCATAGAAAAGTACATCTTAAAATGATGCATTTTTTATGTAAAATATACCTAAATAATCTTGCATTTAAAAATAAGAAAATAAATTACATTCATTTCTTTTTTTTCCAGCTTCATCATGGAATGAGGATAAAAATTATTTAGCCTGGGGGGAAAAATGAATGCAAAAATTAAGAAGTATTTGTGTGAATTAAGAAAAATTATAATTTAGATGAACAAATTGTCACTTTTTAATGATAATATGCTTATATCTCACTTCACAATGTCTAGTTCATTAAAAATTTAAAAAAAAACTGGCACAATGTTTTCTCTATAAAATTACAAATGAACTTAAATGTTAGTAGATGTATTTATGAAATAACAAATGCAATAAATAAGCCAAGAGCAGTAGCTTTAGTACATATTTATTAAATGTAGGATATATTGTATTTTCCTTACTAGTGATGGGACTGTTTAGGAGAAATATCTCTCATGTATGCTACTTTTCCATAATTAGTTATAAATTTTTTCCTTATCTGCTTTGAAGCACAGATATTTATATTTATTTTATAATTCAGACAAAATAGGTTTTCAGAATTAGGAAAGATCAATTTTTTAAAAAATATGTTTAAAAATATTTTTACAAATTATAGATAACCAAAAACGTCAAACTTCAGGGTCCAATAATGCTGAGTCGGGGATTAATTATCTTAATAATGACAGTACATTTCCAGGGGCATCTGAGTGGCTCAGTTGGTTATGTGTCTGACTCTTGATTTTGGCTCAGGTTGTAATCTAAGGGTTGTGAGATTGAGCCCCAATTCAGTCTCTGCTGAGCATAGAGCCTGCTTAAAATGCTCTCTCTCCCTCTCCCTCTGCCCCTCCCAACCTGTTCACACAAGTATGCACACACACTGTCTCTAAAAACAAAACAAAGAACAGAATAGACACAGAAAGATGGTAAATTTTGCTATATAAGAAACTTGGCAACAAAAACAGCAAAGGAAGATTGCCTTTTCAATAAATTGATTAATAGCCAATAAAATGAGTATAGAATTGAACCTGTGTCATATTATACATGCAAGGATAAATTCCAGATTATTCAGTGATCTAAATAACAATAAAATGATGGAGATGTTTATCAAAAATAGTTACATTTATTTATAATCTTGGAATGGGCAATATCACTGTAAAATTCCAAAGCAATAAAACTATTAGTTGATAATGCAACTCATTAAAAAACAAAATCATCCTTTGTATGCTTTAAAAATAAAAACGAAAAAAGAAAATCACTCCATAAATAGCAAAGGATATTTGCTACTTTTGTCACATATTTGTAATATCTAATATACAAAAACTCTTAAAACCAATAAAGAAAAAGAAATGAAGTATATAGTTATAACTAAATATGAAATTTAAAAATATCAAACTTATATTAAGAAAAAATCACACAAACTACAATGAGATAAATTTTCTTCCTATTTGGCAAAAGCCAATTTTTAGAATATATTTTGATGGCAAGACTGTGGAATAAACATTTTCCAAAAGTAAAATGAAAAATGCTATAATCCTGTATGGAAGGAAATTTGACAATATCTGGAAAAGTTATATATGTATTTATCCTTTCACCCATCAATTGCAATTGTAAACATCTACCCAATGTTTAAGATCTGCTTTTTATAATAAGATGTTTATGCAATGATTTCTTGGTCTTTCTTTGAAAACTTTCTTTCATATATATACATATAATATATAATATTCATTATATATAAAATATAATTTCATATATATAATAAGTACAGTGCAATCTTGTAAACAATTAAGTGCATTGGGGATTTCTGGACTCAATGCTATGCTCATTATTCTCCTTAGGATATTTAATGCTTACTGTTGGAATGTCTTTCAAAATTGAGCACTGTATAACTTCTGTCCATGGACTAGTTATTCTTTTGTACTTATTTATACTCAATATATAAATACTACATGGGTACTTCCACTCAATATATGAATACTATATATAGTGCAACAATGGAGCCACAAATCAAATGCAAACAAAGCATTACAGTATCCACCTACACATTGGACCTCCAATTTAACTTAGTTTCAAGAGAGAAAATCTACATGTTAGCAATATTTGTGTGTACAGCTTGGCCTCAAATGTATCAATTCTCTTCCTAATCTAAAATGAATTTTAGTTTTGAAACTATAAAAGGTAACACTGATATCCTCCACAAGAAAGACTCATGCAAGAAAAGTGTTCATTTTAACATTATTTAGGATATTAAAAATTTGAAAACAACCAAGAAATTTAAAGGAAAGGCTTGTATGACTAAGTTTAGGTATATCAGCACAATGAAGTGTACAAAAATGAATGAGTAAAAATAAAGAAAAATTTCATACGATTGATATAAATATTCTTAAGACAAGGAAAGATGTGAAAGAGTTTGTATGTGTGTGTGTGTATCTCCCATACAAACTTGAATTTTTCCAGTCTGATGGGTAAGAAAATTTGTCCCATGTTTGTATGATTTTCTCTTAGTAGTAGTTTAATATTTTTATTTCCATATACAGTTATAAATAAATGCTTAATCTACCTCATTTTATTTTCTTTGTCAGTTTTAGGAGCTTTTTGTATGTTAGAGTTTATAAGTGTGTGATTTAAGTTGCAAGTGTGTGTACAAATATATATATATATATACACACATATATATACACACATATACTCTATTTTGCTATATTTTATAAAATGGAGGAAATACATTTACAAGAGAAAACATCGAAATGACTCCCACATTTATAATAAAATTTATTTCCTTTAAAGTGTTAAAGGCATAAATTGAGGGAAAAAACAGGAATAAAAGGTTTTTTCTAAGTATTTATTATTTTATAGGATTGCCTTTGGAATGTTATAAGGATTCTTGATTTTACTTCCTGATTTTAAATTATAGATCAAGTCTATAGTAATCAAAACAGAATGGTACTGGCATAGACCAATGGAACAGAATATAGAGCCTAGAATTAAACCCCTGCATATATGATCAACAAATATTTGACAAGGAAACCAAAATGACCCAATTGGAAAAATGACAGTCTCTTCAACAAGTGGTGTTCGGAAGACTGGATTTAAAAACATGCAGAACAATGAAATTGGATCTCTACCATACACCACTCACAAAATTAATTCAAAATGGACCAAAAGCTTAAACATAAAACCATAGACCAAAAATTCCTACAAGAAAACATAAGAAAGAGTCTCCCCAACATTGGACTTGGAAATAAATTTTTGCATATGACACCAAAAGAATAAGCAAGAAAAGCAAAAATCATCAAGTGGGACTACATCATACTTAAAAACTTCTACACAGCAAAAGAAACAACCAAATGAAAAGGCAACACACAAAAGGAAGAAAGTATTTGCACACCATATATCAGATAAGGGATTAACATCCAACATATATAAAGAATTCATACATCCCAAATACAAAAAATTCATTAAAAATGGGCAGAGGAACTAAATGAATATTATTCTGAAGGAGACATCCCAATGGCCAACATGTACATGAAAAAATGCCCAACATCACTAATCATCAGGGAAATTTACACCAAAATCAGAATGAGGTATTACTTAATACCAATTAGAATGACTATCATAAAAAAGACAAGAAATAAGAGTTAGCGAGAATGTGAAGAAAAGGCAATCCATGTTCACTGTTGGTGGGAATATGAATGGGTACAATCACTATGGAAAACAGTATGGAGGTTTCTCAAAAATTAAAAATGGAAATACCATACAACATAGTAATTCCACTTGGTATTCCCAAAGAGCACAAAAACACTAACTTGAAACAATATATGTGTCCCTATGCTTATTACAGCATTCTTTACAATAGCCAAGATATGGAAGCAACCCAAGTGCTCATCAATAGCTACATGGATAAAGAAGATGTAAGTATATACATATAGATTCAATCTGATATTCAATATATTCAATGGGACATTACTCATCCATAAAATAGAATGAAATTGTGTCATTTATGACAATATGAATGGAACTAGAGGGTTTGCCACATAAAGCCAGAGAAAAACAAATATCATATGATTTCACTTATATATGGATCTGAAAAACAACAACAAAAGAACAAAACAGAAATAAATTCACAGATACAGAGAACAATCTTGTGGTTGCCAGAGGGGAAGGGAATGAAGGGATAGATAAAATAGGAGAAGGGTATTAAGAGGTACAAACTTCCAGTTATAAAATAAATAAGACATGGGGATGCAATATACAACACAGAATATAGTTAATAACATTTAACAATTTTGCATGGTGACACATAGTAGCTAAACTTATGTGGTTATCACTTCCTAATGTATATAATGAGTCACTATGTTCTATACGTGAAAGTAATGTATATCAACTACACTTCAATGAAAAAAAAACACTTAAAAGTAAACATAATGCCTATTTTCAGTAAAGCACATTGCCAAAAATAAGGAATCGTTTTTGACAGTTATTTATATAGACTCTTATGAAAAGTATTTCAACCTATACTGAACATAATAGAAATGTTCTTTGCTAAAACTCTATTTATTATCACTTTTCATTTATCAGTGGCATTTTCATAAGTAGCTTAGGAAGATGGAAGATTATATTCCACATATTTACTAGTGAATAATTCTATGCAGTAAGAGAAAAATAATATATATCACATACAGATTATTGTTGCTAGAGTTTCTCAAGATTTAAATGGGATCATAATCCAGGGATCCTAATGTAAATTTATATCTTTATATGCTCTAACGCCATCTAGCTCACTGCCTGGGTATTTACTTATGCATACATATTTGTGGGTGTTTCTGTGTATGTACATGGGATTTTGTGTATCTGTGTATGTGATATATGCATGATGTCATATATGCACAAAACATGTAATGAATACACACCATGTATTTAAAAATCAAGGTACTATACACATATTCAAGTGGCACTATATATATTGCTGATGCTGGTTAAATCTCCTTTTAAGTAATTATCACTTGATATCAGCAAAATATGTTTCTATATATATGAACCCATTTCAACATTCGTAATTCACTGGCTTGTCTCATTTTAAAAACAGCATGGGCGCGAAATTGGAGTAGGTTTGCTTCATAAAATTTTGAAAAAACACCTAAATGTGATGAACTAAAATTATTTCCTAAATAAAAGGTAATAATCCAAAGTATCTCGGCTACCTATAGTTTCACATATTTCTTTAATACTAATTAAAATAGTATAAACACTTACATGGCATTTTCCCAAACTAGAGAACTTCTACTTTTTTAAAAGTATGACTTATAGGGACACTGAGCACATACACAAAAATTAATAAATAAGGATACAAATATATTACAAGGAAGAACAATGAATATCCATTTGATGATTTGAGTTACAAATTGAATGATCCCACTACTGTTGCAACAAACTAAATAACAAACCAACAAATACATACTGGTCTATATAGCACATGTTTATTATTCTCACTTATGGTCTGTGTAACAAGTGGGGTGGCACTGAATTAAACTTCAGGGAGTTAACTTGGCTCTGGGTTTTGAATAGAATTCAGAGGTATTCCACATGTGCCCACATTCTCCTTGGACAAGCACCGAGTGTGTATCACTTTTATGGTTATCACAGGGGAAAAAGAGGGTAAGCAAACCAAAACTACTTACATGCCATTGGACAAACCAAGTCAAAGGCAGGTCCATAATCTGTGTGAAAGGGATGTGAACTTTCCCCCAACGAGTTTGAAAGAGTTGGTGAATATCTGCAAAAAAAAAAAAAAAATATATATATATATATATATAAACTATTACAAATATGTACACACAAAATGATTCTCTGATTAAATACTGATCTGTGATTTTTCTGGTAAAATTTTATTTGTGTTATTTAAAACAATTTTATATTTATGGAATTATTGTGAAGATAAAACAGAGTTCCCATATACCCCACACTGTCTCCTCTATTTTTAAAGTCTTATATTAGTATGGCACAATTGTAAGAATTAATATTGATACATTATTAACTGAAGTTTATGCTTTGTTATGATTTCCTCAGTTCTATTTTTCAGAATTTCATCCAGGATAGCACCTTGTGTCTAGTAGTGATGTTTCTTTAGACTCCACTTAGCTATGAGTTTCTCAGACATTCCTTGTTTTAGATGACCTGGACAGTTTTCAGGGTTACTGTTCAGCATTTTTATAGGATGTTTCTCAATTGGAATTTGTCTGGGATTATGTGTTTTGGAGAGGAAGGCCACACAGTTAAAATGGCATTCTGACCACATTGCATCAAGGGTACCCAGTATAATATGACATCAGTTTTGATGCTAACGTTGATCACATAGCTTGAGGCAGTGATCATCAGATTTCTCCACTATCGACTCTTTTTTCATCTTTCCATACTGTGCTCCTTGGCAGAAAATCATGCACAGAATACACTTAAGAAGTGGGGAGTTATGCTGCACCTTCTGAAGGGTGGCATATCTACATAAATGATTTTGAATTCTTCCACAAAGGAAATTTGTCTCTTCTTCCCACTTTTATTTATTTATTCGAATAAATATTCATATCCATATGGATTTATGAATATTTATTTTATACTTATAATCTAACACTAGTCTGTTATGTTATTCCAGCTCTTTCAGTTCTCTCCTATATCACTTTTATATTCCGTCATCATTTTGTGTGTGTGTGTGTGTATGTGTATGTGTGTGTGTGTGTGTGTGTCCCTTCCTTTCTTTCTGGCACTACAAATACTCCAGGCTCATCTTGCACATTTTCTGTCCCAGTCCTAGAATCAGACATTTCTCCAAAAAGCCCTGGTTCCATTTTGGAGACTGGTATTAGAAGCCAATTTTTGGCCATTATGTATAGTTGTTGTTACCAGACTTTTGTTAATGTAAACTATTTGGGGGGCGGTGAGAGGCAGAGAGAATCTTAACCAGGCTCCATGCCCAGCATGGAACCCAAGGTGGGGTTCGATCTCACAACACTGAGATTATGACCTGAGCCAAAATCAGGTTGGGCATTTAACCTACTGAGCCATTCAAACAACCCTGAACTATTTTTTTTTTTTTAATTATAAAAACACACTACCTGTAGGAAGTTAGACATTTAAAGACAAAATTATTAATTAATGGAAATACATTTACTTCTAACAGATTATACTTTTATAAGAATCAAAGAAAACTAAATTTGGAGCACTATACACAGGAAATGTTTGGGATAGAAATAGTGGGATATATTTCTAGCAAATGTGCATCTTTACATGTGTATATATGCACACATACATTATATATATGTATATCCACATTAAAATAAACAAAACATATTTATCTGCTTATATATTAACATATAGGACAGTGTTAAAGATAAAAGTTGGGGTGCCTGGGTGGCTCAGTCGGTTAGATGTCTGCCTTTGGCTCAGGTCACAATTCCAGGGTCCTAGGATACCCCTATGGTCAGGCTCTCTGCTCAGTGGGGAGCCTGCTTCTCCCTCTCCCTCTGACTGCTGCTTCCCCTGTTTGTGCTCTGTCAAATAAATAAATAAAATCTTAAAAAAAATAAAAGAATATTTCTAGATTCAGCTCCATTAATTCCTTTATATAACAAAAACATTGGTCATTTTAATATGAAGTAACTGTTACAGGAAACCAAATATTCATAAATAAAATTTAAATTTATACTCTGATTTCAAACTTTAAAATGTGTTATCACCAAGAATATAGACAATTTTGATAAATGTTGTATGTGACCTTGAAAAGCATGTAAGTTGAATTTTCCATTTTAATCACCTTGCCATGTATATCAGCTAACCACTTTTTGGTTTCTCTTACTGTCTTCCTGGGCCTAGCCTGGATTCTCAGCTTTAGCCAAGAGAGTTTTACTAATTACCATGAATTTGCTTTTGAATAATTCCTTCCAATTTGGGACTTTATCCAATGCTTCTTCTTTATTTCTTTATCTGTTTCCTTTAATATAACATTTTTGTTATTACTCTTGGTTTTCTGTTTTGTCTTGATCAGCAGAAGGGATAGCCTACTGGAATCTAGTACTCTCTTAATTGAAAATTTAATACTGATAGAATTATTAAACCATTGGTAGAGTATGTCCTATTCTCACTCACCAAGTCCAGTAGGCCAACATGGAGGATTTATGTTAGGTTATCTAAAATGACACTGGGCCTTATTGTCAATGCTATCAAAGGGATTTTATGTGGACTGGAGGTCATTGTAGCCTTGCTTGAAGAAGTATATGGATATCATCTATATGTAGTTACAATCATATTAGAAAAGAGTGTGATCCCCTGAAGTTGGAGTACAAAATTGTTTTCTATTTCTTATTCTACCATTAACCTCAAATAAATACCCTCTGTTTATATCTCTAAGATGGAGCTGGTCACTTAAAGTAGAATCAATAACAAGATTTTTACTCAGGTCTTTTAAAATGTATAATTTTTAAAACACATAACTAATTATGCCTCTCACTGTGGATTGATATCAAGTGAATAATGTAAAAATTATAATCATCACAACACACGGGCAGAAATTTAAAAAAATGCTAAGGTAGAAAAAGAGTGAATATAGTTTTCTGATCTCTTCTTTTTTGGTTTCTGAAGATACGCAATTCTGTGAGTTGGAAATAACTTGAAGTTTATCAACATGTTTTCAAATATTGCTGCAACTCACCATAAAATTTTTAACAAGCATCATTAATGTTCTAATGCCCTGAATCTGTTGACAACAAATATTGTAAGCATAGAGTAGTTATATATATATGTTTTGACTTATAATGTAGTTACCTCCTGATAAACCCTTCGTAAGTTGAAAATATCTTAAGTCAAAAATGCATTTTAAAAATGCATTTAATACGCTTAACCTACTGAATATCATAGATTAGCCAAAGCTAACTTAAACATATTCAGAACACTTATATTAGCTCACAATGGCAAAATCAATTAATACAATGCCTATTATATAAAAAAGTGTTGAACACCCTACATAATTTATTGAATACTATACAAAAGTGAAAAACAGAATGGTTGTATGGGTACAGAATGGTTTTAAGTATATCTGTTGTTTACCCTTATGATTATGTGCTGGCTGACTGGAAGCTATGGCTCACTGTTGATGCCCAGATTCATGTGAGAGTATCATATTGCATATCAATATCCTGCAAGAAGATCAAAATTCAAGGTATGGTTTCTACTGAATACACATTGCCTTCACACCATTGTAAAGCTGAAAAATTGTAAGTTGGCTATCTTCTGTACTGTGTAAGAAGACATATCATACAAAAATCATTAGCTCAAGCTTTATTAAATATTGCAATATGATATTATTTTAAGGTGACTCTTCTGAATGCAGTATATAGTATAATTTAGTCTACACACACACATATATATATATATATAGAGAGAGATTATAGATTAAAGAAGATCAGACCCATTCATTTTGTTCTGAATATGAGGTTATGATAAACATAGGATCATATATAGAGACAGCAGGTCTGCGTCAATGTTTTAGCTTCAATTGGTGAGTCAGCTTAGGTATAATGAGAGGGATTGTGAGAAATAGATGTGGCTAATGTTTAGCAAGAGTCAGTTGGAAATTTTCAGTTCTTCAGCATCTATTACATTATATAGTATTTGTGAGAAAAATAGAAGTTTATTTAGGGACTTAGTTTTTATTTCTCAAATACGTGGACATTATTTTATCAAATTACAAAAACATCACCCCAGGCTATAGGCAGCATTGAGTTCAGAACAATAGTGTGAACCATCACTAGGAAAGACAGACTAGTGAAAGTACATATTAAAATTTAAATTACCAAGTTTCAGACTATTTGGAAAAAGAATGTGTTAGAACACTGTGTCTCATATTTTAATAACAATAAATATCTCGAGATTGAAAAGTAAGAAATACATGGTCCTTTCATGGAGAACTCACGTCTAATCCCAATTACACAGCATTTAAATATGCTGCATGACTTTTATTGTATTACAGTTCTCTAAGCATTACATTTGATGTTATGCTATAAATTATCAATGAGAATATTTCCTAAATGCATGTACAAACTAGAAAAAATATAAATTTATATTTCATTACTTCATTCAGATATTTATTAAACCCTATAACTTTGTCAAGAAATAAATTATTTGCAAAATAATCTCTGTGGAATATAAAGGAAAATAAGATGATCCCGAGACTCTGAATTTAAAGTCTAAAATCTCAATATCCAAGTTCAATTTTGGGAGACTCTTTAAGCACAAATGTCTAAAGTAATAACATGTCAAGGAATATGAAATCTTGTCAATAGATATATGAAGAAAACATAGATATAATGTTCCTAAGCTAAATATCCTTAAAATCTAAAATTGAAACCTGAGAAGATTCAGCATATCAATATATTTGCCAATAATTCTCTACAATCTTGCCTTTTAACTTTTCACCCTTTTAAATAAAATTAAAATGCCTTCTTTTCCTCTATTTGATTGATTTTTGCTAGAGACTAATCATTTTTTATTGTATAATATTAAAACATGCCAACTTCATGGAACAAGAAATTGAAACTTAATATCCTGCATAGCATATATCTAAGACAGCTTATAATTCTTATATAACAGATTTGAGATCAAGGATTAGAGAATGACATCAATTAGATTGTTACTCTGCCCCTTGATACCAATGCAGATCTGCGTGGATCCTTGTCACTCAATTATTCTCAGTAAAGCTCAAATATTTCCATCTAGTGTCACTGTAATTAGGCTCTCCATTTAAGCATAGTATTTTATAACCAAGCTACCCACTTTATCAAATAAATAGTTATCATCCATTTGAAGGCACTTGTGACAAGATTAGTATTCATAGTTTGGTGGAATTTTAATTGGACCTGGAAAATTTTTTTTAAGGCCGAAATTCTATTTTTCGTGTTGGCAACTAATATAATTGCCAACATTTCTGCCCTTATGTGTTCTGCCTTCACACTTCTGTGGGCAATGATGTATTGAAGAACGAAGCCCCATCTCTACCTTGTTGTACAACTCCATCACCTAGTTTTGTGGCTAGTTACTTTACTCATGATGATAACTGCACCTCATTAATCTTTCTTTTGCCAGTATCTGGCATATGGCATTACAGAAAGTGAGTTCTCACAAATATTTATAGAATGGGATTGAATCCAAAAACTTGAAAACAATGAAATAAATACCCACAAAAGGAATTGTTTCAATTGGCCAGGGTTGTTTGGCAAAGACATGGGGAATCATAAAATCGTAAAATAACATTAAGAACACAAGATGTGTGGGACTCCTGGGTGGCTCAGTCTGTTAAGCATCTGCCTTTGGCTCAGGTCATGATCCCAGGGTCCTGGGATTGAGCCCCTTCTTGGGCTCTCTACTCAGCAGGGAGCCTGCTTCTCCCTCTGCCTGCCACTCCCCCTGCTTGTTCTTGCTTTCTCTCTCTCTCTGCTAAATAAATAAATAAAATCTTAAAAAAAAAAAAACACAAAATGAGTGGACAGAGTATATATCAAACTCTTAGCCACCGTTGATGGTTTTTAAATTTTCTTATTTTCAAGAGATAATAGTCCAGATAATAATAAAAAAAATGGAATATACACATTTCGTATAGGCAGATTTTAATTTTCTTGTGATTCTCACAAGATACCCGCCAAATCTGCAGAACATAGTAACTTGTTAAATAACTAAGGCATAAGTCTGAATCATGGTCATGAACTTTTGTGTTCCATTTAGTGAATGAACTGAGCCAGCTATTTTGTCATCTGCACATCAACAGAGCCCTGATGCCTTTATATGCTGAATGAATGGTGACTTCAGGAAGATCTAATGATTCTTGCAATCTAACATTATTCTGCCACACACTGTATTTTGCTGTCATTCTTATTTACCCACTACCTAAAGTTAGAGCAGCAAAACAGTCTGTACATCATTTTAGCTTTTGTAAATACAAATATATTTTTGGCCACTGGTGATAAGGTAAGTTAGTTTTTTTTTTTAATTTTTTTTAAAGATTTTATTTATTTGACAGAGAGAGACACAGCGAGAGAGGGAACACAAGCAGGGGGAGTGGGAGAGGGAGAAGCAGGGGGCTCGATGCGGGGCTCGATCCCAGGACCCTGGGATCATGACCTGAGCCAAAGGCAGATGCTTAATGACTGAGCCACCCAGGCACCCAAGGTAAGTTAGGTTTTTTTAAAGTCATTAAAGTCATTTTTAAAGACCTATTTGTCTTGTGGTAAAAAAATAATCTATTTTAGTAATATTTGGGGAGTCAGATCTTCTGTAGAATCTTAAAATTGATCTATAAGTGCAAATTTATAGAGAAATTAAGATGAAATTTAGTTTCTTCTTTAATTTTTTTCTGAAATTTCAAAGAGCCATGAAATACAAATATCTCCATTATTTTTTAAAATAAAAAAGAAACAAAGAAAAAAAATCCAAAGAAGTCAAATTTTAAAAGTCATAAATTTTACTACATATATTCTTGGAACAGTGCTTTCAGCTCAGTAGAAGACAGGTTGCTTATTTTAGTTCAAAGGGAGTAAAAGTAGTTTCATTGGCTTTAGGAGCTTTTCAAATTCAGCAAACAAGTTTGGAAACCTATTTTCAAATTCTACTGACTTTAGGAGATTTGAAACCCAGCATACAAGTTTAAAAACATATGTGTGTGTCTGTACGTGTGTGTGTGTGTGTGTGTTGTGACAGAAATGGAAAAAGAACATTTTTAACACAAAGCAAAAAAATCATTTAGGACAGAGTCACACCATTTAATATAGTAGAATTATTTAACTGAGAAATCACAATTCAACATAAATTGTTATGTATTCATCAGTTTGACAAGGACCAAACCTAGCTGGCCTCTTTAAAAATCCTTAGCGTATTCTTAACAGTGTTAGATAAAATATTTTATTGATTCAGTCACTTAACACATCAAGCTTTCTTTTTTAAGCAGTAAATTCTACAGTGTTTGTAAATAAGAATGTAATTTCCTATGAATCCAATAATTTAAAAGCAAGCAGCTTTGGTTTTTCAAAAAGATCAACAAAATTGATAAACCTCTAGACAGATGAGAGAGAGAGAGATTGAGAGAGAGAGAGAGAGGTAGAGGACTCAAAATCACAAATGAAAGCAGAGAAATTACAACCAACACCACAGAAATACCAATAATTTTATGAGATTTTTATGAAAAATTATATGCCAACAAACTGGACAAACTAGAAGAAATGAATAAATTCCTAGAAACATATAACCTGTCAAAACTGAATCAGGACGAAATAGAAAATTTGAACAGACCAATTACCAGTAATGAAATTGAAAGAGTAATCAAAAAAATTCCCAACAAACAAAAGTCCAGGACCAGATGGCTTCACAGGTCAATTATGCCAAACATTTAAAGAAAGGTTAATACCTGGTCTTGTCAAATGATTCCAAATAATAGAAGAGGAAGGAGAACTTCCAGATTTATTCTGTAAGGCCATTATTACCTTGATACCAAAACCAGATAAAGACACCACAAAAAAAGCAAACCACAGGCCAATAACTCTGATGAACATAGATGCAAAAATCCTCAACAAAATACTAGAAAACTGAATCCAATGAAACATTAAAAAAAAAAAAATCATTCACCAAAATCAAGTGGGATTCACCAAGATTCCTGGGATGCAAGAGTGGGTCAATATTTATAAATCAATCAATGTGATACAACACATCGACAAGGGAAAGGATAAAAACCACATGATCATTTCAATAGAAAGTGAAAAAACATTTGACAAAGTACAGGATCTCTTCATGATAAAACCCTGAACAAAGTAGGTCTAGAGGGAACATACCTCATCATAATGAAGGTCTTATATGAAAAACCCACAGAGAACATCATACTCAATGGGGAAAACTGAGAGCTTTTCTCCTAAGGTCAGGAACAATACAAGGATGTTCACTCTCATCACTTTTATTCAACATAAGTACTGGAAGTCCTAGCCACAGCAATCAGACAACAAAAGGAAATAAAAATCATCCAAATTGGTAAAGAAGAAGTAAAACTTTCACCATTTGTAGATGACATGATACTATATATATAAAACCCTAAAGACTCCACCAAAAACTACTAGAACTGATAAAAGTTTTCAGTAAAGTCACAGGATACAAAATCAATGTACAGAAATCCATGGCATTTATATGCACTAATAATGAAGCAGCAGAAAGAGAAATTAAGAAAAAAATCTCATTTACAATTGTACCAAGAATAACAAAATATCTAGGAACAAACTTAACTAAAGAGATAAAAGACCTTCCTCTGAAAACTGTAATACACGAATGAAAGAAACTGAAGACAACATAAAGAAATGGAAAGACATTCCATGCTCATGGATTGGAAGAATATTGTTAAAATGCCCATACTGACCAAAGCAATCTAAAGATTTAATGCAGTCCCTATCAAAATGCCAACAGCATTTTTCACAGGGCTGGAACAATCCTAAAATTTGTATGGAAACATGAAAGATCCTGAATAGCCAAAGAAGACTTGAAAAAGAAAAAAACTGGAGGTATCACAATTCCAAGTTTCAAGTAATATTACAAAGCTGTAGTAGTCAAAATAGTATGGTATTGGTACAAAAATAGACTAATATTATCAATGAATGGAATAGAAAACCCAGAAATAAACCCACAATTATATGGTCAAATAATCTTTTAACAATGTAGGAAAGAATATACAATGAGAAAAAGAGTCTCTTCAACAAATGGTATCGGGAATCTGGACAGCTACAAGCAAAAGAATGAAAGTAGACCACTTTCTTATACCAAAAAAAAAAAAAAAAACAAAAAAAACCACTAAACTCAAAATGGATTAAGGACCTAAATTAGTTACCTGTAACCATAAAAATCCTAGATGAGAGCAGTAATTTCTCTGACACCGGCTATAGCAACATTTTTCTAGATACCTGCCTCCTGAGGCAAGGGAAACAAAAGCAAAAATAAACTATTAGGACTACACCAAAATAAAAAGCTTCTGCACAGCAAAGGAAACAATCAAACAACTAAAAGGCAACCTCTAAATAGGAGAAGATATTTGCAAATGACATCTCTGGGAAAGGGTTAGAATCCAAAATACATAAAAAAACTGATACAACTCAACACCCCAAAAAACAAATAATCTAATTTTGAAATGGGAAGAAGATATAAACGGACATTTCTCCAAAGAAGACAGATGGCCAACAGTCACATGAAAAGATGGTCAACATCATTCATCATCAGGGAAATGCAAATCAAAACCACAATGAGATACCACCTCACACTTGTCATAATGGCTAAAATAAAAAACACAAGAAACAACAAGTGTTGGTGAGGATTAGGAGAAAAAGGAACCCTCGTGCACTGTTGGTGGTAATGTAAACTGGCACAGCCACTGTGGAAAACAGTATGGAAGTTCCTCAAAAATTAAAAATAGAACTTCCCTATGATCCAAGAATCACACTACTGGATATTTACCACCCAAAATACAAAAACTAATTCAAAGGGATACATGCATCTTTTTCTTTATGCTTCTATTTTTTTTTATTATGTTATGTTAGTCACCATACAGTGCATCATTAGTTTTTGATGTAATGTTCCATGATTCATTGTTTGCATATAACACCCAGTGCTCCATGAAATACATGCCCTCCTTAGTACTCATTACCAGGCTAACCCATCCCCCCACCCCCTTCCCCTCTAAAACTCTCAGTTTGTTTCTCAGAGTCCATAGTCTGTCACGGATCATCTCCCCCTCCAATTCCTCCCCCCTTCAGTTTTCCCTTCTTTCTCCTAATGTCCTCCATGCTATTCCTTATGTTCCACAAATAAGTGAAACCATATGATAATTGACTTTCTCTGCTTGACTTATTTCACTTAGCATAATCTCCTCCAGTCCCATCCATGTTGATGCAAAGTTTGGGTATTCATCCTTTCTGATGGCTGAGTAATATTCCATTATCTATATGGACCACATCTTCTTTATCCATTCATCTGGTGAAGGGCACCTCTGCTCTTTCCACAGTTTGGCTATTGTGGACATTGCTTCTATGAACACTGGGATGCATATGGCCCTTCTTTTCACTACATTTGTGTCTTTGAGGTAAATACCCAGGAGTGCAATTGCTGGGTCATAGGGTAGCTCGATGTTTAATTTTTGAGGCACCTCCACACTGTTTTCCAAAGTGGCTGTACCAACTTGACATTCCCACCAACAGTGTAAGAGGGTTCCCCTTTCTCCACAACCTCTCCAACATTTGTTGTTTCTTGCTTTGTCAATTCTTGTCATTCTAACGTGTACGGTGGTATCTCAATGTGGTTTTGATTTGAATTTACCCGATGGCTAATGATGATGAATATTTTTTCATGTGTCTGTTAGCCATTTGTATGTCTTCTTTTGAGAAGTGTCTGTTCATGTCTTCTGGATACATTCATCTTGATGTTTATACAGCATTGTTTAGAATAGCCAAATTATGGAAGCAGCCAATTGCCTATTAGTACATGAATGGATAAAGACACACACACACACAAACACAATTATATATATATATATACACACACACACACGAACACAATTATATATACATAATTATTCAGCCATAAAGAATGAAATATTGCCATTTGCAGCACATGGGAGCTACAGGGTATAATACTAAGTGAAATAAGTCAGTCAGAGAAAGATAAATACCATATAATTTCACTCATATGTGGAATTTAAGAAACAGAACAGAGGAAGTGGGGGACAGGGAGAAAGTGAGAAAGAGAGAGAGAGAGAGAAACCAAGAAATAGACTCTGTGAACTGATGGTTACCATGGGGAGGTGGGTGTGGGGATGGGTGAAATAGGTGGAGAGGATTAAGAGTACACTTATGATGAGCACTGAGTAACGCATAGAATTTTTGAATTATACTGTACTTCTGAAACTAATATAACAATATGTTAACTATACTGGAATTAAAATTATAAACTAAAAATAATAAAAAATGAAAAATAAAAAGAAAACAGCTTTGTAATCAAGTGATTTTGGAACTAGTGCTCCAAACATTAAAATTGAATGGCATTTTCTTAAATTGAGGTTTCACCCAATCTTTAAAATATGAGACATACCAGATTTTATACATGGCTTAAGAAGACTGTAAGAATAAACTGAAGACAAATTTTAATAGATGCAGTCTCTGAAACATAAGATACAAAATCTATGACATCAATTAGTGACTAGGTCAAACCATGTGAAGAACAATGTTGGCAAGTGTAAAATAAAAATAGAAGCAGAGAGGGGCACCTGGGTGGCTCAGCCATTAAGCATCTGCCTTCGGCTCAGGTCATGGTCCCAGGGTCCTGGGATCAAGCCCCACATCAGGCTCGCTGCTCAGCGGGAAGCCTGCTTCTCCCTCTCCCACTCCCCCTGCTTGCGTTCCTTCTCTTGTTGTGTCTCTCTCTGTCAAATAAATAAATAAAATCTTTAAAAAAATAAAAAAAATAAAAACAGAGAGTAAAGGCCTATGTTGTACAAGTTAAAGTCATTTGTAAGATTTTCTTGCCTTTAGCTCACTTCAAGAATCATGAACTTCAAAGGGCCTTTTAGGCTCCTGATTTTTGTGGCGTTCAAGAACAATAAGAACAACAATAAAAATGTGTATATGATAAACCCCCTCAGAGTTTATCACAACTGAACCAGCAAAATATTCAAACAGCCCTAGTCAGTAGCCCCTGGAGGTGCTGGAAGGGGAGTTAATGTTACGAACAAGATCAGTGCCTCCTGTTTTCACTTAAAGTATAGCTTCTGCCCTTGATTTGAGTTAAGCAAATAACTCTAAGTTGTGAAAAATATTACAGTCAGAATTAGAGATAGAGACAGACAAGAGAGAAACAGAGGCCAAGGCAGAGGAGAGAGAATGAGAAAATGAGAAAGAATAAAGGGATGTTACACTGCACTGTTGTATGATACTCATTAGCTACATGAAGGTATTTAAATTCCAATTAATTAAAATTAAATAAATGAAAAAATTCAGTTCCTCAAACATGCTAGCCTCATTTGAATGCTTAATAGCTAGTCACTATTGGCTAGTTGCTACTATATTGAACAGTGCAGTTGGAGAATGTTTCCTTTATCTCCCAAAGTCCTGGTATAAAGATGGGAAGAAAGAAAAAAAAAAGCACCATAATTAGAGGCTGAAATTGATTGATGAGAGAGAGTTATTGAAGATTAGATGTAGACATGAGAATTAATACAAAAAATGTTTCAAAGATTTATTTTTATAACAAAGAAAAAATTAAGATAGAGGCATATAGGAATAATAGGTGCAGAAAATTATAAAAGCCAACCCTCATCTGAGTGGTAATTTAAAAGTAATCCATAACTATCAGTCTAGCATGCATAATATTTACACTTTAAGAAACTAACCATCAAGAAGACAAAAAGAAGGAAAAAAAAAAAAAAAGAAGACAAAAAGAAGGTAACGGAGTTTATAATCTAAGCATCAAAATGGTTTACAACTACTTTCATTTGACTTTTTAACATATACAATTAAATTAAATTGAAATTTCATATTTGTTATCCATTCTGTCTACATTTGTGTATGAAATATAACTCTTGCCTTACTAGGGTAGGAAGCAGGGAGTGGCATAAAAATAAAAGAAATAGAATATGAGAAAATCCAAAGATAAGCATTTAAACTGTATATGTGAATTTTTAAAACTTGAAGTTCAAATAACTATTTTTCTTTATTCTGAAAAATTAAATATGAGCTTTATAAAGATATTTTTAAATGAAACATTTTTCAAAGATTAAGAAAATGAATTCAGAAATGAAAGATAACCATCTGAATTTTGTATAGGAAAAATGCAAAATCTGAAGAATTTAGTTAAAATTCAATTAAGTAATTTACCAAATAGAGTTTTGGCAAGATGCTTAATGGGAATTTCCTTATTTTTCAGAAAATATCTAGATTAATGATAATTTTTAAAAATTATTTACATTTTATACATTTACATTGGCACATATACAATTTACATATCACAAATTTATTTGGATATTTGGAAACATTAAATAGGAAAAATAATACAAACAGGCTTTTAAATTGCATGCAGTCAATATTTAATGACTTATTCTGAGTGGAACAATTTATCTTTATGACTCGGCAAAACCAGTTCTAAGAGGAAAGTGTATAGTGATAGAAGCCTACTTCAAAACAAGAAAAATCTCAATCTAAACATACACCTAAAGGAAGTAGAAAAAGACTAAAGAAAAAAAAAAAAGCCTAAAGTTAATATAAGAAAGGAAATAATAAAGATTAGAGTGGAAATAAAATAGCAACTAAAAAAAAATAGAAAAATCAATAAAAACAAGAGTTGTTTCCTTGAAAAGATAAACCTTTATCCAGACTCATCAAAAAGAAAATCAGAAATGAAGGAGAAGCAACAATACCACAGAAATGCAAATAATTATGAGACTACTATGAAAAAGTATATGTCAACAAATTGGACAACCTAGAAGAAATGAATAAATCTTCCAAAACTGAATCAGGAATAAATAGAAAATCTGAATAGACTGGTTACTACTAATAAAATTGAATTGGTAATCAAAACCTTCCAAAAAACAAAAGTCTAGGACTAGGAAGATTCACTGGTGAGTTCTACCAAACATATAAAAAGAGTTAATACCTATTAAATATTATAAAAATGAAAGAGCTAATAACTCCTAAAAACTAGAAGAGGAAGCAAAGCTTCCAAATTCATTCTATGAAGCCAGCATTACCCTGATACCAAAACCAGACACTACAACAAAATAAAACTACAGGCCAATATTCCTGATGAACATAGATGCAAAATCCTCAACAAAATATAGCAAATCAAATACAGTGATACAATAAATTATCATTTACTACCATCAAGTGAGATTTATTCCAGGAATGTAAGTATGATTTATTATCCACAATTAATGTGATACATCACACTAACAAAATGAAAGATAAAAGCCAAAAGATCAGGGTGCCTAGCTGGCTCAGTAGGTTGTGTCTGCCTTTGGCTCAGGTGATGATCTCAGGATCCTAGGATTGAGCCCACATTGGTCTCCCCACTCAGTAAGGAGTTGGCTTGTTCCTCTCCCTCTGTCCTCTCCTGCTTGTGTTCATGCACTCTTTCTCTCTCTCAAAAAAAAAAAAAAATTAAAAAAACCCCACATGATCAGAAAAATAATTTAATAAAATTCAGCATCCATTTATTATAAAAACTCTCAAGGAAGTGGGATCAGAGGAAACATACCTCAACATAATAAAGTCCATATATGACAAACCCACACCTAACATCATACTCAATGGTAAAAAAAATGAAAGTTTTTCCTTTGATATCAGGAAAATGTCAAGGATGTCCACTCTTGGCACTTTTATTTAACATAGTACTGAAATTTATAGCCAAAGCAATTAGACCAGAAAAAGAAATAAAAGGAATCAAAATTGGTAAAGAAAAAAATAAAAGTGTCACTGTTTGTGGCTGACATGATACTATATATAGAAAATCCTAAAGATTTTTTTATAAACTAATAATGGATTACCAAGAAGTTAAGAAAACACATCCATTTAAAATTGCACCAAAACCAATAAAATATCTAGAATAAATGTATCCAAGGAGGTGAAGACCTATACCCTGAAAACTACAAGCTACTGATGAAAGAAACTGAAGACAACTCAAACAAATGGGAAGATATATTATGCTCATGGACTGGAAGAATATTGTTAAAAAGTCCATACCACCCAAGGCAATCTAGAGATTCAATACAATCTTTATCAAAATGCCAACAGCATTTTCACAGAAATAAAACAAATAACTCTAAACAAGTAACTCTAAAATTTATGTGGAAACACAAAAGACCCCAAATAAAGCAATTTTGACAAAGAACAAAGCTAAAGGTAGCTCAATCCCATACCTCAAGATACATTACAAAACTACAATAATCAAAACAATAGTAGATTCATAGATCAATGGGAGAGGATAGAGAGCCCACGAATAAATCTACACATACATGGTCAATTAATCCAGGACTCAGAAGGCAAAAATATACAACAGGGAAAAGGCGATCTCATTAATAAATGGTGCTAGAAAAACCAGACAGCTACATGTAAAAGAATAAAACTGAAACAATGTCTTATACCATATACAATAAACTCAAAATTGTCTAAGCACCTAAATGTGAAACCTGAAACCATAAATATCCTAGATTACAGGTAGTAGTCTTTTGGACATTGACCTTAGCAACATATTTATGAATATGTCTCCTTACGGAAGGAAAACAAAAGCACAAGTAAACTATTGGGGTTTTCACCAAAATAAAAAAACTTTTGTACAGCAAAGGAAACCATCAACAAAATGAAAAATGTAACCTTGAATGGAAGAAGATATGTGCAAATGATTTATCCTACAAGGGGTACATGTCCAAAGTATGTAAATAACTTATATGATTGACCACCAAAAAAACCCCACAAATAATCTGATTAAAAAGGGGCAGAGTATGGGCGCCTGGGTGGCTCAGTC
>NC_138375.1:21138814-21185661 GCF_054177405.1 Leptonychotes weddellii | reverse complement strand
AATGTTCACTGCAACATTACTTAAAATACCCAAGGTGTGGAAGCAACCTAAGTGTCAATCAATAAATGAATCAATTAAAAAAAAAAAAAAGACATGGTATTTATATACAATGAGATATTACTCAGCTACCAAAAAAAAAAAAAAAAAGAATAAGATCTTTTCATTTGCAACAACATGGATGGACGTAGAGAGTATTACACTAAGTGAAATAAATCAGAGAAAGACAAATACTGTATGATTTTACTTATATATGGAATCTAAAAAAACAAAAACAAATTAACAAACAAGCACACAAAACAGAAGAGACTCAAACACAGAGAACAAACTAATGATTATGAGAGGCAAGGGGTTGGGAAGGATGGGCAAAATAGGCAAAGGGAATGAAGTGGTACAAATTGTATTTATAAAATAAGTCACAGAGATAAAGAGTATAGCATAGGGAATATGGTCAACTTTATTGTAATGGTGTATGGTGACAGACAGTAACTATACTTATCGTAGTGAGCTTTGCATAATGTATAGAACTGTTGAATCGCTCTGTTGTGTACCTGACACTAATATAACATTGTATATGAACTGTACTTAAATTTTAAAAGAAGAATAGACTTTAGAAACTTTATACAAATGTTAAAAAGGAAAGAAAGCAGTCAAAATGGAGTCACTTGTGCTAAGTCGCACATCAGCAAACCAAGACTTAATACCTAACCTAATTGCAGTTTCAACCTCTCCTAGAAATATAATCGTAAACTCATAAATCTGGAACATCATAGTCAGCACTAGTGAGGAAACTTGATAGACTCCTGACATCCCCCAAAGAAAGATGAGGTAATCTGTTCTTTCTCTGTCCCTGCTTGATTCTGCCTATAAAAGTCTCCCATTTTGTGCAGTTCTTTGTAAATTCTTTTTGCTAGCTGGGATACTGCCCAACACATGAATCTTTGAATAAATGTGATCTTTAAGTTTATTCAGTTGAATTTTGTTTTTTAACAGTTTTGGTGGCAATGATGGGGTCTGAAGCAAACTTCTCATGGCATTTAGAAACAAAGTATAATATGGGAATGGTACATCAAGAACTCTTGGTTTACTGTATTTGAGGAATTGAGAACAACTGTCCTTATCTTACAAATCTTTGCAAAACTCAAAATGCAGGTCAAGAGGTAGTTCAAAGTTCACCTATTCCTTTTTACCAATCCCAAAACATCTCCCATTTATATCAAAAGGCTTGTAAATATTAGCTTTAGGAAACTAAACTCCTTCTTGGGGGACCATGAATTCTTTCCATTTACCTTTTAGATGTAAATGTTAACTCTTACCCAGGCCATCTCTAAAGTATCAACTTCAGGGAGGTAATTCTTATCAGAAAGAAAACAAAAGAGGGGAATGTATTTTAAAATTTAGGTGAGTGGAAAATATTGTGTCTTCTCCACAAAAATTAGTAAACTCAGTAGTCATCTGAGCAGGTAACCTTAACTTACTCCACCTGCAAGGAAGATCCAATTTCTTTTATAACTGGTTAATTTTGTATTATTGTACCTGATTCATGGTAGTAATTTTATTTCATTTTTCTAAGAAGATGCTTATATTTATTTGAATAAAATTCAGGACACTTTTTAAATAAACATGAACAAACATCATACATAGGTAACGGACATGAAGGATCATGACTGATATGTTTGGGGTGCAAGAATATCTAATTTGCATTAAATTTGCCAATTTTTTATTCATCTCTGAAATCTTTATATCTCTGTCTCCAATTGTTAATGCTTTATAGTTCTGTTCATCCCAGTCATTTTTTAAAAATCTTTTTTGTTGTCTGTTTCAAGTTTTTATTTAAATTCTAGTTAGCTAACATATAGGGTAATACTGGCTTTAGGAGTAGAATTTATGATTCATCATTTATGTATGATACCCAGTGCTCATCACAACAAGTTCCCTGCTTAATACCCATCACCTATTTAGTCCATTCCCTGCCAGCTTCCCTCTATCAACCTTCATGCCTGAAGGAGTATAATGAAAACAAATAATTTATGCTTTTTTCCTGACATTGTCCTTTTTTTATTGCATTCACCTTTCACCTTATTTCTATTTGTTTCCTAATACAGGCATAAATAGGCATAAATATGCATAAAGATGCAGTGTTCTCTTGTATCTTTAAGGGTATAAAGTAGTATTTTTTTAGAGGGTGAGGAGGGGGGAAAGGGAAAAAGAGAATCTTAGGCAGGCTCCATGTCCAGCCCGCATGGAGCCCAACACAGGGCTCAATCTCACGACCCTGAGATCATGTCTTGAGCCTAAGTTGAGTCAGCACTTAACCAACTGAGCCATCCAGGAGCTACATAAAGTAGTTTCTTTCCCATGAATAAATGGATTCTCACAAGTTGCTTTAGTTTGTTTTATTATCTGCTTTCCTGATGTTGTTGATCTACTATATAGAAGATAGGGGTATAAAAAGCATGTTCAACTAAGATTCATGTAGGAATACTTGCCCACTCTATCCTTTACTATAGATTGATCTTGCTGGTACTTATTGTGGAAATCTGATAATATTTTTTTCTCCATTTGGTTGTACTTCTTATACATTGTAGAGAAGTTACTGCCCAGTTACTGTTTGAAGGGTGAATATCTTTTTCCCAGTTAGAATACCAAATAGTAAATGGGATCCAGTCCTTAATTTCTCTTTCTTCAGTCACATTGTTAGTGTATAGAAATGCAACAGATTTCTGTGCATTGATTTTGTATCCTGCCACATGGCTGAATTGCTGTGTGAGTCCTAGCAATTTTGGGGTGGAGTCTTTGGGGTTTTTCACATAAAGTATCATGTCATCTGTGAAGCGTGAGAATTTGACTTCTTCTTTGCCAATTTGAATGCCTTTTATTTCTTTTTGTTGTCTGATTGCTGAAGCTAGGACTTCTAGTACTATGTTGAAAAATAACGGCGGGATTGGGCATCCCTGTCATGTCCCTGACCTTAAAGGAAAAGCTCTCATTTTCCCTCTCGTTTTTCCCCATTGAGAATATTCACTGTGGGCTTTTCATATATGGCTTTTATGATATTGACATAGGTTCCCTCTATCCATATACTTAGAAGAGTTTTAATCAAGAAAGGATGCTGTATTTTGTCAAATGCTTTTTCTGCATTGAGAGGATCATATGGTTCTTGTCTAAGTGAAATAAGTCAATCAGAGGAAGGCAATAATCATATGGTTTCACTCATATGTGGAACATAAGAAATAGCACAGAGGATCATAGGGGAAGGGGAGGATAACTGAATGGGAAAAAATCAGAGAGGGAGACAAAACACGACAGACTCTTGACTCTGGGAAACAAACTGAGGGTGGTGAAAGGGGAGGTAGGTGGGGAGATGGGGTAACTGGGTGATGGGCATTAACGATGACATGTGATGTGATGAGCACTGGGTGTTATACACAACTAATGAATCATTGAACACTGCATCAAAAACTAATGGTGTATTATATGTTGGCTAACTGAATTTAAATAAATAAGTTAAAAAAAAAAAAAGAATACCAGATAGTGGAAAAAATCTTTGAGTATCCCTTAATCCTCATCTGAACAGCATGGTCTTCCAACGTTCAACTTTTCCTCCCAGGCAAAAGAATTTGTGTTTTATACTCTCCAGAATAAAATCCTTCAGTCTTCTCTTAAGTAAGGAAGCTACAATCTCGGGCCTGCATGGAGTGGGAAGAAGATACTTAGGTATAATTTCTTCTCAGTTAGACTTTGAACTGGTCCACCTGCTTTAAAGGTTACCTTCGTTCACCTTTTAGCATTTACTGCCACTAATTACTATGGCTTCTAGAAGCTCTATGGGGATATATTAACTTCATTCTTAACTTTCCCCACTGCTAAATTAAGATTCTGTCTTCTGAAACTTAGTGCATTTGTCCAGATGACAAATGTCATCTCTTTAATCCTTTGAAAACACACTTAGGCTACCTGTATGTATGCACATATGTCTAATTTTTCTGTCATCCTAGGATCTCATGCTCTTGGGGTTTACTTTGAGGTTTAAATCCAATAGCTCCAGTTCTTCTTGTGCATTTGACTGCTGACTATCACTTACCATGAATGTTTTAATTTCTGATCTCGAGCCTTTGAGCTCATCTTAACCTGGCTTCTTTTGATTTTCCCCCATTTATAAATCCTACATGGACTAATATATCTCTCCAGAGCAATTTTGTATTTGATTTCTAGACCACCCAGAGTTTGCACCACACCAGGATCATTTTTTAATTGCTACCTTCTCAGCTTGTGATATCCCCATCTTATAAGCATAGTGTAAATTTATGTTCAAACATGTCAAAAGTTGCAAGGCTATTCCTTTGATTTCTTGTGAGAAATTTTGCCCCACACACAGCCATGGCAGAGGCAACCTTAGTTTTCTCTGGTGACAGATTTAGTTAGTTTCCCTATCACTGACACTAAAGGTCTTTGATGGTACCTACTCTATAGGAATTTTATAGGCTTGTAAGTGCAGTACTCTAACCATTACTGTTGCAATAGATTCACAGAACTGTGGCTGTATCATCTTATTTACTTCAGTGTCTAGTTCTCAGGGCATTCTTTACTTCTGGCATCTAGAATTCCCCTTCCTTTTTTGCAAACTATTGCAAAATTTTTTTAAATGATCATATTTCATGTAGAAAATCTAGTTTTTCTTTTCCAGAAGAAATAAGAAGTTGCCATTTCATTACTCCAGTCCACCACACACTGTAAGTAGTGTTATAAAGAAACCATCATTTATGTTAAGAAATATATTTCTTAATAGTGATATATGCTCATCAAAGTCATGGGCTTAGTAAATAGGACCCAAGTGGATGTGCATGTGTTCCCTTTTTCAGTACCTTTTCTGAAAATCTCAGTTGTTTGTGCTGCTGCCTGCATTGTGTGCCAGTCAGTTCTTTAGACCTATGCTTACATTGGTTATTGGTTTGCTGCACTAAGCAAATATTTTCTCAGTTCTCAAAATATATCCTTTTTTGCTTTTTACAAATCATCTCATCTGTGTTCCAGGTGGAAATTTTCAAATGTGTCTTATCTTCTTGCTTGATGTTGTACTCCCAGTTTATCCTTAAGTAAATTCTCTGTAATAAGCCAGGAAAACAGTTGCTGGCTTTTCCTACATTCATGCATCTCCTAAGGAATTCAGTATTAGTGGTCTGGTTGATTTGTGAGTCTGTCTTTTCTGTTGATTGTGAGGATGGCTCATAGTGACACTTTGAAACTACTCAAGAAGCGGAATGTGACATCCATGTCAAGTCTGTGTTCACAGCAGGAGAGATTTTATGCTCAGCTTTGCTCCATTGACCTTTCCCTCAATTTGTCCTTTCATGTCATAAGCCATGATTCAGAAATAGATGCTGGCTTTCTCTATTTTTCAAGTATCTACCATTTACCGAATAATATGCCACATGACAGGGCTGCCTAAGAAGAAACTTGTGTGATTTAATGACATTTCTGATTCATGACAGAAATCACTATATTGTCAAGTTTTCTTCCAGGTGTATGTTATAAAACACATCAATTTATCAGTTAGGTTCTAGTAACTGTGTGTATGTGTATCTCCTTAGGAAATTACTGTGTGTGTGTGTGTTTACTTTAGTGAATCCATCTAGTTTCACGGTTTTAAGTACCTATATCCTGACATTTTAAATTTATATTTCAAGCCCCATTCCCTCCCCTAAACACAAATCACACAAATCCAACTATCTATCCTATATTTGTACCCAACTGTTCAATCAATATGTGATAGAAAGCTCAAATTATTCACTTTCAAAATATACTGGCTTTATCATTTTTTTTTTTCCTACACCAGCCTTCCGCATTCCAGTTGATCCTATCCTTTCTATTGCTTAGGTGAAAAATATTGAAATTTTCCTTAATCTTGTCTTTCTCACATAGTCCCTAATCCAAACAGTCATGAACTCTTGTTGGTATTTCTTCAAAATATGTCTAAAACCTAAAACTTCTCACCACCACCACTTCTAGCACAAGATAGTCATTGTCTCTTGCCCGAATGTAATTCAGAATTTCCCTAAGTTCTTGCTTTTACTTGTTCACGCTTTCTTCCTACAGTGCATTAATATTCTAGTCAGAATAAACTTTCAAGAAGTCAGATTATATCACTATTCAGCTCAAAAAATCTGTGACTTCTCATAGTATAAAATAATAGCTAAGAACAATCCTATGTGTTGGCAGTATTATCATAACAATTTTATAAATGGAGTAACTGAAGCACAGAGGTTCATTTTCTTAATTCATATCATCCAACTAACAGTGGTTTTTTAAGTTTTGAGCCCAGGAGGTCTTTTTCCAGGGTATTTTAACTATGACAACATATTGTCTCCTACTAGTAAGGTATCTAAGAAGCACTGACTGTTTTGTATCCATTCTCTCCCTTACTTTTCACAGACTTCTCTTTCTTCATATCTCCTTTCAGTCTCCTTCTTGTTCAGTCAAACTGAACTTGTTGATATTCCCTAAAATATCCCAGGGATAATTCTGCACCATGCCCTCTGCACTGGGCCTTCCCTTCTGCTAGAACTCCCCACCAGAAATTTATTTGGCTCACATTCTCATCACATGCACTTAAATATTACCTTCTCACTCAGTCCTCGCCTGATTTCTCCACAGAAAAACTTTTTTTTTTTTAAAGATTTTATTTATTTGACAGAGAGAGATACAGCGAGAGACGGAACACAAGCAGGGGGAGTGGGAGAGGGAGAAGCAGGCTTCCCGCTGAGCAGGGAGCCCGTTGTGGGGCTCGATCCCAGGACCCTGGGATCATGACCTAAGCCGAAGGCAGACGCTTAATGACTGAGCCACCCAGGCTCCCCTTTCCACAGAAAATTTTAACATCCCCTCCCCAAGCCTTATACTGTGGTAGATCCACTCAATGTTTGTCCATAAACGTATCACACTTTAACACACTATTAAATTTACTTGCTAACTAATTGCACTTAATTTATTTTGTTGTCATATAAAACAAATAGAGGGGAAAATAAAATTAATATTTCAGGAAATAAAGTAACAGAAGTTAAATTTCATATATCCCAATCACTCTTTATGCATAGCCTTTTCCTCTGAGTTTGTTGTGAAATTTACTAAATTTACTAAGAATTCTAAATTGTGATAAGTGAAAATGCACTTGAATTGGTAGTGCAAAGTTATGGATAGACTGAGTTAAGAATCTCTAATTTTCTAAGGCTGACTTTAGAGACAAAATAAACTAAATATAATGAGCATTAGCAATTGACATTTTATAGTCATTATCAGCATCACTGTTATTTCTCTTTTAAATAATTCTTACCACATATAACTCCCTTCATGAACACATATAAAAGACTTTGAAAGTAAGCTATTTATTGAGTACTTTCTAAACCTAAATATGTTAACATAGGAGCACATTTAATTATTACAAATGTTTATGAGATTCTATTATATCCCATATTTTATAAATAAAGAGTTCAGTTTACAGAGTTTAAGTGTCTCATTCAAATTTATCCACACAGTACATATTTACCTAGAATATAAGCTCAATAATTCCTTCCAATAGAGACCAGGGTCATCACCTACTGACATCCCCAAATTTCTTCCCCTACTTAGTATTGAAAAATGAAAACTCATGTGTACATATCAGTTGACCTAAGGATACTTATTGCTACGGCTATTGTCATTTCACAATGCCCAGTTTTATTAGAAAATTAAATAGCTTTTTAAATGTTTTAAAATACTACCATAGTCTAATATAATTATTCCTTTTTCTATTGATTTAACTTCTTCCCAGGAAATCTGTTTTCATGTACACAAATATAATTTATAAAGGGGAGATCAAATGTGAGAGACTATGTTGGCACGTATAAACACTATTACAAAAATGTAATTAATTCATTCTCATTCTTACGTTTATAATTCTTATGCCCTGCAATTCTTTTGAGGTTGACTTCTCCCCAGGTCTATTATTTTATGGTCTCTGGTTTTCAAGGATGTTGTCAAACTGTTTTTTAAAGTAGATTGAACTTTGTAAACAAAACCACTTTTGGCTTCCATAGCATTTCTTGAATGTTGCTATAAATTGATTTATAATGGAGTTATTAACTGAACATTCATTATAAATATCTAGACATTCATTATCAGCAAAAGAGACTCTCCATCCTTCCCTTATATAATTATTAATATACTTTACAAGTGAATTTATAACTTCTGCATCAAGTTTTTGAAATAAAATTTGAAGAAAAAATTACAGACTTGAGACTTGAGATTACCAGGTTTCAAATACTTTTTTGTTTGTTTGTTTGTTTTAATTTAATTTTATTTTGTTTCAAATACTTTTTAAACTTCTTTGCTCTGATTGGACATTATTTGATTTACAGGTGGATATTAAGTTATCAAAAAAGGGTGCTGCACTCCAAAAAAATGTGCTTATAGTTTAGTTCATGTTAATATGTATCTTGTTAAATATAAATGGATAAAATATTGAAATCATTCTTTAAAATCTTTACCCAAATGAATACAAAAAGAAGCTGTAATGTCTTCCTAATGCATACTTTGAGAAAAACAACTGGGCTACAACATGATGGGTGATTCTACAGGGGATTAAACTAAATCAATATAAGTCAAAGAGTCATGGTTCCTCAAAAATACAAATTTTTTATTGTTTTTAATTGTGAAAAACAAGGCTATAGGAAAGTTCAAACACTGCATTAGCAATATAACTAGCTAACTTCAACTGACCTGTTATTTTCTTATCTTTGATATGAATATAATACCAGCTGTCTGGCCTTCCTCACAAAGATTTTATAATATCAACAGTTGACAAATATGAAAATATAAATTATTTATGGAGAAATCCAATCTCCTTCACCTACTTATGCTGCCTCTTTTGCTCTAGCTTATGCCTATATTACCTCTTCTCTTCCAAACACATAAAACAAAGTATGCTATTGGACTTATATTATGGACTGTAGCGCAGCCCATGGTAACCTTGCACGAATCCTCACCTGTGCTCTTCGTTCCCTCCTGAAAGTGTTTCTTTGTCTTAATTTGTCTTTGTGCTACTCATTTCTGTAACCTATTTTGTATCCGTCAGTGCAGATAGGAGAACGAAAACAACTTCTGGGGGCGCCTGGGTGGCTCAGTCGTTAAGCATCTGCCTTCGGCTCAGGTCATGATCCCAGGGTTCTGGGATCGAGCCCTGTGTTGGGCTCCCTGTTCGGCGGGAAGCCTGCTTCTCCCTCTCCCTCTCCCCCTGCTTGTGTTCCCTCTCTCACTGTGTCTCTCTCTGTCAAATAAATAAATAAAATCTTAAAAAAAAAAAAAAAAAACAACTTCTGGACATATCAAGCATATAAGTATTTTGTCACAAATTTGTTTATAAGGCCTAAAGTTGAAAAAAAGGAAAAAAAAAAAAAAAAAAAAAGGTTCCACAGAAACACGGAAGACATTTATCCTATCCAGAGCCCACAACTCTATTTGTAGCTATACACCTAGAGAGTCCTGTTGCCACTGTTGCTAACGGTGTTGGAACTAACAGTTTCTTGGAGGTCCCCAAATCCGCTATTGGTTCTTCTACCACAGTCAGAACAAGAAATGACCTTTTCTCTTTTATATTCTTTTCTAATTTCCCATGAGGTATTCCCAGTTACAGCAACTAAGTAGAAATCAGCTGGTAAGGTCGTCTAGGAAATACAGTTGCTAGATTCCCAGCTCCCAGTGAAATGTGGAGAACTCAGGAGGGTGGGAATGGAACTTGGAGCCAATAATATGCGTTAGAGCGTCTGTGTCAGTTTGTTAGGGCTGTTGTAACAAAGTACTACAGACTGTGTGGCTTAAACAACAGACATTTATTTTCTCACAATCTGACAACCAGGAGTTCAAAAGCAAGGTGTTGTCAGGATTAGTTTGTGTGTGTGTTTGTTTTTTCCTGAGGGCCATGAGGGAAAAATCTGTTCTAGATCTCGGTCCTTGATTTGTAGATGGCTGTCTTCTCCCTATGTATCTTCACATTATCCTTTCACCTTTATGTGTCTGGGTTCTAATTTTCCCTTTTTAAGGGACATGAGTCATACTGGATTAGGGATCAGCCTAGTGACTTCATTTTAATTTAAGCCTATAAAGACCCTATCTTCAAGTAAGGTCACATTCTGAGATACTGGGAACGAGGACTTCAGTCTATGGATTTTCAGGAGACACAACACAACCCAGTAAGAGTGTCCCAATGTGCCAGGTACATAAATCATTTGAAGCTCGTATGAGAGTTTATTGAGCTTCTCTATTTGCGTGTTTCTTTTCCTCTCCTCTAGGATAAATCTTGTTTTACCTCTCTTTTAACCTCATCCAGTAGTCAGGTGCTTGGGATTTCAGAGACTCACTACATGTCAGTCCGTCAGTTGTTAAAGAGTGAGCTAAACATTTAATGTTAAAGAATTCAAAAACTAGAAATCAGTTTTCATTTTACAGCTATTAACATTGCATTCCTGTCTGACTATTCCATTCATTTGCTCAATATAACTCTATTGATATATCTCAGAGACTTATTTACAGAGGCACTGAACAGTTACACATTAAAGATAGATTCAAGTAAATGTGTTACTATTTCAAAAAGCTTATATTCAACAGGAAGACAGAGCTAAACTGACAATCTGCTCACAGCTTAACAATTGCTCTTAGATAAAGCTAATGTTCTGGGATTAAAGGTAGACTAATCAGAGAGCTCACATTTCTACTCATGTCTACTTCCACATATCAATCATGATGTTTATCCTATCACAAACACTCTCCACATTACTTTCCACCTATGTAATATACCCATTAATATTTAACTTATTCTTGCTTTCTTTTTCAAACACTAATACACAGTAAGTTTCCTCCCATGTTGCCTGGAAGTTTCAATATTTCTCTCCACTCCTCCCTTCTCTCTTCCCCTCTGCTTCATCCTCTCCTTCTTCCCTTCCTTTCTTATGTCACTTTAACAAATTCATAACAATCATGGTCAGTTTTGCTATAATGTGACGTATGTGTTGATAAAAATCCATGTGCTATCCAAAAATCATGCCATAAATACCACGAGTCTTTGGGGAAAAGTGGAACCTAAATTTATATCTGATTACTTATAATCAGAATTTTGCTATTTATTTTTCCTTTATGTCTTGTATAATAGGACTCGCATAGATGCATCTATTTCTTAATGTCAATTAACTCATTGAGTCCTCAATGATTTTTTCTTCTATTATTTAATCAATTTTTCAATATGAATGTTAGTTTAATAATTTTATAACCATATATGTTAAGTTAATCATTAAACTGTGTTCTGGTTAATGAAATGTACCTTTTGTACACATTTGAGGAAAAAATTATTTCTGGTTGTAATTTTTTCCTCTCAGAATATAAGCCACCTAGAAAAAACAAGGCTCATTTGTTTTACCTATGTATCATTATCTTTCATATACACATTGACTATATCTGAAAGCAACTCAAAGTGTGAATAAATTGAGAGAAAATAGATTGTGTTTGTTAAGAGGATTGGCGTTGGTGTTAGAAACCTGCTTCTGATTCCTTATCCATTAAAAAAAAAAATCAGACAATTGCTCATTTGGACTTTGATATTCATGTTTGTTAAATGAAGATAATAATCTTATCAACTTCATAGTCTTGTAGAGAAAATTAAGTTAACATAAAACATGGAGAGTAATGCTGTCATCACTGTCAAAACCTTCACAATCAAAATCATCCTCCTCATTATTGTTATATTTACATAGATGAAATTCACCTAAAATTTGTAAGGATGAAAGACACAGAAAAATGCCATGTTTTCCAATGCCTTTGTGAAACACTGAAATAGGTAGCCAAAAATCAGAAGATGTGCCATTTACTTTATGCCAATGGTAACAGGAACGTTCAAATATAGGTGATGAAAAGTGCCAGACTATGTATTAAAATAATTAAATGATTAAATTGTTTCTAAAGAAAAATCTGGGAAATTGAAGGACATTAAGCTGTGAATAAAGACTAGAAAAAATGTCCATTAAATGTAAACATAGTTATATGCTGTTTTTCAGATATAGAGATGGAGACAGATAACCAATAGCACAGCTAAATATAAATCCACATAATATTTACTAAATTTAATATAATATTGAATTAATCATAATATTTAAATAATATAACATTGAGCTCTATCATAAAGAAATATGTAACTTAATTACTGAAAACGTTGGGATGTCAATCATTGAATAGTTTCTTGTGCTATGTGTTTACATTGGTAGGAAAATATGTTTTTCATGATTTTATTTTTTTTTATTAATTTTGAGTTATTTCAGAGCTAAATAAAATTTGTTACATACATTCCTATTACTCTTTTAAGTTTGGTCTTAAAAGTTAAAATTCTCTAGATTTAGAATCAATTCAATATATAACAAAAATGCCCTATTGGTAAAATAATTTTTTTTTCCTGCTGAACATCTTTCTCTTCTAAGTCCTAAGGGAGTATATACTTCTAGATCCTCTGTATATGTGTTCTCAAAGACTTAACCCACACATGGTTGCCAATGGTATAAAAATTACCATAAATCTATGTTAAGTGAGGGTTTTATAAATCTCAGTACACAAATAAATTTGTTTGGAATAATAAATTGCTGGTAGGTACATAATACCTATGAGATACAAGCTAGCCTCTCCTTTTCTTAAAAGGAGTGCTTGTAATATTTAATTATGCTCTTTAAAATTAGATGAATCAATCTGCCCCAGGCAATATAGCTCAAAAGGCTTAGTAACTTTTTATACTACCAGCTTCTTAAACACATTAATGTAAAATAGCATAATTCCTTCCAACTGAGCTTTTCTTACTTTTACCAGCATGATACAAAAAATAACTGTGTTAAATAAATTTAAGAAATAAATGACATTTTCAATCCAGGGAAGAAGAAATGTATTGGTTTAAATATTAAAACCACATTTACAAAAACCGTCAGGACAAATAAATTATACACTCACTTGAAGTAATATGAGGGATTAAGTAAAAACCTTAAATATGTTATTAAGGAGGAAACTAACATTTTAATAGTAGAAAATAATGTAAATAGTTTGCTTACCCATGTCTTGTTCTGGGTTATTCTGGCATTTAAAAATATATATATATTTACATATATATATATATATATATATATATATACACACACACACACATATACAGTATACATGTATATATTTACATATATATATTTACACACACATATTTCTCTGTCATAAAATCTATTAACATGGAAATATTGAAAAGAATGATTAGTTATCAATGTTATACTTATTTTTTCTTGACATTATTAAAGTAAAAGATATGTAACAAATAATAGTTTTTCTTCACATGAAATTATATAACATGGTAGTATTTCATTTAAAAAATTATTTACCATCAAGTTACTCATAGATTTGTTGTTAGTGTCCATAAAAATAGTAAAAAGTTAATATGTATCAGGTGTTATTTATTTACTTAAGTAATTTGCCAATTGCCAAAATTCTGCCATGCCAACTTTTAGGAAAATTACTAATATTTATGGTGAGAATAAGGACTGCATTTCACTTTTATTTATAAAGTATAAAATACTGTGAAGATACTTTTTATTCTCATTTCATTTGTCTACATTTTTAAATTAAATTTATCCATCTCTAATCATGAATTAATAAGAACAAAACTTCATCTTATGCCCCCAAAATAACTAAAATGAAAACCAAAAGCCAAAAATAAATAAATAAATAAATAACTTGGCAAGAGATTAACAAATGTTTCAGGAATTAATCACTAAGAAATACAAGTCTTTGATTAAAGATATGAATAAATGAAATATTCTTGATATTGACTCAGAAGTTCTGTTTACATGCTTCCTTTAAATTGTAGAATCAGGTATGGGAAACAAAACAGAGTCCAAGAACCTGGCTGAGAAGAGATAGTAGAGATTGGAAATCTGGGGGACTAAGATGGCTGAAACTTACAGAGCTAAGTTTTGGAAAGGAGGGAAACAAAGAAAAATAAATCCAGAAATATGAATAGTGTCCCAACTGATATTTGCTGAGTATGAAATTATGCAAGTTGGAGAGTAATTCTAAAAGGCCAGGGGGGGGAAAAAGTAGAAGATTGTAAACTTGAAGACATCCATCAAACCCATTGAACAGGAAGGTATTTGAGCTATGTACGGGCAAAATAAATACAGTTAACCCTTGAACAACACAGGTTTGAACTGCATGGGTCCACTTATACAAGGATGTTTTTACAGTACAGTACGGTAAATGTATTTTCTCTTCCTTGTGATTTTAATAACATTCTTTTTTCTAGTTGACTTTATTGTAAGAATACATTATACAACACATATGACATACCAAATATGTGTTAATCAACTGTTTATGTTATTCATAAGGCTTCCAGTTAATAGTAGGCTGTTAGTAGTAAAGTTTTGGGGGAGACAAAAGATTTTTATGGATTTTCAACTGTGTGGGGATTGGTACCTCTAACCCTCACACTGTTCAAGGGTCAACTGTAGTCATCAGTGACCACCTGAATCATTAGTGGTGATACTAAAAGTCTCAGTTCCTTGTAATAAGGCTGAACTATCTTTGGAATACAGATTATAGTTTATGTTCCCTGGAAAAGCCAGCATTTCACTGAATCGCAAATGACTTAACAGCCAGCCAAAACAAACCCAAAACTCCTTAAGGAAAGAAAACAAAATCTAGTCACTCAGCAAGAAAATACAATAACTAGGATCCAGCCAAAATATGACAAGCAGCAAAAATTTTCCAAAACATGCGTCCATAAACTTGGAGGCACAGCAAGATAATGTAAATTCTATGAGCCAAGCAGTTCTGATTAATTCGTTGACTCTCCTGCCCATTATAGAAACCATGCTCATCTTATAAATGACATTTATGTCATTTAGCCACAGCTACCATGGATACTATCGTCTCATTTAGTTCAGTGAGCTCAGTTTCATGGAACCACTCCCAATGACATTCACTGCCTGCAGATAATAGTCACCACATTGTTGTTCGAGAATGTTAAGATCACCTCACAGCTACTTCCTACTTCTTTGGGATTTATTTTACTTATTTACCTAAATTCATAAAATTTCAATTAACAATTTCAATCTTACATCTTTTCTTTTTTAAAGATTTTTTATTTATTTATCTGAGAGAGAATGAGAGACAGAGAGCACGAGAGGGAAGAGGGCAGAGGGAGAAGCAGACCCCCCGCCGAGCAGGGAGCCCGATGCCGGACTCGATCCCGGGACTCCAGGATCATGACCTGAGCCGAAGGCAGTCACTCAACCAACTGAGCCACCCAGGCGCCCAATCTTACATCTTTTCTAAAATATGTTTTTAATACAAAGCCTATGGAAAAATTATAGGAATAGGTCTTAAAGGATATGTATCAGGATCTAAGGTATATAGTGTTGGGCCAGCTTAATTTGCGAATCAGGAGAGATTCTGGTTTCTATCTGTAAACTCAATTTCCTGGGAACGATCAGCATTTTGATTGGTTATTTTAACCATAAACCCAAAGGTATTTAACAAAATAAAGTTGAAACTCCTGAAATTTTCTGGTATTCTGTACAAAAAGGACAGAGAGAAAGAAAGGGAGGGAGAGAGAGATCAGAAGTTTACAGTGGATCTATAATATAAGACTTGCTTACTCTTTCTACCAATGTCCTATTCCCTTGGCTGTTAAAATTTTGATGTGCCTGGCTGATCAAGCTCCAAACAATGGCTATAGATAGGCAGACTGCAAAGGTCATATTTATTTTGCATATGCAGGAAAATCTATAGTATTGAACAGAATGTGACTGGAATCACCATAATGGTTGCATCTAGAGCTCTTAATTCCCAGATTTGAGGCAGTTTAGAGTCAAAAACCTTTAAATAAAGTTGAGGTCATTTCCTCTTGCAGGAGTATCCTGCTACATAACCAAGTGTCACCCTGTAATTTTCCCTTTAGTAAATGCTAGAAATTCTGGTTGTAAGTGGCAAGATGGTGAACCTTGAGGACATTACGGTAAAAGAATTAGCTAGTCGCAGAAAGAAAACCTGCATGATTCATTTGTATGAGGTACCTAAAGTAGTCAAATCTTAGAAGAGAGAATAGGCATTGCTATGAACTGAGAGGAAGTAAAAATAGAGACTTACTATTCAACAAGTCTAAAATTTCAGTAATGCAAGGTGAATTCTAGAAATCTGCCGTACAACATTGTACCTGTTAATGATACTGTATTATGCACTTAATTATATTATGATAGATCTCATATCAGATGTCCTTACCACAAGTAAAAAAAGGGGAGGATGAAGGGTAATTGTACATTGGCAAAGGGGGAAATAAACCAACTTTTCATGAAGCCCTAGCTTTAAACTGAAACTAATATCTGGAGGACAATGCTATTATATTCCACCAGCCAGATAAAAAGTTTATAAAAAACAGGTAATCAGTAGAGCTTTGATTTGGGTTAATTTTACAGTTGGTCCGGGTCTTCCCTAAACCTCTCTGTGATTATATCCCCAGTTTCAGAGTGTATAGTTTCAATAGACGTAAGTGACAGAAAATCCACCTTGGTTTTCATGATCCATGGAATAAGGACTTATACTGTAGGAAAGGCCAAATGGAATCCATTAATACTGCCTCTTATCTTCAAAAGTAGTAAGTTAAATGCAATACTATATTTATAGAGGGACTCTAGAAAACAATGTCACCATGAAAAACTTGAAATATGCAAGGATAGGGATTTCTACCACAGCCATATTCAATTTGCCTATTTAGTCTATACATAAAATATATGGGTCCTGATGAATGATGGTGGCTTTGTTAAACTTAATGAGGTTTATGATTTATCTAATGTTGCATGATAAACCACCTCAAAACTTATAATTGTTTTATACCAACAGGTATGGATCATTAAATGTTTTGTCCAGTGAGCACCTTTAAAGCATCTAAACATCTAAGAGTGTCTATCATTGAGTATGCCCTCAAAATATATTTTGATTTAACTAATGAACAATGACTTGTGAATATGAACAATTTCCAAATGTTTAAACTGGTCAAGCATTTTCACACATCTCTGTTCTTGACAGTATTTTTCTCCTTGAATGCATACATTTAATAAGATAGTAACCTTTTTTTTAAACTTAAAACATCTAAACTATCAGAGCCCTAGAGTATCAAGGAACAAAAGCACTTTTTTGTAACTCAGCCATTAGATGATTAATCTTAGAGATTTCCCCCCTATTTATGTTCATTGTTCTTGAACCTAAATATTCTGTTAATAGGAGAAAAAACTCTTATATTGTTTGTTGATTCAGAGCATATACATATATCTGGTTTTGTATTTCAACTTCACAAGATATTATCACCATGCTGTCAAAACAATGGAGTCTTTAACTGACCTTTTTATGGATCTTTCATCAGGGAAAGTTTGTATAGGATTCTAGGACCTATTTAGTACTAGTAGTATTTAATACGTTTAAACATGGTAAAATTAAGGCACACATGGAAAGTATACCTTAGTTAAGATTAAGTGTCTATTTTAATGAGAGTAAATAATACCCCCTTTCACAATGGCACAGTACAATATTGTCAATTTGCTACCAGGTAAATGGCTGACCTTTTCAAGGTACAATAAAATATAGAAACCAATGAATGGTTCTATTGCTGGAGAATGAAGTCATTAGCAATGAAATTAAGTCACGTTAAAATGGACTTAAACCCATGCATAGTATTTAGCATTCATTTTTTTAAAAAGATTTTATTTGTCAGAGAGAGAAAGCAAGGGCAAGCAAGGGGAGCAGCAGGCTCCCTGCTGAGCAAGGATCCTGATGTGGGACTCAATCCCAGGACCCTGGGATCATGACCTGAGCCCAAGGCAGATGCTTAGCTGACTGAGCCACACAGGCATCCCTTTAATATTCATTTTTACCATCATGACACTTTGCTCATCAGCCCACTGGACAAGATGAGCTAAAACTGGGCTAAAATCTTACTAACATTCAGAGAGTTAATTTTCCAACTGTCTTATTTAAACTGTCTTCGGCACAAAATCTTATTCTGATATGTCCCCAAACTTTAAACTCAACCCTGTAAAAGGACAAGACTTCAGTCATTGCTATGAATTTACTTCTTTCTTATATCATGTAAGTTCCCATTGTAAGAGAATAAGATGTACTGCTTAAAGATAAATGCATCTAGTGGATGTATTTTGGCATCTTTGTGCTCCTCATAGATTCTAATGAACTGGGACATAAATCTGTAGCAGCCTACTCTGGCTGATGAAACTGAATCCTTTGTTTACCAAACTTTTTTCTAACCTTTAGTCAACTAGTTAAAAATAACTCTTATTATAACAAACATGTAGGATAGTTCAGCAAGAGAAGTCACAGCAGGAAGATAAAGAATCTGCTTAGTCAGCATGAATATGCCTTCAGGATATGTTTGAACCCAATCTCTTTTGCACACTTTTTAATTGGCATTGTAATTAAACCTACCTAATTCAATGGCTAGGTGGGTCAGGCTAAGTTTGGAATAGGTGCCTTGGATTTTATGTTCACTTGGGCTTCATATTTCATCAAGGCCAGTAGAAATCTCAAGGGAAGATTTATTGGTCAAGACCTGTAAAGTTTTACTCACAACTGTATGGGTTTTCATGGGTCCTATGCTACATCAGAATTTGCTTTAGACACCACCAAGTGAATTCAGTTTTTGTAACTAGTATGTCCATATAGCCAAATGCTTCCAACACTATGTAAAAAGCTGGAAACTCCTCTTACACTCTGAATGCATTCAGAGCTGGAAACTTTGGCAGTTACTCAGTATATAGATACAAGTAGCACATCTAGGGGCGCCTGGGTGGCTCAGTCGTTAAGCATCTGCCTTCGGCTCAGGTCATGATCCCAGGGTCCTGGGATCGAGCCCCGCTTCGGGCTCCCTGCTTGGCGGGAAGCCTGCTTCTCCCTCTCCCTCTCCCCCCTGCTTGTGTTCCCTCTCTCACTGTGTATCTCTGTCAAATAAATAAATAAAATCATAAAAAATAAAAACAAGTAGCACATCTAGATAGAATTCTTTTTCAAAAATTAATAGTCCCACAAAAACTTAGTGCTCCTAGTGCCAGAAGGAACAGAGTATAACATTTTGTCCTTTAATTAAGAGACAATATTTTAACTTATCTACATCACTGTATGCATAAGAAATGTAAAAATTTGACAGACAATTGAATTATCCCTTGAGTATCTTTTTTGGACACTTGACTTAATCACAGCTGTCTTAGAAGTTTCAGATACTTGCCCCTCAGGTTGTAAGAGGGATGATGTCATGAAGGTGTTGAACAGAATAATATCATCTGAGATCATGAGTAGTTATGCTCCCTAGAAACTCAATTTTGGGGAAAAATGGAGTGTTAGTGCATTACATAAGAACAAAGTGTGTACAGATATTCCTCAACTTATGATGGCATTATATTCGAACAAATCCATTATAAGTTGAAAGTATCTTAAGATGAAAATTAATTTAATACACCTAAACTACTAGCATCATAGTTTAGCTTGGGCAACCTTAAACATGCTCAGATCACTTACACTGGATCTACTATGGTGTTTCAGGATACATCTTGCAAACCTAGAATTTTGAGGTTATATAAACCAAGGTGAAACTTAATTGGCCCTTTATAACTTTTGATTTTAGGGACTCCATGACCAATCAAGAGCTACAAAATATTTTTGGTTTAGACCAATGTGACCATCTTGACTCTTTGGTATCAATGTTCACTTTATTTACAGGAGTTAATTCTTACTAATAGATGTGTGCCAGTATGAGATCCTTCTATCCTCAGAAATAAGGTCATTTTAACTTTAGTATTTCAAACTAGCATGACCAACAGTAGCATTCAAAATAGGCTAATGTATGCTGAAGTAATAAGCAACCCAGAAATCTCAGTGACTTAACACAAAAAAGTTATTTTCTTACTCAAGCTACATGTTGAGTATAGATCAATAATGGCTGAAGAGACCCAGAGACACAGATCATGAATTGTAATCTGCCAGCACAAATACTCTACAATGCCTGAGTGAATTTTGCATTGGCCTGTAAAACTTCTACTCCCAGGTGCCTGGGTGGCTCAGTTGGTTAAGCGTCTGCCTTTGGTTCTGGGATTAAGCCCTGCATCAGGCTCCATACATGGTGGAGAGTCTGCTTGTCCCTCTCCTTCTGCCCCTTCCCCTGCTTGTAGTCTCACTCTCTTTCTGTGTCTCTCTCAAATAAATAAAATAAATCTTAAAAAAAAAAACTTTTCATATTTTATTAGAGAAAGATTTTACTGAAATATTATTTGATAAAGAGAGAACCATGATCAACTTAAAGAAAAGACACACAATTTCCCAAGTTTCTGGAAAAATTAGAACTAGAATATTTGTGAACAAAGTTAACATACATTATATCTACCAGTTACCAAACATTTTCTAAGAGTTGTTTTTATTTCCTTCACCAACATATGTCTTTTGTGTTCTCTAAAGAATAAAGCCTAGGAAATGGGTCTTTATCATTGTTCAAAATTTTTTGAATTCCCTTCTTTGAACTATGGCAAAGAAATTCTACCATTTCTAATTTAATTTAGTGTGGGTCAATGTTAAATTTAGGTATTTTATTTACCAGCTCAGCAAATTAAAAAAAAATCAACTTTTAAGTATCTTTGTTAAATGTATATATGATAATTTAAGCCTGATATTAATTTCACCTTCAAACACCTTTTAAATTTATTGCAACTTTTATTTCATCCTTTTTTCATCTGATAATAATGTGAATTACATGAAAAGATTTCTCCGTGGTAAGCAAGGTTTTCATTCCTGGTGTAAATGCAATGCAAACATACCACATTTTTATATATTATTTAATATATTTTTATATATTTTGTTTCATTGTTTGCAAGAGATGTTGTGTAATTTTCTTGTAATTCTCAGGTTTTGATAATAGGGTATGCTTGGATCAAATATGAGTTGTGTTTCCCATTTTTAGCTCTCTGTAAAAATGCTTGTAGGATGGGTACCTCTTTCTGCCTTTGTACACACAGATTTTTTTAAGAAAAACATTTTTTCAGTCTTAAGCTTCCAAATTTTTCATGGTTCTATTACACAACAGGTATCTGAAACACAGGATTAAGGGAAAGAAAATGAAGAAAGGGAGAGAGAGCAGGGGTTTGATCTGAGCTAAGAATATGGACATAAAAGACCATGGAGCAATAAGCAGATCAGTATCTTTGCGCCCAGAAATCCAATTTGTTAACAGTAACAGTTTTAAGTCAGGAAATTTTAAACTATTAGCATATCTTTAAACCACAGAAAAAGGGATTTGAACTTAGAAAGTGCTTATGGTGTAAAATAAAAAGCCCCATACCTCTATGGAGATAAATGGAACATAATACATTTTTCTAAGTGGAGAATATAATCAGCAAAAATTTTAGTGTGTGTGTGTGTGCGCATGCGCTCACCTTTTGCGATTTTTTTTCCCCCATCAGGTATTTGTTTCAAATAAAAACACAAAAGGTATCTGATCATTATCTACAAAAATATTGGAAATATAAATTGATCATTAGATATTTTCTGATTCAAAGTAACTTTCCAAAATCTACCTAATATTAGTCAGGATTTTCCAAAGAAACAGAAAAAAATAGGATGGGAGAGAAAAAGAGAGACAGAGATTTGTCTCATTTGATTGTGGGAGCTGGTGAATCCAGCATCTTCAGGGCAGGCTGACCAGCTAGAGACCCAGTGAAGAGTTAATATTTTAGCTTAAGCCTATAGGCAATTTAGAGGCAGTATCCCTGCTTTCTCCAGGGACTGCAGTCTTCTTTTCTCTTAAGACTTTCAACTGATTGAATAAGGCTCCCCTACATTTTGGAGGGTAATCTAATTTACTCAACAGCTATTGATTTAAATATTAATCTCGTCTAAAAACATACTTTCATCGCAACATCTAGACAGGTCTTTGACCAAATATCTGGGTACAATGGCTTAGTCAAGTTGACACATAAGATTAACTATCACCTTATCATATTTAAACAATAGAATGGCTATTGTTGAAAAGACAAGAAATAATAGGTGTTAGTGAGGATGTAGATAAAAGGAAATCCTTGTGTGCTGTTGGTGGGAATGTAAATTGGTGCAGCCATTATGGAAAACAGTATGGACATTCCTCAAAAAATTAAAAATAGAACCACCTTATAACCCAACAATTTTACTTTGGGGTATTTAACTAAAGAAAACAAAAACATTAACTTGAGAAGATATGAGCACCCCACTGTTTACTGCAGCATTATTTACAACAGCCTAAGATATAGAAACAACCTAAATGTTCATTGATGAATAGAGAAAATATCAAAAACACACAATATGGAATGCTACTCAGCCATAAGAAAGAAATTAAATCTTGCCATTTGCAACAACATGGAGCTTGTGAGCATTATGATAAGTGAAATAAGACAGAGAAAGATAAATACCATATGATCTCATTTATCATGGAATTTAAACAAACAACAAAAAAATGTATAGAGAGGGTACAAATTGGTAGTTGCCAGAGGAGGGAGGTTGGTGGTGGGTGAAAAGGGTGAAGGGGGTCAAAAGTTACAAACCTCCAATTATAAAATAAATGTCATGGGGATGTAATGTGCAGCATGGCGACGATTGTTAATACCATATTGCATATTTGAAAGTTGCTGTGAGATTGAATCTTTTTTTTTTTTTTTTTAAATATTTATTTGACAGAGAGAGAACGCACACAAACAGGGGGAGCTGCAGGCAGAGGGAGAAGCTGGCTCCCCGCCAAGCAGGGAGCCGGATGTGGGGCTCGATCCCAGGACCCCGGGATCATGACCCCAGCCGAAGGCAGCCACTTAACTGACTGAGCCACCCAGGCACCCCATGAGATTGAATCTTAAAAGTGCTCATTACAAGAAAAAAAATCATACTATTTATAGTGATGGATATTAACTAGGCTTATTGTGGTGACCATTCCATGGTATTTACAAATACTGAATTGTTATGCTGTATACCTGAAATATGCTACCATATATCAATTACACCTCAGTTATAAAAAATAGTATAGTTATGATCTATAACTTTCCATGGTTACTTCAACTTACAACATGCCAAATTACAATAGTCAACTAAAAATGCACCTTTTACTGTAATCCAGATTTTTATTAATTTTAGGTCAATAAATAATAGCAATATGAATTATAGCCCATTAGTTAAAATATTCCATCTTCTTATTTATAAAGAAGGATTTGCTGAATTAAACTTTCAAATAATTCTATGTTATATATAAATATTTGTGATATTCAATGGAAAAAATGTAAGTTTTCTGTTCAGTCACTCACATTTTTATGATACACAGTTATATTTTTTTTTCCCACCACTTTCTTTCAGCATGTCCATTTCCAACTCTTAAGTACATTTGACACAAGCTGGTGTCCATTCTAATTCCCTGGAAGGGCCATTTATGATGGGAGAAAGTTTAATTCCATATTGCCAAAATAATGACAAATTCTGCAGAACAAATTAGAAGTATCAGTAACTTTAACCTGTGATTAACATTTGAAAATCATATGAGAAACACTGTATTGAATTTGCCTTTTTAGTCACAGAACTTATAATTCTCCATTTGGTCATACACTGTTACTTGTAGGGAAGTCCAGGGTTTTTGTAGAGTACTATCACAAAGTAGAAAGTTTTCAAATTTGCCTTATTGCATTACGTTAACAATTTTTACCTCCTCTGGTTTAGAATTCCTTAAAATATCTAATTAGTATAGTGGTTTTCATTTGCGAAAAAGTGTCAACATAATTAACAGATGTAATTAGTCTACCACCAAAGCAATAATGGAGATAATATAATTTAGATTCTTCAATATATCCTATTCTTTTCTCCAATTTATTATCTGTATTTGCTACTCCTAAGAAACAATTTAAAAGAAAAAAATGCTCTTTTGTTAACAATGTAATTAATGGGCTTTTAGATAACATTTTCTTAATAAATGCGGAAAGCACAAAATCAATGCCAAATAGAGTTACCTTTACATCTTTGTAATCTTGTTAAAGACTCCAGTGTTGATGCTGTGTTTTAACATGGTTTGTGACATATCACTTACCATAAATTAGGAATTGTCAAGCAATAAAAATGATTACACAATGTTTTATTTTATAAATTATCAAATTTGAGTAAAGAAAAGCTTTTAAGCAACACACACCTAGAAAATTTTAAATACAAGGAATGATTATACTACAATTACATTTTTTTTTTTAGGACTAAGTTATCAGTGATTTCTTTTTAATGTTATTTTATCAACTTACTGAATTTAAAAAGAAAATAATTGACAGATGAGAGAAACTAAAAATTATGAGGGACTAAATTCAACTATGGAGAAATCTTATGATTTTAGAGAAAGGCTATTTGAACTCTTTAGGTTAGCTATATTTTTATAACAATATATAATTTTCTAGTGAGTAAATAATAATTATAAATTTATAGATTACATTCTTTAAGTCTCTTTTAACAAATTTATCCATTTAAAGATTTATTTATTTTAGAAAGAGAGAGAGAAAGAGAGCATGCATGCACATGCAGGGGGAAGGCAGAGAGAGAGGGAGATACAGTCTCAAGCAGACTCCCTGTTAAGTGTGGAGCTCAAAGCAGGGCTCAATCTTACAACCCTTAGATCACAGTCTGAACCCAAACCAAGAGTTGGATGCCTAGCCAATGTGCCACACAGGGCCCCTAAGCAATTTAAATATATTATGTAACACAAAGTTATGATTATATAATTCATATATATGTATATGTTTGTATGTATATCCAAATTAAATATATTTATTAAAGTGTGCTATTGAGAATAATCATTTCCTGAAATGGTCTACGTTAATCCCCATAATTTGTGAATACTTTAGGTTACATGACAAAGAGGAGTAAGGTTTCAAATGAAATTAAGATTGGTAATTGGTTGACCTGGAAATAGATTATCACAGATTATTCAAATGTACCCAATGTAATTGCAAGAGTATTTAAAAGTGGAACAGGGAAACAGAAGAGGAGAGTCAGAGGGATATGTGTCTATGGAAGAAAGGCAGAGAGTAATGAAATATTGTTGGTTTTAAATTGGAGAAGTGGGGTTTGTCTAGAAGCTGGAAAAGACAAGTAAACATTCTTCCCCAGAAGCTCTAGGAAGGAATGCGGCTCTTCAGACACCAGGATGGTAGCCCAGTGAGACCAACATCAGGTTTATTACCTATGGAATTAGAAGATAATAAACTTCTGGGGTTTTTTTAAGCTTCTATTTGTAAAAATTTGTTATCAGAGAAAGGAGGAAACTAATGCATCAGTTGAATTTATTTTTAAAGCATCTTCTAAAAAATGACAAAAACAAAACAAAACAAAAACCAAAAAAAAAAAACCACAAAAAAACAGACTAAATATGCATTTAAGACCCTCTTTTTCTGCCAGTGACTTTTATGGATGTAGCACCATAAATGAGTAGACCGTGGAAGAAACTTGAGTGAGGTATCTGAAGCCTCAAGATTCAAAATATCCAGGAGCTCAAGAGCAGAAAGCTCTTTTTTGATACAGGATCAAAATTTTGGTGACATGACAAGTAATACAAAGGACATGTTTTTTCTATTCAAGGGTATTTAATTTGTTGGGACATGGGAGAAGGAGGAATTAATCTCCCTAACAGGGATAGACAAAACTTGCATTGGTGATCTTAATTATTCACAAACTTCTAATTTTGGAATGGACTTCCTTTTGTATCTGATGAACCTGAGAAGAGAAAGAATGCTTCCAAATAACTGTAAAGAGAAATAGAATACACTGGTTTATTTTTTTTCCCAGGCTATAAGAGCAAAACCTGTTCTGACTCCTCATAACATCAGCAAATTGAGCTCTATGGGTATTATACCATATTATCCTGAGAAACCAGAGAAAAATCTTATGTTAGATGACTCAGTAACTTGATGGAAAAAGGCCACAATGAACTAATGGAAGTGATGAAAATTAAAAATAAGGTATCAAGAAAATACAATTAGAACAAAGACAAAAACACCAAGAAGTATCACAAATATATTTCCAAATTTTTAATAAAAAATAACTTATAAAGTAATGATTATTTCTGAGAAATGAATTCATTTCCTGGAATATAAACTGAGTATAATATTTTATAATTTGCAAACAAGTCAGGAAGAAAGGGAAATCATGTCAAAAATCAAAGAAACATGAGATACAATAAAACTTCTAACTTAGACAACTAGAAAAGAGCAAATTAAATCTAGAGCAAGTAGAAAAAAATAAAATTAGAGCAGAAAGTAATGAAATTGAAGATAGGAAATCCGTAGAGAAAAATCAATGAAACCCAAAGCTGGTTATCTGAAAAGATCAATAAAAATCAATATAAGAAAAAGAGGACACAAATTATTAATATCAGAAATGAAATAGGGAATATCATTACAGATCCCATGGACATTAAATGGATAAGAAAGGGATATTATAAACAACTTTATGCTACCAAATTTAGTAACATAGATGAAATGGGTTAATTTCTTGAAAAACACAATCTGCCAAATTCACATGAAAGTAATCTGAATAGGCCTATAAATATTAAAGAAATTTAATAATAATGGTCCAAAACAGAAAGCTCCAGCTTCAGAATTTGTTCACTGATGAATTTTACCAAACACTTTAGGATGAAATTATAGCAATTCTCTACAATCTCTTTAACAAGATAAAAGTAGAGAGAATACCCCCTGACTCATTTGATGGTTAGCAAACACAGCCATAGCCGGTACAAGGTGAATTTTTAAAAGTCAATCATTTTTCTATGTACAAGATATGAGCAAATGGAATTTGAAGTTAAAAACACAATATCATTTGCATTAGCACCCCCAAAAATGAAATACTGAAATAAAAATTCAGCAAGATATGTATAAGAATATAGGAGCAAAGTTACACAACTCTATTGAAAGAAATGAAAAAGAACTAAATAAATAGAGATATCCTGTGTTCATGGGCAGGAAGACTCAATATTATCAAGATGTCAGTTTTTCCAAAATTGATTTATAGATTCAAGGTAATCCAAAATTAAAATTCCAGCCAGTTACTTATGGATATTGATAAACTGATTCTAAAGTTTATATGAAGAAGCAAAAATAAAAAATAGAGAACACAATATTGAAGGAGAAGAACAAACTTGGAAGACTGACATTATCCAACTTCAAGACTTACTATATAGCCATGGTAAAAAAGACAGTGTGGTATTGGTGAAAGAATAGACAAATACGTTAATGGAACAGAATAACGAAGGTGGTACCAGACTCCATTTATATAGTTAACTAATTTTTTTTCTCAAAATTTTATTTTTTTAACAATTTCATTTATCCATTTGAGAGAGAGAAAGAGGGGCCATAAGGGGAGAGTGAGAGGGAGAGGCAGACTCCCTGCTGAGCATAGAGACTGATGCAGGGCTCGATCCCAGGACCCTGAGATCATGACCTAAGCCAAAGGCAGATGCTTACCTGATTGAGCCACCCAGGTCCCCCTAATTTTATTTTATTTTTTAAAGATTTTATTTAAATTCCAGTTAACATACATTATAATATTAGTTTCAGGTGTACAATATAGTGACTCAAAACTTCCATACAATGCCTGGTGTTCATCATGACATGTACACTTCTTAATCACCATCACCTTTTTAACCCATCCCACTATGTACCTCCCTTCTGGTAACCATCAGTTTGTTCTCTATAGTTAAGAGTCTGTTTCTTGGTTTACCCCTCCTCTCTCTTTTGGTTCCTTTGCTAATTTGTTTTGTTTCTTAAATTCCACATGAGTGAAATCATATGGCATTTGTTTTTCTTGACTGATTTATTTTGCTTAGCATTAAACTGTCTAGCTCCATCCATGTCATTGCAAGTATAGTTAATCTTTGACAAAGGAGCAAAGGCAATAAAATGGAGCAAAGATAGTCTTCAAAAATGGTGCTGAAAAAAAGGTTCTGAAACTGGACATCCACATTCAAAAAATAAAAAAAATAAAGCTAGGTACAGAATTCATAGCTTTCTCCCAAATTAACTCAAAATAGATAATAGACCTAACTGTAAAATGCAGAAGTATAAAATTCCTAGAAAATAACATAGGAGAAAATCTAGATGACCTTGGAAATGAAAATGACTTTTTAAATATGGCACCAAAGGCACAATCCATCAAAGAAAGAATTCATAAGCTGAAGCTTATTATAATTAGAGTCTTCTGCTCTATGGAATATACTGCCATGAGAATGTAAAGACAAGCTACAGACTGGGAAAAATATTAGTGAAACATGTATCTGATGAAATACTGTAATTCAAAATATATGAAGAACTGTTAAGACTTAATAATGAGGAAGAAAACTACCCCATTTAGAAATGGACCAAGATTTTATCAGATACCTCACCAAGGAATATATACAGATGGCAAATAAGCACATGAAAAGATATTCCACATGATTTGTCATTAGGGAAATGAAAATTAAAACACCAAGATACCACTACACTCCTACTAAGATGGCCCAGAACACTGACATCAAATGCTGGTAAGATTTGAAGCAGGAGGAACTCTCATTCATTGCTGGTGGGAATGCAAAATGGTACAGCCACTTTTGAAGACAGTTTGGCAGTTTCTACAAAAATAAATGTACTCTCACTTTCTCAGTCTGTTTGGGTTGCTATTCATTCTTCATCATCTGGGACTTTAATTATATGTATGTTAGATCATTTGATATTGATCCACAGCTCTTGGATTTTTTTTGTTTTGTTTTGTTTTGTTCTGTTTTGTCTTCACTATTTTGCTTTCATATGTTTCAGTTTTTGTAATTTTTTATTGGCCTGTTTCCAAGTATACTGACTTTCTGAGATATGCAATTTGCTAATAGCCCATGAATAGTGATTCATCTGTGAAAGTGTTTTTTTAATTATATTTTCATATTATTCTTTATTTAAAATTTCCATTTCTCTTAAAATTGTCCATTTTTTTTCTCTTTCCCACTAAGTAATTTAACATATTAATCAGAATTAATTTAATTTTGTCTGTTGCTTCCATCATTTTATTCTTCTATGGTTCTAGGGTTGTTGATGGCTTTATATCTTAACAATGAGTCAGTTTTGATATGTTATTTTTTGTTTTAGTGTTTCAATTTTTGATTTAATGCCAGAAATTGAATATAAAAATTGAGTTTGAGAAAAATACTTATACTCCATAAAATATACACACATCTCTTCTTCTGACAGGACATTTGTGTGAAGTGCAGTTAATATAGTCAGTAACTAAGTTTTTTTTTTTTTTTTATTTTGGGGAAAGAGGGTGTGGGCTGTAATTGCTTTGAGATTACTGCTATCTTCAAATTCTGCTTTACATTGTGCTTCGCAGAATTTTAGAGATCCAAAGATTTCCCTATTCCTTTGCCACCCTCAGTTTTCACAGCAGGTTTAACACACCTGCTCCACAGAATGGTTCTCTTGCACTCTTGCACCTAACTCAGTAGATTATGGTTGCTTTTTTTCTTGATGGATGTCTCATGGTGAGATGGGTGATTTCTTGGTTTTCTTTCTTCAGCTTTAGGCAGGCCCATTACCTACCAAGTGAAACAGCTCTTGTTTCCTATCTTTGAAAAGACCTGTCACTCTCTGAAATTGATTTTACTTGTTTGACTTGCGATATCAGTTCTTTCATAGATTCAAGGAAACATGATTCTGTAGATGACATGATTTGTCTTGTTGTTAAAATATGAGGAATTGCTCTTGTGGGTTCCTTCACCCACAGTAGAAAGAAATTCTCACTAAAATATGCTTAATAATTACTAAGTTGAAAGCATGCATTATTGTCATGACCACATGCTGGCAAGTTCAAACATTTTTATGGAAAAATAGTAAATATATACTGATTTCATTTTCCTGGCAATATATACTCTGCCTTACTGGACTCTAAAATTGAAATGACAAAGAACACATTAGCCAGGCTATAAAAATTATAATGGATTATCAGGATTTTTTTTCTTTTCCATATTTTAAGAGAAATTTAATCTCTTCCTATATAAACAAACATTTATTGATGGAGTAGAAAATGTCAAAATCTGTGTTAAATGTTGGGATACAATAGTTAAAAGGCTATATAGTAGGAAAAAGATGTATTTATAAAACATCTTAAAAAAGTATAAGGAAGGGAGAGGCATTCAAAGGATCACAGATAGGATGTGAAGATTGGCAATTCATTTCAGTTACAGAGCATGTGCTAAAGAATGTAATATCTGAGCTATGTCTTGAAAGATAAGACTTCACAAAGTGTGAGGTGGGGTCATCTTGGAAAAGAAGTTAGAAATAAGAATTTGTGGAGGGCCTGTGCATATTTTGATAATAAAAATTTAATCAATAGGCATGACAATTTACTTGGATTAAAAAAATTTTAATACTTTTAAACAGATTTTCAGAATGCATAATTCCATATTTACTGAATTATTTTTTATGTAAGTATTTTCTCTCTAGTTATATCATAACAGAAGAAAATTTATATAAACCCTCTTGTGTATACTATGGTCCAAGAGTTCTGACACTCCCACTAGTGGATCAAACATACATTATTTTTGTGATGTGTGTTTTATATGGTGATTGCTTAGACATTCTATTAGTAAAATTAGGCATTTCTTTTTACTACCTTGATCTACTCATTTACTGATTGAAATGAATGGCCAACCTGGGAACCTGGAATAAAACAAATTCATGTTGCTTTCATTTTGTTTATTTGATTTATTAGCAGAAAAAGGTACAAAATGAGGGATAAAAGACAGGGAAGCAGATGTGGAACATAAAATCACTGCCTAAATCTTCCAACAGAGGAATCTGTATTGAGATTGAAAAATTAGCTTCTGGAAATCTTTTTCTTACTGGTTTTCTATACCGTATTACCTAACTTTAAGAATGTTAAGCCCTTTAGGAAAATAAAGCAGTAGAAAAAGACAATCTAAGGAGATGAGTTATTTTGACAAAGGACTGGCTTTTGCTTTTTTGGGGGTGGTGGGACAGTACAGAAATAAAGGCTGCAAACAAAAGATAAACCACTAGGTGTGTGGCTGCTTAAAGTATAGTCCTACCTAGTCTTTAATTTAGGAAAGTTCTGAAATTGAAAACAAACAAACAACATTGAGCTCTGATTACTTTCAGATTGATTTGACACCGCAGTCTTGCCCTTCAAAATCCTTCAAAATTTTGGAAGGGTAAGGTTTTCCTGAAAATAACAAATATGCACTAAAACACTTTCAAACAAAAGACATGGTGACTATTCCTTCAAATTTAAATAGCAATTTGAGCTTTAGGATTGAATTTTCCTTGATTTTCAAGGGACAGCAACATGTTTTTATAGTAATTTTCTCATGAAGCTGGCAGGATGGGTGTCAGAACTAAGTGTATATAAAGAAATTATTGGCAAGATTAAACAAACTTTATGCAAAAAGCAGTGTTTGTCCTTATAGGAATTTAAAAATACATTAATTGGAATTAAATATAAAACAGTAAAAACATATTTAAAATGTTAGTTAAAACGAAAAAATTGAGGAATTTCTCTACCTGGGGATATTCATGTGCATACATATAAATTATAATTTTTATAACTTAAATATCATCAGATTCTTGGAATTATATCTATAAATTACATAAAATCGGTTTTCATAATACTATATGGATGTTACATTAACACATGAATTGTGTTGCAAAAGTAATCTTATTTCTTGTGACTCTGGGACTCAAATGTGTTAATATCTTAAAACAACATTTACATTGTAGTAAAACAATAGGCTATTGAGTAGGCTAGCTGTAATTAAACTTCAGGTGGCATAATAATAAAGTTTTTAACATGTAGCCTCCCAATGTCCCTGAAAAATTAATAATTGATGAATATAACTATAACTCAATGTAATTAATAAATTTTCATACCCATATTAAAACATAACTATTTAAAATACAGCATGAAATTATGCTTATTTTAAATTTCACAGCTTTTAAGTAAAAAGTGGAAATAGTGTAGGGTAATACTTTTTTGACTTTTACTTCTTGACTACTATATTTGTACTTATGAATTTAAAACATTTCTTCTGTGGGGAAAAATTCAAGGTGATTAGAAACATTTTATCAAATTTTAGATACCAGTATAATATACATAATTACTTTATGTAGAGCTATAAGTTTTGAAAAAGGACAAAAAATAACAATTATCAATAATGTGGTATTTTCTTAATATTTTATTTATAAAAATAGCTCATTTATATTTGCATATAGGTTTCTATAATATATACCCACTCTTATGTAGAATAGGAAAACAAAATGAAATTCTAAATGTTCCTAAATTTTTTATTTTTAGAATCCAACTCTTTCAAATAATTTTTCTTCTAAGGTTATTGAAGTCTGTTTTTCACTCAATATCCTACTTTGTGCCATTAATAGTATTAGTGGTACAGCATTCTTTTTTTGGGGGGGGAAGGGGGAGCCCCTCTCTGTCTCTCATGAATAAATAAATAAAATCTTAAAAAAAAAAAAAGAATCAGACGCTTAACTGATTGAGTCACCCAGGGGCCCCAGTACAATATTTCTTTAACAAAAAAATTGCTATGATATCTGAGATTTTTTCATATATATATTCCAAGTTTGAGAACCTTCTTTTTCATCTCATCTAAAGGTGACAATGAAAGGTTTGCAGAATGATAGATAAGACCCATGTTTTTTCTTCAAATAATCTTTAAATTATTGTTGACTGAAAGTTCAAAAGGCTGAGGGTGACTAGTCATGCTAATAAAAATAACAAGACTCATCCATGAGACAACCAGTTTCACTGTAACTATCACCTAGCTAATCACAATTGTAATATACCATTGAACTTCAAACATGTCTCTCCTACACCCACATAAAAATATGGGAGGAGGAGAATCTTACAATTGAGGGAATATGTAATTAAAACTGCAGAAGGATATAATATTTTAATATTTTATTTTACTATAAATTAATGAATAGCTTTTCTATTTGCCTTGTCTTTAAAATCTATTAGATGTATAAGATTAACTTATATTATTCAATGTATATATTTATGTATAAATTATATATAGAGATCATATTTATGTGTATTTGTGTCTGTTCAATAGGAAATTCTAACACAGTATAGCATTTAAGAACATGACAGATATTCACAAGGTGTACATTAAGGGAATGTGATTACCTGGACTTGTGTCTGGTGTCACCAGAATACAGATGGGGAGGAGTTATTAGCATGCATGGTGAATGGATTTGTTCTAATCTCTATGGAAGGATAACTGTGGAAAAACTTAGATACCAACAATAGTGACATTTTTCAAGGTCTATTACTTCAACTTTGCTAATCCACCTCATGAGCCATATCTTCTTTTTTGATATTTGTCTGTATAGGTTTATGACTGGTCCCTCTTCTGTTTCTCTTAAAATTATTTGCTGGTAAGTTCAAGAAGTGGTCTGAAATTCCCTCCTCCTATAAAAACATCTGCAGCTACATTTGGGACAGTTCCCTCAGAAATAGACCTGAAAACTAGCTGAACTGTACCTCCACAACAAAGGATAAAAGGGCCACATCAAGGGGACTAGGAAGGTTTGGACGTGGTCTTACAAGAAATTCCAACCCAAGTTCAGTGAACCACAGTTGGGGAGGATGCTGTAATACAGAACTTATCACTGTTAAGTGAGGGATTTGTGCCTTCTATCAGGCACCCATACATACAGAGAGAAGAAAAATCAAAGCTCTTGAAAGGAAAACCATAGGGCTATAAGGAATAAAAAAATCTTGAAGAGCTTCCACACAGACCTACTTGCCCAGGACCCATAATAAAACAACAATTTGAAAGGTGCCTAGAGCATATGTGATGGAAACTCATTTATTAATCTTGAAGCATCTGATAGATAGCCAGGAACCTGTTGGGATTCCTTCTAGGGACAGAGGGGCTGGCAGGCACCAAATTTGCATTATTCTTCTGTTTTGTGGGAGTGGGCACCATTTTCACACCTCCCACCAGGTTGCTAACTCTAGTGGAAGCATCCTACCCTTACACACTGAAGCTGAGGCCCAACCTGCTACAGCTGGACCAGCTTAGTGCCCTATCCCTACATGCCACAGCCAACAGACACACAATGCCCTTACAGAGGATGCCCCATGAGCACCTGGCTCTGGTAACCAGGGAGACTTCATTTTTGGGCCTCATGAGTCTGAAACAATTGGAAAGATAATCCTTGGCAGGCTACCAAATACCAGGGCATTGCACAAAGAGTAGACTGAAAAACACCCCCAATCTTCATATGAAAAAGGTCAATTTCTTGTCTTGGAGCTTCATCCTAAGGATCAGGGTTCAGGTTTGCCAAACATTCACAGGCTACAGAGTACCCTCATGAGCAAGGACACACTTAGCACACTCTCTTGGCCTCACTACAGTTTGCTGATACCTCTCAGAAAGGATCCAATATACATGTATAAAGCTACAATTTTAGCAACTCTCATACAGAGAACACCTCCAGATCTACTGGTCTGGAAATAAGATAAATTTATAACTGTGGAATCACCAGATTGTATATATTCATTTACCTTAAGGTGCTGCCTGAAAATCAGGCTTACATTTACTATGAAATTAGGTACTGTCTGAGATCCCTCCTCCTGGAACACTGACAGGTTTTGGCACACCCTCAATGGGAAAATATCAAGAATAAATCAGGCTGGGGTGCCTGGGGTGGGGGTTCAGTCAGTTAAGCATCCAAGGCTTGATTTTTGGCTCAGGTCATGATCTCAGGAGCATGAGATTGAGACCCATAGAGAGCTCCATGCTCAGCAAAGAGTCTGTTTGGGATTCTCTCTCCCTTTCCCTTTGCTTCCCTTCCCCCCACCTGCATGCTCTCTCTCTCTCTCTCTAAAAATAAATAAATAAATCTTTTTAAAAAAGAATAAATCAGGCTATGTAGAAAGTCATGAAGGTCTAAGAAACATCAAAAGCTATGGCAGAGTTGAATGATAAGTTTCTTCCCCTACACAAGTCCACTACTTCAAGACTATAAGAGATTGCTATTTCACTTATTACACAGCAAATACAGAGTCAGGCAAAACAAAGGAATATATTCCAAATTAAAGCAAAAGACAAATTCTCAGAAAATGACCTAATAAAATGGAGATAAGTCATCTACCTGATAAAGAGTTCAAAGTAATGTCATGAAGAACCTCCTGAACTCAGGAGAAGAATGGATGAACACAGTGAGATTTTCAAAAAAGAATACATAAGAAAATCAAGCAGTGGTCACAGAGTTGAAGAATACAATGGCTGAACTTAAAAATACACTAAAGGGGTTCAACATCAGACTAGAAATAGTAGATCAGATCAGCAAGCTGGAAAATAAAGCAATAATACTCACCTAGACAGCAGCAAAAATTAATTTTGAAAGTGAAGATAGCTTAAGGGGAGTATGGGACAACATCAAGAAGGAAAAGAGAAAAAAAGAGGTTAGAAAAATTATTTGAAGAAATACTGGCTCAAAGTAGAAGCAGAGAGAATTCCACATAAGATGAACCCAAAGGAATCCACACCGAGACACATTGTAATTAAAATGTCAAAAGGTAAAGATAAATATTAAATGTAACAAGAGAAAAACAACTTGTTACATACAAGGGAACCCCCATAAGACTATCAGCTAATGTTTTAGTAGAAACTTTGCAGGCCAGAAGAGAGTGGCATGATATATTGAAAGTGTTGAAAGGAAAAAGGCTTCCAACCAAGAATCTTATACTTAGCAAGATTATCATTCAGAATTGGAGGAGAGATAGAGTTTTCCAGACAAGCAAAAACTAAAGGAGTTCATCACCACTAAACCAGCCTTGGAATAAATGTTAAAAGGGATTTCATTAAGCCGAAAAGAAAAGACACTACTAACAAGAAAAAATTATAAAAGTAAATTCTTACTAGTAAATGCAAATATATAGTAAAGGTAGTAAATTAACAACTTATGAGGTTAATAGGAAGGATGAAATACAATGTGGTAAAACTAAATTATAATAATTAGCTACGGGATATATGGAATAAAGAGAATATTAAATAAGGTATCAAAAACAGAACATATAATAGAGGAGAATAAAAATTTAGCATTTTCAGGTGTGCTAAAACTTACAGTATCAACTTAAAATAGATTACCAAAGGATGAAATATATGAACCTTATGGTAACCATAAAGCAAAAATCTATAGTAGACACAAAAGACAATGAGAAAGGAATCTAAATATAAGACTAAAGAAAATCACCAGATCACAGGAGAGAAAGAGAAGAAGAAAGGAAGAGAGGAACTATAAAAACATCCAGAAAACAATAAAATGTCAATAGACATATATCAATAATGATTTTAACTGAAAATGGGCTAAATTCTCTAATCACAAGACAAAGTGGCTAAATGGATTAAAAAAAAAAAAAAACCCTTCTATGTGTGGCCTACAAGAGATTCACTTCAGATCTAAAGATACACAAGAACTGAAAGGATGGAAAAAGTATTCCATGCAAATGGTAGGGAAGTAAAGCTAGTGTAGCTATCCTTCCATCAGAGAACAAAATAAAACTTCAAGACAACAATGAAAGACACAAAAATACATTACAAAATAATAAAGGGGTTAATACAACAAGAGGATATAACATTTATAAATACATACGTATCCAACATAGGAACATCTAAGTATACAAAGTAAATATTAACAAACCTAAAAGAAAATATCTACAATATCTAACAATAGAATAATAGGACACTTTAATAACACACTTGCATCAGTGAATAGATTATTCAGAGAGAAAAATCAGTAAAGGAACATTGGCCTTAATCAACATATTAGACCAGATGGTCTTAGAAATATATAGGACAATCCATCCAGAAACAGAATTCACAATATCCTCTTGTGCACATGGAATATTGTCCAGGATAGATAATATGTTAGGACACAGAACAAATCTCAATAAATTTAAAAGTATTAAAATTATATCATGCATCTTTTCTGACAACAATTTGTATGAAATGAGAAATCAATTACAGGAAAAAAAACCTGGAAAAAATCACAAATATGTGGAGATTAAATCTACTGAACAATCAATGCATCAATGAATAAATCAAAGGAGAAATCAAAAAATATCTGTACACAAATGTAAATGGACATACGACATTTCTAAATCTATTGGATGCAGCAAAAGCAGTTTTAAAAGTAAAGTTTATAGGCTACAAACCCACCTCAAGAAACAAAAAAAGTCTAAAACAATCTAACTGTATACCTAAAGGAACTAGAAAAGAACAAAGCCCAAATTTAATTAAATGAGACACTGATAAAAGAAATTGAACAAAACACAAGTCAATGAAAAGATATTCTATGCTCATGGATTGGAAGAATTAACATTGTTAAAATGTCCATAATTCCCAAAGCAATCTACAAATTCAGTGCAATCCTATAAAATTTCCAGTGGCATTTTTCACAGACCTAGAACAAACAATTCTAAAATTTCTATGGAACCACAAAATACCCAGAATAGACAAAGTGATACTGAGAAAGAACACATGTGGAGGTATCAATCACACTTCCTGATTTCAAACTATACTACAAAGCTGTAGTAATCAAAACATTATGGTGTTGCCATAAAAACACACACACAGGTCAATAGAACAGAATAGAAAGACCAGAAATAAACTGACATATATATGATGAATTAATTTATGACAGAAGATACAATATTCAATGGGGACACACATATATGGTAAATTAATTTACAGTGAAAGAATATACAATGGGGATAAATGGTGTTGTGAAAACAACAGCCATATGAAAAAACTTACACACACGAATTAAATCAAAATGGATTAAAGACTTCAATGTAAGATCAGGAACCATAAAATTCCTAGAAAAAAATCATAGGCTATAAACTCATTGAAATTGGTCTTGATGTTTTTTGTTTTTGTTTTTTTGACTCTGAAGGCAGGGAAAACAAAAACAAAAACAAACAAATAGGACTACATCAAACTAAAAAGCTTCTACACAGCAAAGAAAACCATTGCCAAATGAAAAAGTCAACGAACTGAATGGGATATTTCCCCATTAATATATTAAGATATTTCCCCATTAATATAAGGGTTTAACATCCCAAATATATAAAGAACTAATCCAGTTCAACAAAAAAAGTAACCTAATTTGAAACGAAAACAACAAAAACAGGCAGAGGATCTGAATAGACAGATCTTCTTTTTCCAAAGAAGACATACAAATGGCTAACAGATACATGAAAATATTTCAAAATCACTAATTATGAGGAAAATGCTAATCAAAACCACAATGAAACATCCTGACACTTGTCAAAATGGCTATTACCAAAAAGAGAAGAAATAAAAAGTATTGGAGAGGATGTGGCAAAAAGGGCATCCTTGTATACTGTTGGCAGGAATGTAAATTGGTACAGTCACTATGGAAAATAACATGGAGATTTCTCAAAAAATTAACAATTCTACAATATGATCCAGTGATTGCAATTTTGGGTATCTATCCAAAGAATACAAAAATACTAATTTAAAAAGATATCTGCACCCCTATGGTCATTGCAGTTTACAACAGCCAAGATAAGAAAACAATGTAAGTGTCCATCAATGGATGGATGGATGAAGATGGTGTAGTATGTGTATGTGTGTGTATATTTCTATCTGTCTATATACATATATACACATGTAGATATATACATACCCAGACACAATGGAATATTACTCAGCATTAAAAGTTAATAAAATCTTGCCATTTGTGACAACAGGGATGAATCTGTAGGGTATTATGCTAAATGAAATGTCAACTAGACAAAGACAATTACCATATGATTTCACATAAATGTGGAATCTAAAAAACAAAACAAAACAAACCTCACTCATAGATACAGAGAACATATTGGTGGTTACCAGAGGGAAAGGGAGTTAGGAGAGGAGTAAAATGGGTTAAGAGGCTCAACTATATGATGATAGATGGTAGATAGACTTACGTTGGTGATCATTTTGTTATGTATACAAATATCAAACTATGTTCTATATGTGAAACTTATGTTCTACACCAATTTTACCTAAAAAACTACTTCCCTCATTTATTAATTTCTACTTTATCTTTAAATAAATATACATATTATTTAATAGGCCTGTATCTCTATTTCTCTCTTCTGTATATATATTTTTAAAGATTTAATTTATTTGACAGAGAGAGAGGGAGAGAGAGAGCACAAGCAGGGGCAACTGCAGAGAGAGAGAAGCAGGCTCCCTACCAAGCAGGGAGCCCAACACAGGGCTCAATCCCAGAACCCTGGGATCATGACCTGAGCCAAAGGCAGATGCTTAATGGACTGAGCCATCCAGGTGCTCCTTTTCTATATATTTTATCCAATAAGTAAACAGTGTTCCCTTGAGTTCAACTATTGAATGTGAATGATGGCCAACTCTACATGCAGTTCAGATTACTTTTCTGAGCTCTACCTTCGCAGATCAAACTCACTGCAGACATATGCATATAGATATTGTTAATTGTTTTTTTCCCCTAAAAGTTTACTTACTGTGTTTCATACCACCATGTCTGAACGTCATAATGATATTTCACCTAAATCTGATAATATTAGACATTTTTCAGTGACTAAAGTGGCTATGTTTAGCCACAGAAAAGGTCACTCAAGGTGAATTGACTTAGAAAATTGGTAGATTAGACAATGTAGTCACTGCATAATGTGGTAATGGGGCTGCTCACAAAAATCGTATGGCCTAATGATATCGCCAAGACCTCTGATTATAGAGTTATAAAATCAAGTATAATATTAATGGATTTAGGATTGACCTCCAAAGGGAGGCATTTAGTGCTACAAAATAGCTTTGACATATAATTCTCCTTTCCTATAATTTGGCTAATGATGTACTTATATTAATTTGAAAATGTTAATGTTTAATAATTCCTAATTACAAAATATTTTATGAGTGGGTTAAAAGTATGGATGCTCTGTCATCTGTTAAAAAAATCATTTTATATACAGTAAAATTTCACTCCTGTTATCTCATGTTGACGATGTTTTTCCACTGCCTGCAAAGTTTTTATTACTTTGTTCAAGTCACATTCAGAAATTAGAGATTCTGCCCTAAAGAATCTGTCCGCTATGGAGAATACATTGATGTGTAATTGTGTATCTGTGTGTGTTGTGGAGATAGGAGAGGAAGACAACTAGAAAGTCCCTCTGTGTGGCCTGAAACTCATTTTACAAATAATGAATTTTGCAACTTGTTGCAAACCAAGTAGCAAATTATTGCCATTCAGTTTTAAAATCAAGTATGAGTAGTTTTGGTGGGAAAGAATCCATCCATTGTTACATTGTTGAAAGTGTAGTTTATTATAAAGCACATAATATGTACACACATATATTCATATATACTTCTTTCTGTTGTGACGTGGAACAAGTTCTACCTAGAGGGTTAGGGTTTTTAAGTACAATGCTTTACTGCTATAGTCAGTGGTCTTTAAAACCTGATACATGTGGGGCGCCTGGGTGGCTCAGATGGTTAAGCATCTGCCTACGGCTCAGGTCATGATCCCAGAGTCCTGGGATCGAGTCCCGGATCGGGCTCTCTGCTCCTTGGGAGCCTGCTTCTCCCTCTGCCTCTCTCTCTCTGTCTCTCATGAATAAATAAATAAAATCTTTAAAAAAAAAAAAAAAAAAAAACCTGATACATGTGTTCCCATACCAATTCTTTGAAAAACAGCAGTCAGTATTTTCCAAGAGTGTTTTTATTTTTAAAAGAAACTTCTTTAAAGTATGCATTCTCTTAATTCATGGATTTGACAGAAACACCTTTTAATTCTCAGTGAGATACTGAATTTATATTTTAAAAAAAGGTCTTAGAAGGCCACATGAGGTCAGATTTAATGGCCTGCTTTATTATATAGAAGGGAATTGGTGGCGACATTCAGGACACATTGGCTTCTTATTCACATTCTAATTTCCTCTTAAAATTCCATGAAACCTGGGCTCATTACAGAACATTCTCATTGCTCTAAAGAAGACAGAATTTGAAGGGGAAACCTGTTATACAAAGATGCCCTAACATTTCTACATAATTCATCTTTGCAGCTGGAGTGATAGATCACTTTCCTTGAATAGTGTCCACAGAATATAATCTGAGATGGTCTCTTGCAGTTTGCATTAATAGGATCTGGCCTCCATACCTAGAGGTTACTAGTCTATTGTCTTGTAGTTAATAACTAGCTATAGAATGCTTATTTAATTTTTCAATTTAAATGCCTAGATAATGCTGGGGGCAGTGCAGATATATAAACAACTTGTTCTTGGCCTGAAGAAGTGTTATTATTGCTTGGGATGAGCAATTATTTAAGATATCCCCTGGAGAAGTGGAATGTGACAGATGACACACTGGCACTATTTAGAAGCCGCCTGCCAGATGGTCAGAACCTGCCATGGTGGAATGAGGACAATATGAAGAGACCTGGGGCAAAACAGTTTTTCTGTAGCAATCTGGTAGAAGGAGTATTTGGAAATCTGAGGGATCAGTTCTCAAGGTTTTGGGGGATAAAAACCGAACAAGTTCCACAAAAGTACATGAAAATTAGTTACATATGAATGGAAATTAGACTGATTTCACAATTCAGTTGTTTCCTGATTAAATCATCTTCTAAGGCTGGATAGGTTGGCTGTTTTTACTTCATCATGATCTAATATTTAAGTTTTGGTAAAATTTTATATTTACTTTAAAAAAGTTAATTGTTTCTCTAGAGTCACAGGCAAAAAAAAAAAAAAAAAGGAGTTATATATGGGTATATTGCTCTGGCCACAGTTTTAGCAATTTGTTAAGCTGCCCCTTTTACAAAAATATTTTGTGCTCCATCACAGTTTCCATGTATTGTCTACAGTTTATAGTGCTCAGGAGCTCTTATTTCTTTGTCCCACTAGTATAGCATTGGTGGATGAATATACAAGGGAGGATGAACTACTGAATGTTAGAAGAATGGAAGGCAACATTCTCAGCCAGCCTCTTTTTGTGTTGTATTGGAGAAGCATGGTATATGTTGAGAAAATGGTTCTTGGGGGGGGAGTATCCAAGACCACCCATCCCAGAAAGTGTAATATAATTCACTTAGAACTTCAGATATCTGACATTTTAAATGTAAGGAATGTTTATTTGCTAGATTATAGGAGATGCAGTCACTGTATTAATGTATCACTAACCTTTAGTTAGAAATTTAAATTTATTAGATTTCAAATACAATAAAATGCACTCATGTCAATGCCATGCTATTGAAGGGGTTCGGAACAAGTGTCCCTGAAACATTCCACTTTGGCATGAAACTTATTTAGAACTAAAAGTAAGCAAAACTCAGCAGATTTAAGAAAAAAATCTTTACATTTTCCCTTTCCCTATTTAAGCCCACATCTAGAGCCTATACCCAGAAGAGAGTTATTACCAGAGATTCCTTTTTATCTAAGAAACTTATCCATCTAACAGGGTAAATTTTTATTTGTCAGACTTCTCTCATCCTGCTGAGAATGGCCCTCCTCCCTTTTGTATCCCCAGACCTCTACCACTTTCCTTTGCTCAAGATGTTACACAAGCTTTGTTTACCTGGTTGCCCCTTGGGTCTCATTATTTCATATGCCCCTGCATGTAATTAAATTTATTAATCTGTTTTATGTCAATTTAGCCATTAAACCAGCTAAAAACCTAAGAGGAAAGAAGAAGAAATTTTTGTGCCCATGCACTGTTTTTATAACTATTCAATTTCAAGATTTAATATAAAACTTTAAAGTGTCTGCTGACCTTTAAATTCCTTTTCAAAATAGTTTTCACTCTTCTAGGAAAATTGCATTTCCAATAAATTGTAAAGTTTGCTTATAAAGTTTAAAAAATTTCTTGCTGGGGTTTTGATTGGTATTAAAATGAAGCTATCTTCCTATCAATACACTTGGTTCAATAACTTGCTTATGTAAATTTTATTTTTAAAGAAATTATAATTTACAGTATCATTTTGCTAAAGTCACTCCTAGGAATTTTGGTTTCAATACTATCATAATGATGTATTTAATTTAAATTTATATTCAAATATTTTGTTCATGGCATCAAAAAATAAAATTCCTTTTGATACATTGTATTTTGTATTTTGAAACTTGCCTACAATACTTTTTTACTTTATTGTACACATTTAGAATTACTTGATTTTTTTAAAATTTTATTCATTTATTTATTTGAGAGAGGTGGGAGAGGAACAGAGGAAGAGGGACAAGCAGATTCCTTGCTGAGCACCAAGCCCAGCATGGGGCTCAATCTCATGACCCTAAGATCATGACGTGAGCCAAAATCAAGAGTCAGTTACTTAACGAACTGAGTCACCCAGGTGTCCCTTATTTCAGAATTTTTTTTAAATATTATTATATGGTTTGGGGATAGTTTTAGAATGGGACATTTTTGCCCTGTTGCAAATCTTAGAGTAAAAGTGTTGCCTTTCCCTATTAAATATATTAGCTTTAGGTGTTTTGTAAATGATTTATCAATTTGAAAATGATGTTTCTTCTATTCCTAATTAAGAGATTTTTAAAAATCATAAATAAGTTTTGAATATTGCAGATGCTTTATTTGTACCTGTTGAAATGACCATAGGAGTTGTTTTTCTTTTGCTAATGTGGTTAATACTTTCTCCTTAAATATTGAAAAAAATATTGCATTCCTGGGTATAAATTCAACTTAATTCTATATTGTCACATATAACACTATTTGTTTGAGGATTTTTGTATTTTTGTTTAAAAGCAATATTTGTAGGGAGAGGAAAAGATGGCAGATGAGTAGGGGACCCTATTTCAACCAGTCCCCTGAATTAAGCTGTATATCTACCAGACCACTGTGAACAGCCACAAAATGAGCCTGAGATGTAAGAAGATAGATCTGGATCTCTACAGAGTATCACAGGCGGTTGTTTCGAGGTATGAAGTGGTGAGCCAAGATTCCACAGGCAGCTATCAGAAGATAAACAGAAGGGGGAGGGAGCCATGGGGATCCTGCATCACTGGTGAGAGAAAGCCTCCCATGCTGGGGACCTGGCACAGACTCGCAGACTGGTAGTGGTGGGGAAAGGACTTTAGGGCAGCCCCCCAGACTGAAACGTGGAGTGGCGGGGCCTCACATGCAAACTGGGGTGGCTGGCGGTTTTAAAAGCACAAAGGGCAAAGACATGCCCCTGTACCCTGACCTGGAGGCAAGGACTGGGAGCACAGCTGAGGGGTGCACAACCCAGGATGCTGCAGTTTATAGCAGCACAGACAGAAATGGAGATCATATGGCCTGTAGAGCTCACTGAAGAACAGACTGTGATCTCTCTGCTCTGAGGCAGAGGGTTGGAAATGGTCTCTTCTGCTCTGACTCTTGGAAGAGACATGGAAAGCTGCCAGAGAACAAAAACCCTAAAAAAAGTTTTCACTGAGCCCATCCCCCCCCATAGGGGGCAGGGAAACTGCCCAAACAGGGTTGCCTGAGTAATAGCACAGCAGAACCCTCACCCAGAAGACAGGCTGGGAGAACAAGAGGCCAGCAACCCTAAGGTCCCTACAAAACAGGTGCATCTTACTTGGGTTGTGGTCAATAATTTGGACTCTCTACATTCCCTCAACCACCCGTCAACAGAATGACTAGGAAGAGGAACGCCCAAAATAGGAAAGACTCAGAGACTGTGAATTCTGCCACAGATTTACAAATGGATACAGATATAACCAAGATGTTGGAAATGGACTTCAGGGTAACAGTTATGAAGACAATAGCTAGAATGGAGAAATCGATTAATGGCAACAAAGAGTCTCTAGGGGCAGAAATGAAAGCTGAACTGGCAGAAGTTAAAAACGCTATCAATGAGATCCAATCTAATCTAGATAATCTAACAGCTAAAGTAAGCATGGCTGAAGAACAAATTAGTGATCTAGAAGACCAACTGACAGATAAGAAGGAAAAAGAGGAGGGCTGGGAGAAACAGCTCAAAATCCATGAAAACAGAATCAGAGAAATAAGTGACACCATGAAATGTTCCAATGTCAGAATTATTGGGATCCCTGAGGGGGTGGAGAGAGAGAGGACTAGAAGATATATTTGAGCAAATTGCAGCTGAGAACTTCCTTAATCTGGGGAATGAAACAAACATTTGTGTCTTAGAGGCAGAGAGAACCCCTCCCAAGATCAAGGAAAACACAGCAATGCCCCAGCGTGTAATAGTAAAACTCACAAATCTTAGAACCAAGGAAATCATCTTAAGGGCAGTTAGAGGGAAGAGATTCCTTATGTACAGAGGGAGGAACATCAGAGTAACATAAGACCTATCCACAGAGACCTGGCAAGCCAGAAAGGCCTGGCAAGACATATTCAGGGTACTAAACGAGAAGAACATGCAGCCAAGAGTACTTTATCTGGCAAGGCTTCATTTAGAATGGATGGAGAGATGCAGAGCTTCCAAGACCAGAAGAAACTAAAAGAATATGTGACTACTAAACCGGCCCTGCAATAAATATTAAGCGGGGTTTTATAAAAATGGAAAGACCCCAAGAGTGATATAGAACAGAAATTTACAGGGACAGTCTGTAGAAACAAGGACTTCACAGGCAACATGATGACAATAAATTCATATCTTTCAATAATCATTCTCAATGTGAATGGCCTAAAATGACACAGGGTTGCAGATTGAATAAAAAGACAGGACCCATCCATGTGCTGTGTATAAGAGACTAATTTTGAACCTGAAGATACATCTAGACATAAAAGTGAAGGGATGGAGATTCATCTTCCATGCCAACAGACCTCCAAAGAAAGCTGGGGTAGCAATTCTTATATCAGACACATTAGATTTTAAGCTAAAGACTGTAGTTGGAGACACAGAAGGACACTATATCATTCTTAAAGGGTCTATCCAACAAGAAGATCTAACAATTGTAAATATCTATGGCCCCAACATGGGAGCAACCATCTACATAAGCTAACTGTTAACCAAACTAAAGAGTCATATTGATAACAATACGTTAATTGTAGAAGACCTCAATACTCCACTCTCAGCAATAGACAGATCATCTAAGCAGAAAATCAACAAAGAAACAAGAGCTTTGAATGACACACTGGACCAGATGGACCTCATAGATATACACTAAACATTCTACCCTAAATAACAGAATACTCATTCTTCTCGAGTGCACATGGAACTTTCTCCAGAATAGACCACATACTGGGTCACAAATCAGATCTCAACCGATACCAAAAGACTGAGATTATTCCCTGCATAGTCTCAGACCATAATGCTTTAAAACTGGAACTCAATCACAAGAAAAAAATTGGAAGAAATTCAAACACTTGCCTAAAGACCATTCTGCTCAAGAATGTTTGGGTCAACCAGGAAATCAAAGAAGAACTTAAACAATTCATGGAAACCAATGAGAATGAAAATGCATCAGTCTAAAACCTATGGGATACTGCAAAGGCTGTCCTAAGGGGGAAATACATAGTCATCCAAACCTCACTCAAAAAAATAGAAAAAACCCAAATTCACCAACTAGCTTTACACCTTAAAGAACTAGGGAAAAGCAAGAGACAATGCCTAAGCCATGCATTAGAAGAGAAATAATTAAGATTAGAGCAGAGATCAGTGAATTAGAAACCAGAAACACATAGATCAGATCATCAAAACTGGAAGCTGGTTCTT
>NC_138375.1:21109297-21138314 GCF_054177405.1 Leptonychotes weddellii | reverse complement strand
CAGGGCCTGTTGGATTCCCTGGGGAATTCTACCAAACATTCAAAGAAGAAATAATACCTATTCTGCTGAAGCTGTTTAAAAAAATAGAAACAGAAGGAAAGCTTCCAGACTCATTCTATGAGGCCAGTATTACCTTACTCCCCAAACCAGGCAAAGACCCCATCAAAAAGGAGAATTCCAATATCCCTCATGAATATGGATTCCAAAATTCTCAACAAAATTCTAGTTAATAGGATCCAACAATTCATTAAAAGGATCATCCACCATGACCAAGTGGGATTTATCCCTGGATGCAAGGATGGTTCAATATTTGCAAATCAATCAATGTGATAGAACACATTAATAAGAGGAGAGAGAAGAACCATATGGTCCTCTCAATTGATGCAGAAAAAGCATTTGACAAAATACAGCATCCTTTCCTGATCAAAACTCTTCAGAGTATAGGGATAGAGGAAACATTCCTCAAGTTCAAAAAATCCATCTATGAAAAACCCAGAGTGAATATCATCCTCAATGGGGAAAAGATGAGAGCCTTTCCCTTAAGATAAGGAACATGTCAAGGATGCCCACTCTCACCACTATTGTTCAATGTAGTATTAGAAGTCCTGGCAACAGCAATCAGACAACAAAAAGAAATAAAATGTATTGAAATTGGCAAAGATGTCAAACCCTCTCTCTTCACAGATGACATGATACTTCATGTGGAAAATCCAAAAGACTCCACCCCCAAATTACTGAAACTCATACAGCAATTCAGTCATGTGGCAGGATACAAAATCAATGCACAGAAATCAGTTGCTTTCTTATACACTAACAATGCAACTGTAGAAAGAGAAATTAGAGAAACAATTCCATTTATGATAGCACCAAAAACCATAAGATACCTCAGAATAAACCTAACCAAAGAGGTAAAGGATCTATACTCTAGGAACTACAGAACACTCATGAAAGAAATTGAAGAAGACACAAAAAGATGGAAAAACATTCCATGCTCATGGATTGGAAGAATAAACATTGTTAAAATGTCTATGCTGCCCAGAACAATCTATACCTTCAACGCCATCCTGATCAAAATTCAATGACATTTTTCCAAGTGCTGGAAAAACAATCCTAAAATTTGTATGGAATCAGAAAAGACCCCAAGTTGCCAAGGAAATGAAAAAGAAAAACGAAGCTGGGGGCATAATGTTGCCCAATTTCAAGCTATATTACAAAGCAGTGAGCACCAAGACAGCATGGTGCTGGCACAAAAACAGACATATAGACCAAAGGAAGAGAATAGAGAGCCCAGATATGGACCCTCAACTCAATGCTCAAATAATCTTCAACAAAGCAGGAAAAAATATGCAATGGCAAAAAGATAGTCTCTTCCATATATGGTGCTGGGAAAATTGGAAGCTATATACAGAAGGATGAAACTCGACCATTCTCTAAAACCATACACAAAGATAAACTCAAAATGGTTGAAAGACCTTAATGTGAGACAGGAATCCATCAAAATCCTAGAGGAGAACATAGGCAGTAACCTCTTTGACATCAGCCACAGCAACTTCTTTCAAGATACATCTCCAAAGGCAAGTGAAACAAAAGCAAAAATGAACTTTTGGACTTCATCAAGATAAAAACTTTTACACAGCAAAGGAAACAGACAACAAGACAAAGAGGCAACCCACAGAGTGGGAGAAGATATTTGCAAATGACACTACAGACAAAGGGCTGATAGCCAAGATTTATAAAAAACTTCTCAAATTCAACACCCAAAAAGCAAATAATCAAGTCAAAAATGGGCAGAAGACATGAACAGACACTTCTCCAAAGAAGACATACAAATGGCTAACAGACACATGAGAAAATGTTCATTAGCCATCAGGGAATTTCAAATCAAAACCACATTGAGATACCACCTTACACCAGTTAGAATGGCAAAAATTGACAAGCCTAGAAACAACAAATGTTGGAGAGGTTGTGGAGAAAGGGGAACCCTCTTACACTGTTGGTGGGAATGCAAGCTGGTACAGCCACTTTGGAAAACAGTGTGGAGGTTCCTCAAAAATTTAAAAATAGAGCTCCCCTATGACCCAGCAAATGCACTACTGGGTTTTAACCCCAAAGACACAAATGTAGTGAAAAGAAGGGCCATATACACCCCAATGTTCATAGAAGCGATGTCCACAATAGCCAAACTGTGGAAAGAGCAGAGATGCCCTTCACCAGATGAATGGATAAAGAAGATGTGGTCCATATAGACAATGGAATATTACTCAGCCATCAGAAAGGATGAATACCCAAACTTTGCATCAACATGGATGGGACTGGAGGAGATTATGCTAAGTGAAATAAGTCAAGCAGAGAAAGTCAATTATCATATGGTTTCACTTATTTGTGGAACATAAGGAATAGCATGGAAGACATTAGGAGAAGGAAGGGAAAAATGAAGGGGGGGAATTGGAGGGGGAGACGAACCATGAGAAACTATGGACTCTATAAAACAAACAGAGTTTTAGAGGGGAAGGGGGTCGGGGATGGGTTAGCCCGGTGATGGGTATTAAGGAGGGCACGTATTGCATGGAGCACTGGGTGTTATATGCAAACAATGAATCATGGAACACTACATCAAAAACTAATGATGTACTGTATGGTGAGTACATAACATATTAAAATAAAATAAAATTTAAAAAAAAAGAAAAGCAATATTTGTAATTTTCTTGTAACATCTATGTCAGATTTAAATAGCATACACTAGCCTCAAAAATGAGTTAGTAAGTATTCCCTCCTCATTTAGAATTTATCTGTAAGATCTGTCAATATATTTTCTTTATGGGGAAGGTTAAAAATCAAATATCTCTAATAGATATAAAGTTAATCACGTATTCTATTTCTTTTTGAATGTTTTGGTAAATTTTTTTTTTTTAAGATTTTTTTTTTTAAATTTATTTGAGAGAGAGATATCACATAGGCAGAGGGAGAGGGAGAAGCAGACTCACCGCTGAGCGGAGAGTCCAACGTAGGGCTCAATCCCAGGACCCTGAAATCATGACCTGAGCCAAAGGCAGATGCTTAACTAACTGAACCACCCAGGCACCCCGGTATGTTATTTTTCTAAGGTTTGTGAAATTGTTTCTCAAACTTTACAAGTGTGTATATTAAATATAAATTGTCCATTTTATTGTTGTTTATAAATTAAAGTTGTTTATAAATTCCCATTATTCCTCTTTTAATGTCTGAAGTATCTCATTCATTCCTACCATCGGTTGGGAGAGAGAGAATTTGTTTATCTAATAGTCTTGTAAGGAGTTTACCAACTTTGCTTTTCAAATCATTTTGCCTTTGTTTTCTCTTTTGTAAATATCTTTTTCCCTCTTCTATTCCATTTATGACTGCTTTTTATCATTCTTTCTTTATATTTACTATGGATTAAATTGTTCTTTTAAAATTTTTCTTAATGTAGAAATATCTACTATTGCTTTTCTTAAGTGTTTCCTTTTTCCAACATAGGAATTTTATGGTTAAAAATTTCCCTCTAAACAATGTTTAACCTTTTCTCACAAATTCATATAGGCTGTATTTTCATTATTCAACTTGAAATATTTTAAAATTTCTCTGGTGCTTTATTTTATGATTCATTGTTTTTATGTATATATACATCTATTCATATATATATATATGCATGTGTGTTAACACCAAATATTTAATGATTCACTAGATATATTATAGTTATTGACATACAACTTAACTAATTGTGATCAGAGCACAGGCTCGGTTGTATTTCAATCACTTAAAGCTTAACGAGTTTTATTATTGGGCCCAACATCTGGTCTAATTTGATGAATGTCACTAGGGGAAAAAAATGTGTATTCTGTAATGGTTACTTGTCTATAAATGCCAATTTGACCAGTTTTGTTGATAGTTCTCATATTTTTATTGATATTCATTTATCTTTTATCAATTGCCAAAAAATGTATTTTTAAAATCTTCACCCATCATTTTGGATCTGTTTTGCCTCTTAATTTTGTCCATTTTGCTTTTGGAAATGTTGAAGCACTTTTATCAGGCCTATATTTAGGATTGTTATGTTGAAATTGAGAAAAAAATGTGATGCACTGAGTGTCCCATGAAATGTTACCTTAGAATTAAGAATAGTTCAGACTCATTAAGTCTATTTGGCCTATATCAGGTTTCTAAGGTAATTTTTGATGATTTGGAGGCATACTTACTTTTTTTTTTTTAAAGATTTTATTTATTTATTTGACAGAGAGAGACACAGCGAGAGAGGGAACACAAGCAGGGGGAGCGGGAGAGGGAGAAGCAGGCTTCCTGCGGAGCAGGGAGCCCGATGTGGGGCTCGATCCCAGGACCCTGAGATCATGACCTGAGCTGAAGGCAGACGCTTAACGACTAAGCCACCCAGGTGCCCTGGCATACTTATTTTGAAAATTTCGTAAAGCACATTTTCATATTCAGGAAATTTTGTTGCTTAACATTTTCTTGATAGTAAAATGTGTTAAAAAAAGGTTTTATTGAGGAAAATAATCTAGCCTTCATGGTTGCTCTCAGTTATTATATAGCAATCACCCTGCCTTGGAAAGTAACTTGCTGGTATTAATCAGTTTCAACTCTGTCACATTCAATGTACATGATCTTGACCTTATTTATTTGTACTTCAGATTCCTGATCTATAAATTTGGCTTTTTTAATTAAATGAGTTCAGCCATATAAATATATTTTTAAAAAATGGCAGTTACTTATTAAGATTCCATACCTAAAGAATGATCATTAACTTTATAAATGTAATGGTTACTATTTTATACATTTTTGTTCAAGTCAGATAAATAAAAATAGGTATAGGTATTTTTTTAAAAGATGGTATGATTTAAGAAAAAAATTTTATACCATTTGTAGAATATTACAACTGATACATTTATATAAATTGATATTCTTTGATAATATAAGGCTAATATTTTACATGACAAACATGATAATCAATTATATCTAAGTACTATCAGTAGAAAATACTTCTAGTAATACCATTCACTTGAAGCAGACTATAGGTAGAAGCTTTAAAAATATACCTTAATATTTTAGCAACAAATTCCTTTTTGGACACTGTGGACATAGTATTTATAGGATATTCTTTAATGCTTGGTTGCAAAGTTTAAAAAGAAATTGTCCAACATGTAGACACCCCAGATTTACTAAGTAATTAGAGTTAATAATCAACTTAAGTCAAAGACACTGCTAATTGATGTTTGGATTACTTTCTGCTTAGTTTTATATTTTATATTAAGACTTATTTGAAATGGAGTCTTAATTATTGATAGTATGCTTACAATAGTATCTCTACCATTTTATCTGTCAAAGTTTATCTGTGTACCTATGTATCTCCTTATTTATCTGTCTGGATATATTGATTCTGTCTCTATCATCTATCTATGTATGACAGATCAATATATTCATGTATATGTATATATAAAAAGAAATCTATATAGAGATTATATATTTAGAGATAGATAAACTCCATAAATCTATAGATACTGTGATATAGATATGTATCTCTATATCTAGAGGGAGAAATTTATATTTATTCCCCTCCTTTTCTGTCTATTGATGGGGAGGGGCAGAGAGGAAGAGACAGAGACAGAAAAAATATGTTATTAGTTCCTGAGCTTGTTCTCAGAAGGATTAGTTGACTAATACATGGTGAAAACAAAATTGTTATAACTACTCTGTAGAATAAACACCCTCATCTAGTTGTGGTGACCTGATTTACAATCCAAATGTCATGACAAATATAGTCTCTCTTGAACATTGTGGAGAATCTCATCCTTGTGAATAAGAGCAAATAGATAAAATATGACCTTTAATAGATTCTTTGGGAGCATTATTTAATTCTGTTATTGGCAAATCTTTATTTCTAGTGATAATTACAAATAAGACAAAATAAAATTAGCTATCTTAAAGTCTTTTGAGCATCATTTCCTTCTCTACCCAACTTTTTTGTAATCATGTTAATACCAAAAGAGAGGGAGAGGGAGGGGGAGAAGAAAAGAAAAATATAAACAAGAAAAAGGTTGGATTCAGAAAAGATTTTTTTAAAGAATATTCTCCAAGTTAAACTTAAAACCAATGTTCCCTTTATTTAAGCACATTCCATAAAAAAATTTTGGAAAGAACTTTAGGAAAACAGAATTTTGAAATCTTAACTCTATGGGAAGATTCATGTAGATTAAATTGAAGCTTCATGTAAGTAGGATGACTACAGTAAGGAAAATATGTCCTGTTTCAGCAGCCTATAAATATTCTGCCCATGTCATTATACAATTATTGACAAAATTCTTCTAGGAAACATATGGTTTACTGAGTTATAACAGTGTTACTACCACCTGTGTCCCTAATTAGAACACTTCAATTTAGTTAATCTGAAGTATCACAATCATGCTCAGTACTCATATCCAGGGCTAAGTTAATCACATAATAATGATTAATACCAAGATGTCAAAATCACTTAGAATTACTGAGGCTAATTGCATATAAAATGTGTACAATATACTCATCATGGCCCCATAAAGCACAATTAGTTATATATTACTACTTTTCCCCACAATGTATCATAGGCACGTAGTAAAAAATTTTTAATTAGTATATAAATAAATGAATGTAGTAGGAGACTTCACATATACAAAAAGCAATGTAGTCAGAGGATCACTGAACAGGAAGATGAGAAATTACAGGATATACTGAATTCATATTTCAAAAAAATAAGTGATTTTTTTTTTTTTACCTCTGCTCCTAGTTTGTTTGTTTGTTTTTGTAATTTGATTGGAAAGAGCAAATCCAGTTAATCCAGTCTAGACACTAAAGGCAATGAATGACCCTTACATTACTGAGTGATGCTAAAGTATAGTTCAGTTTAGTTATATGAATATTTCTCAACCCTGTGCATATGAGAATCACTGAGAAAGGAATAGAAATGAAAACAATGCCAGTGCTTCATCCCCAGATGATTTGTTTATTTTTGCGTGTGTCTCAGACATGAGGATTTTTTAAAGTACCTCACCTCAGATTATTTAGAAATGTGACTTGGGTGAGAAATAAGACTTAGCCAGATGGAGAAAGAATTTATCAGGTAGAGGGGATAGTATAAAGAAAAATGCAAACATGAAGTGTTATAATGTAAGTATTGCAGTATCATGGTGGTAGAGGGAGGTGAAAAGTATTTGGAGATGAAGCTTACATATTAAGCTTCATATAAATGGTCAAGCTCCAGAGTTTATAAATACAAAGTGTAGGTTGTCAACCATTAGCTTTTTTTACTTGTAAAAATTATCTCCTTTAGTTAAGGAAAGTAAGGGGGAGGCAATATAGAAAGAAGAAGGGATGGCAGGTGTTTTAATTTTCTATTTCTGCATAGCAAATTAACACAAACCTAGTGGCTTAAAAAATATCACTCACAGTTCATATGGTTCAGAAGTCTATACTCCTATTTGGCTGGATTGGGTCTTGCACGGCCAAAAATTAAGGTGTACTCAGTTGGGCCCTTATCTAAAGGATCTGAGAAAGAATCAGATTCTAAGCTCATTCCTCCTGTTGATATAGATCAGTTCCTTGTGACAATGTTTTAGGTCCCTCTTTCTTTGCTATCAGGTAGAAGCCCCTCTCTGATTCGCTGCTGCCTCTATTCTTTTTCATGTATCACCCCTATATTTAAGCTAGCAATATGTGACAAGTCCTTCTTAGGCTTCAAATCTGTTTGACATCTGCTGCTTCCTCTGACTTCCTTTACTGCTACTAGTCAGAGAAAAGTCTCTGCTCATGTTATTAGACCAGGCCAAGATAATCTTTATTTTAAGGTTGACTTTGGAATTTAATTACATCTACAAAATCTCTTCAGAGTACATTACTACTAGTGTACATGTACATTAGTCTTTAGTTGAATAAATAGGGGGTAGGAATCTTGGGGGGGGGGTGGGAACCATTTATAGAATTATGCCTAACAGAGGAAGATAAAATTACAAACAAGTTAAGACTCATCAGCTTTTGGCCAGTGATATAAACTATTAGAGTAAATAAATTTGCATAAGATGACTATTCAGAAAATCAGGAGAGGCCTGTGCCAACTTAGGAATCATTAACTGCAGGCATAGGCAAAAAAGTCAGGGAAGGAGGAAATGAGAATTCAAATAAAAATAGCAGATTAAGGAGGGCATGTTTATCTCCTTTCTGAATGCAAAGGTGGAAGACAATTTTTAGAGGTTAAATCAATTTTCTACATGAAATGATGGGGGAAAAAATGATTAAATAATGTTTCACAAGCAAATGTTAGATTTGGCCATTAATTATCCAAGTGATATCTGGGTGTAAAGGCACAATCAAGTTCAGAAGCTGAACATCAGAAAGTCAAGAAAATAGATGTGACAGGATCTGAAGTGGACTGATTTTTTTTAGAAACTTGAATGAGAGGACAGGGAGAATCTTAGAGCAGTATCTAAAAAGCATTTAGGACAAAGAAAAATTCTATCTCTATTTTTTTAAGTTTTACTATAAAAGATTTGAAAATATTTGTGAGGGGAGTTATGGCTGGCAAGAAATTTAGAATATTGAGTTATTGATAGAACAAGTTCTTCAATTAAATATGAGGGAAGATGTTCGAGACCAATATGGAGTCTAATCTCAAATGAGGGCTTGTTTTATGTGTAAGCATTTCTCCCTTTTGAAAAGTTCGTTAAGAAGTCTAAAGAATTCCTTCATCTTTCATTAACCCAGTTCTAGGCAATAGAAACAGATTCCCTTAGTGCATTAAATATTTGGAAAAAAAGAAAATATAGTGAATGATCCCAAATTGTGAGCTACATTCTTCCTAACTTAAAAATGGTAAACAATGCCTTTGGCGATGTTTCTAGGAAGAAGTTGCTGTGGCTTAGGTTGAAGAGGTTGCTGCCTGTGTTCTCCTCTAGGATTTTTGATGGACTCCTTTCTCACATTTAAGTCTTCCAAACATTTTGAGTCTATTTTTGTGTGTGGTATAAGGAAATGGTCCAGTTTCATTCTTCTGCATGTGGCTGTCCAATTTTCCCAACACCATTTGTTGAAGAGACTTTTTTTTTCCATTGGACATTCTTTCCTGCTTTGTTGAAGATTAGTTGACCATAGAGTTGAGGGTCCATTTCTGGGCTCTCTATTCTGTTCCATTGATCTATGTGTCTGTTTTTGTGCCAGTACCATACTGTCTTGATGATTACAGCTTTGTAATAGAGCTTGAAGTCCAGAATTGTGATGCCACCAGCTTTGCTTTCCTTTTTCAACATTCCTCTGTCTATTTGGGATCTTTTCTGGTTCCATACAAATTTTAGGATTATTTGTTCCATTCCTTTGAAATAAGTGGATGGTATTTTGATAGGGATTGCATTAAATGTGTAGATCGCTCTAGGTAGCAGTGACATCTTCACAATATTTGTTCTTCCAATCCATGAGCATGGAACGTTTTTCCATTTCTTTGTGTCTTCCTCAATTTCTTTCATGAGTATTTTATAGTTTTCTGAGTACAGATTCTTTGCCTCTTTGGTTAGATTTATTCCTGGGTATCTTATGGTTTTGGGTGCAATTGTCAATGGGATAAGGAAGCAAGGGCAAACATGAACTATTGGGACTTCATCAGGATAAAAAGCTTTTGCACAGCAAAGGAAACAGTCAACAAAACCAAGAGACAATCGACAGAATGGGAGAGGATATTTGCAAATGACATATCAGATAAAGGACTAGTATCCAAAATCTATAAAGAACTTATCAAACTCAACACCCAAAGAACAAATAATCCAATCAAGAAATGGGCAGAAGACATGAGCAGACATTTTTCCAAAGAAGACATCCAAATGGCCAACAGACACATGAAAAAGTGCTCAACATCGCTCGGCATCAGGGAAATCCAAATCAAAACCTCAATGAGATACCACCTCACACCAGTCAGAATGGCTAAAATTAACAAGTCAGGAAATTACAGATGTTGTTGAGGATGCAGAGAAAAGGGAACCCTCCTACACTGTTGGTGGGAATGTTAGTTGGGGCAGCCACTCTGGAAAACAGCATGGAGGTGCCTCAAAAAGTTGAAAATAGAGCTACCCTATGACCCAGGATTTGCACTACTGGGTATTTACCCCAAAGATACAAATGTAGTGATCCGAAGGGGTACATGCACCCCAGTGTTTATAGCGGCAATGTCCACAATAGCCAAACTATAGAAAGAGCCAAAATGTCCATCAACAGATGAATGGATAAAGAAGATGTGGTGTATATATATACAATGGAATAGTACGCAGCCATCAAAAAAACCCCCGAAATCTTGCCATTTGCAATGACATGGATGGAACTAGAGGGTATTATGCTAAGCAAAATAAGTTAATCAGAGAAAGACATGTATCATATGATCTCACTGATATGAGAAATTCTTAATCTCAGGAAACAAACTGAGGGTTGCTGGAGTGGTGGGGGGTGGGAGAGATGGGGAGGCTGGCTGACAGACACTGGGGAGGGTATGTGGTATGGTGAGCACTGTGAATTGTGTAAGACTGTTGAATCACAGACCTGTACCTCTGCAACAAATAATACATTATATGTTAAAAAAAAAAAAAAAAGATAGTAAGAAGGGAAAAATGAAGGGGTAGGCAATTCGAGGGGGACACAAACCATGAGAGACTATGGACTCTGAGAAACAAACTGAGGGTCCTAGAGGGGAGGGGTTAGCCTGGTGATGGGTATTAAAGAGGGCACGTATTGAATGGAGCACTGGGTGTTATATGCAAACAATGAATCATGGAACACTACATCAAAAACTAAGGATGTAATGTATGGTGATTAACATAATAAAATAAAATTTAAAAAATGGTAAACAATGGACATATCTAAATAACATTTAATTCAAAATTTATGTAGATATATAAGCTTAAAATGATAATTTTCAGGAGCACTAGAAAAAGAATGGTTAATGTTGGCTATTCCTCACCAATGGTTCAAAGGGTAAAGGAAAAAAAAATGTTACTTTTCATCTTGTGCTGTTATATCACTCTTTTATGTGTTTATATGCATTATTTTTATAAATAGGGAGGTAATCCAAAAAAGCTTGAGAGAAACATTAAGTTATATGCACACCATTGAGTTATTTGAAAATTTATTTGAATGAGTATTTTATTATTTTCTTATGTTATTTTTAGTTGAGTTATCTCTGTGGTAAATTTGAGTTACCATGTTCTTGACAGGCCATCACTGTTGCAACTGTTATCACCTGGCATGGAAACACAAAGGGTTATTCCAGCAATATCTATTTTCATAGGATTCTCTCTCCCTAGTGCAAATTAATAGCAGCAAATATATTTTCTCATGATGAGAGTGAATAACTGCTGCTCATCTAACTGATAGGAGTACTCAAAATATGAGTAGGAAGTAGCCATTGCTATAATTTAGAAGAAAGTATCTGTCTCTTGGTAGAAGCACCCACTCTTTGGGGAACCACAATCTTTAGTCCACTAGGACTTAAAGTTATAAGAATAGAAGTGCAAATTGTCCATGTGAGTTAATGGAGATTATGGTGGGAGTGCCTACTCCTACTTCAGACTTTAGTTCCCAAACTTATGTGTTCTAGTTATCGTGCTTGCAGAGCTATATGATGGCCATCAGTTCAAAGTTTATGTGTCATATTGCGGACAGCAGCCAAACCTTGGCTGTGTTTCAAGCTCATTCCAATATTCTATTAAGCTTTCAGCTTCCAGACCATATATATGGTGGGATCAGAGGAATTCATAGACATATGTCATTGCCATACCTTGTTTACCCTTAGTCTGGGATAATATCATGCAGGATGCTATGATGTTAGTTAAATGCTTTGAGTCCTAAGTCAGTAGTATTGGCTAAGGTTTGCATGTTGGCCTGTGGTTGCCAGGTCCAACATACTATAGACGTCGTGTATGTTGACTCTATCTCTATCACCATATCTCATCCATTTCAAGTGCTATTGTGCATCCACTAGGGTGACTGAAGACTGAAAATAGCTGATCTCCACTGAAAAAGACAACCTATATAATTTTCCCCACTGGTAGTCCATTTGACTTAGTGATATCCCCTAGACCTCCTCCATGCCTATCTCAAAGGTGCTATTTCCATTTTACAATAGATTGGTGATATTATCACTCAATCTTATGGACTTGCTGGGTCTGACTACACAGTTCATGATGGGCACCTCTGGTCACATAATAATTTGTGTCCTATTGTCAAGTGTTTCATTTTTACTAAGGTCTTTAGTAGGCTTGAAGCTACTTTTCAGATAGTAATTCTCAATTGCAAATGTCATGACCTGACTCTGGAGCTCTAGGTGGCTAGAGTTGACACTGAAACACTCACATTAACACTTGTAAGAAACTCTATGTTGAATTCTTATCTACCACAGGTACTTCCACCTCCATGAGATCAAATGATTCAATGATCCAATAGATAAAAATCAATCAGGGGCACCTGGTTGGCTCAGTTGGTTAAGCATCTGCCTTCAGCTCAGGTCATGATCCCAGTGTTCTGGGATCGAGCCCCATATAGGGCTCCCTGCTCAGCGGGGAGTCTGCTTCTCCCTCTGCCTCTCACTTGTTTGCTCATTCTCCCTCTCTCCCAAATAAATAAAATCTTAAAAAATAAGACCATGTATACTGAAGCCTGAACATGCTACAAATCTTTTGTCATGTCCTACAAGTGACCAAATCACTTGCTGAATGGGTCCAATTTGTATTCCAAAATGTACTATGAGCTCTCTCAAACTTAGAGAGCTTTAAGAGGCTTGTAAGTGTCCCTACCTTTGTGTGTTTGTACGTGTGTGTGTGTGTGTGTGTGTGTGTAGAAGATATAAAGTATGTCTTCACCTTGGATGTTTCAGTATGCCCCACATAATCTTCCACCAAAATCACCCAAAGTAATAGTCCTCTTTGTAAGCTTGGTCTTTGTAAGCTCTGCCTCCCATCTTTTCATGTACATGTATTTTATAAAGGCATCCAGGTTATCATTTCTTCTCAGGTCCAATTCATATCACATAATCAACCAAGTAGACTCATGATCGTCTATGGGATGTCTATATAATGAAAGTCCATTTGTACCATAGAGAGTTAATACATCCCTAGGACACAGTCATAAATATAAACTACTGTTCATAGCAGGTGAATGTGAAATATTCCTGCTTTCCTTTCTCATTAGGGATTAGGAAGAATCAATTTGCAAATCAACATCAGTATACCATGAACTAACAGGTATGCTGAACCTTTCTATTTAATCATACTACCTGAAGCAGAACAACAGTTCTGTGGCAAAGGTTTCCATTTATAGTCACCAGATAACTCCAGGATTCATTTAATAGCATTCCTTATATTTCTTAAATGTTTGAAGTATTAATAAATTAGCTCATACTTTTCTACCAATATTGTATCATAATTCCCACCATTTATAGAGTCTCAGTAACTGAGGCATGTCAGCAAGTCAAGGATTTTTAATACCCCATTTACTACCAGCAATGCAGTATTTCTACCATTTGTGCAACAAATGATCTCTCTTAATCCCAACTCTCAGGATCTACTTCGTAAGACCTATTGTTTCCAACTCTCTTGATTAGGGTTTTTCAATAAGTGGACATGAGACAACAAAGATTTGAGTGCAGTTTGTTTCTTTAGGAAGTTATCCAATAAAACATTGGTAGGAGAGTGAGGAAGTGACAAAAATAGAGCAATAATGTGTGTATTATTATTGCAGTTACCACTGTATATACCTGAAGGGCAGTATTTCTGAGGTAGTCTGGGGACAATATAACATATGCCTCATTTCTTCCTACTAAAGGGTAAGAATTGTGTGGTATTTATCTACCAAATCTCGGTCATTAGATAATGGTCTCTTCTGGGCCACTGACGCTTCAGCATTCTCACTTGCTCTGAACTTGGACCAGGGCTCTCCTTAGTCCAGGAAAACATCTTTAGGCCAAGATCACAGGTTTATTCCAGATGCAACCTTCATTCTGTAAAAGCATGGACCTCATACTGACAGTTCCTAATACTACCACAGAATGTAGGAATTTGTTCCCAGATTGACCAAGGTTTAAGATTTGCTAGAGAAAAAAAAAAATACTAGTTTGTATAAAAAAGGAAATGAAAGCCAGAAGGAATTAGATTAGGGTAAAGAGATCAAGTGACCAAATGCTAGGATGTGGATGAAAGGACAGGAATAGTGGGAGGGATAGAGTATTATAAACAGAATTACCCTCAAAGTCAAATAGAAAAATACATACTTTGAGGTCCAAGTTTATTTGACACACCAGCCCTATATAGGTCTACAAATAGCACTAGGAAATTGATGGAGACACAGGCTCTGCCTCTATAACCTGAGCTTCTTCTAGTATAACTATCACCAGTATTACTCATGAGATGGCTAGGGAAGCCATATGCACTGGAAAACACCAAAGTTATGCTTGGCAGTCTGAAGCAGCTTTCTAAGACAATTACTAGTGGATTTTGAAAGAACATTTCATCTAATTATTTGTCTAGATTTATTTTTTTTTGTATTTTTAAATTTTGTTTTGCCTTAAATCAGTATTTCAGAAAGCACAATATAAAAAAGAGTAATAGATACTAGATTAATGGATGGTAGCTGTCATAGAAATGTATGAAATCACCTAAGAGGAGAAGCCTGAGTGAGTCAAAAGGCACATGGTTATTCTTTTAATCTATACCCTCAGGCAAGAGACAATGTTGTAAGTTGTAATGCCTTGTATAGCTGTTCCATCAATTCTATTCTTACATATTTCCAGTGAAAGGGAACAAGTGACCTACCCATCACTGGAAGAATTTGATGTGTAGGTCACATAGCAAAAAATACATGAAAAAGGATCACATGAAATTGCAAAAGAAATTGAAACATGTAAGGTGACTTTAAAAAGTTCAATTAGACAATTGCATAGGATATGGGCCTGCCAGAGTAAATGCATTTAATGATACTGACTTAGCAAAGGTTGTATATGCCATTAGGAAGGAAAATAAACACAAAACAGAGAGGCATACATCAGGTTAAGGAGTACACACTGGCTCAGGAAGAGAGCTTCTAATGGAGAATACACTGAATAGGCAGCCTGGGGTCAGAATACAAATGACTTTGAAAGTATGTGGTTTAGAATTCACTCTGTAGGAAATGGGGAGTAACTGATGGCTTTTAAATAGAGGAGTGGCAAGAACAGAAATAAAAATGTTTGGGTTTAAGAGGAGATGGAAGATGCAATGAGATCACATGAGCATCCCAAGATTATTTGGCAGTGGAATAAAGAGAGAAGGGTCAGAATGGAATAAGAAAAAAAAAAATTGGAATAGTTGGTTTGAACTGGTCATTTCATGTTTTTTTTTGTTTTTTAAATTATGAAATTAAGTCCCCTAGAAACATCATGAATGTTAGCCCATCCCTAGTTTACATTTCATCTCTGACCTATGAAGCCATGCAAAAATGGGTCATGATTAAAATGTTACTAAGCCAGAGACCTAGGAATGCCAGAAAGCTAAAACCTTGTTTTGATCCAATAGCTTTTCCTAGTAGACTCCAGAGATATATACCAAGAGGGCAAAAGCCAAGCTCCTAATATATCTTAGCATTTACCTGAGGATTCAGACCAGTACACATTTCCTTTCAATGTGGAATAAAGTGGAACAGAGGTGATACAACATAACTGAAAATCCCTTCCCCCAAAGCCTGTCACTAGACTCTTCCTCTGTTAAAGATCCAAACCTTGATCATCCTTGCATTGTTAGTCATAATAAGATATGTTTAAATAGTCACAAAGAAAATTTGAAATTTTAATAGATTTTAGGTCCCATGGTAGGTCCTCCTCACTCCAAAACTTCCTTCAAGGGAGCTACTTCAAAGGAGAACGATAGGATACTTTAGAGAGAATAAAAAAGGATAAGTGACTAAAATTGTAGCTCCTTAAGGAAGAAAGAAGATTTGTATTTTTGAAAATGCCACGTACGGGGTGCCTGGGTGGCTCAGTTGGTTAAGCGACTGCCTTCGGCTCAGGTCATGATCCTGGAGTCCCGGGATTGAGTCCCATATCGGGCTCCCTGCTCAGCAGGGGGTCTGCTTCTCCCTCTGCCCTCTTCCCTCTCGTGCTCTCTGTCTCTCATTCTCTCTCTCAAATAAAAAAAAAAAAAAAAGAAAATGCCACGTACATAGCTCTTTAATAAAGGCTTTTAAAGTTGTTAGATTGTAGTAATTGTGATTTTAACTGTTTGGGCACATGCTTATTTGAGTCAATTAGACAGTCAATTCATGAACTATGCCATTGAGTATACAGCAAGACATTTTATCAGTGAATGATTTGTCATACATTTATGAGAATAGCAACTGAAAATGTTATTTCAATATCTCAAAGTCTAATTTCTGTATACTGCAATATACTAAGTCTACAGACACAGAAGGCAGTCAATATCTTGGGTTTAGACATTCTAAACTTGCTAGATTCTCACATATCCTAAGATTTTTATTATCTCTGCTTTTGTGTTTTCTATTTCAGACTTGTCTTGAGAAATCACAAAATTAGTGTGCCAAAATAAAAGTGTCACTACTTTTTCTAAAAATACATAGAAATATTTGACCATTTCATGTGATTAATGAAATGCACTGGAGATCAGATGTTAGAATATTCTTTCTAGAAATGAAATAAATTCAAGTGTTCTAAAAGAAGTTAATTTTTTCTTTCAATAACATGGACTTTAAACACTGTTTCTTCACCCTTTACCAGGCACAGTTTAATCAGACTTTTTTTTTTTTTTTGTCTGTATGTACATCTTTGTGTGTGTATGTGTATGTTATTCTTCAGGGCTCTGATAGACGCTAACTACACTAACTGTTCATATTTTTGTTCTTGGTGTTGAAGAGGAAATTTACTCAGAGCAGGCCCAGGCCAGCAGGTTCCAGTAGATAAAAGTTACTAGAAAGAGCAAGAGATAACCAGAAGGCCCCTCCCACTGGGAGCAAGGAATAACCACCCTTTTCTGCTTCTGTAAACAGGCTTCCCGCTACAGGCCCCCCTGCACTACCCTAACCACTGTTCCCGCCTAAAGCAACCCCCTCCTCCCCCAGTTTAAACCCACCTACTAGCAGTCAGCATAGCCCTTGGAACCTGACCCTCTGTACTCCCTTATAGAAGCTCTGTAACCCCGCTGCCCAGGAACCCAGAATTTCTAGTGCGTGAACTCGTCTGGGTCCACTAGCATAAAATAAACCCGAGTTCTGCTTCTCTGAGTGTTGCTTTGTTTCTCGCTGGTCTGATTATTTTCCACAATAGTGTAAGCAGAATTAGTTCATATCTCATGTTATATTGGACACAAATTGTTTTAAAATTTAAACAAAATAGAAACTATGTGTAAAGACAGAAGCTAAATATATTTATTTATTTGAAAAAGTCAGCAAGCTTGTATCAGGAAATTGATATTGTAATATCCCAGGAAATACATGAAGTAAAACAAAAACAAAGACATCAACAACATTTGTAAGCATTGTTATTCAAAACGAATCAAGTTAAAGACAGTAAAATATAGGTGGTCAAAGAAAATTTAATTACTAACATGCAATGAAAAGCAGAGTTAAAAAATAGGATTATTAAATGCTCTGCTTTGGGTGCCTGGGTGGCTCAGATGGTTAAGCGTCTGCCTTCGGCTCAGGTCATGATCCCAGCGTCCTGGGATCGAGTCCGCATCGGGCTCCCTGCTCCTTGGGAGCCTGCTTCTCCCTCTGCCTCTCTCTCTCTCTCTCTCTCTGTCTCTCATGAATAAATAAATAAAATCTTAAAAAAAAAAAAAGAAAAAAAAAATGCTCTGCTTTTACCCATTTGAACTGCTTAATTAAGTAAAAAAAATGGCAACTTAAAATTTTGGCAACATATAAATTATATGCTTGAATGTGTTCCATCAATGCAACTTATTTTATGTGTAGTTCTATTATATACAGATTAAAATTTAGTTGTAGCAAAGTCTTACACTATCTAAATAAACATCCCTTTACACCCCCCATTAATGTAAATTGCCTTAAAAAGTCATTTGCTTTGATAATTGTAATTTTAGTTAAAGTGGGTCACACCTGTGTTCAAGGCTCACCAGCTGGCAATTTTCTGCACTATAGATGGGAAGATTCTGTAAGTTAATAACTGATAGTTTGAAGAATTGCTATAGATTGTGATCCAAGACCATGATTATCCTTTTTTCTGGAAGTTGGGGCTCTTGGTAAATAAAATATAGACAAAAATAATTTACTTGTATTTCTTTTCCCAAGGAACTAAAACATGAGTTTATGACCACATTCCAAACCAAAATCAAATTGTAAATTTAATATGACAACTTCTATTTTATAATATAATCATAGGCTACTGAAATGGTATAACTAGTCTTTGTCTAAAAAAAGTAATTCAGTAACATTTTATCATGATCACTCTTTCTTTTTGAACACTACAGGTGTTCCAGAAACCTTTGCCAACTCTTTCCCCAATGCATGAGGTTAAATAACTAACTTTAAACAGAATAAACATGTACCAGGAAACTACTGAGATTTATCTGTCCTGACTCCTGGTTTATTCACCCTCAATACAATATTGCAGTCCCAATATCCTGGTGTATTTATTTATTCAATCCTCTCAGTTTCTCTTTCTCTTTGCATACTCTATCTTTCTCAGGATTGAGGATACAACAAATAATGAGGAGATGAAAACTAGTTATAAAATTTCATCTACTAGGCAGGCTAAGGTTATACAGAAGGCTGCATTTTTTAGGTAAGATGTTAAGAGAAGGTATCTCTGAAGAGATTAGAGTTTAAGAGACAGGAGACTAACGGTGAGGAAGGACCCAATGAGAAGGTCTTAAAAAAAGACTTCTGGCAGTCTGAAGAACAAATATACAGACCCCAATGACACAACATGCCTTAACTGTTTAAGGAGTAGCAAAATAGGCTGTGGGTTTGGAAAAGAGGAAACCAGTAGGAGAGTTAGGAGATGAGAAGCTAGGTTATGTGTGGTATAGTGGGCAATGGGAAGGAATTTATCTTTTATTCTCAGCGGACTGAGAGGCTGAGATGTTATTTTAAGGAGGAAAATAACATGATCTAGTTGGCATTTTAAAAGACACTCCTGGGGCGCCTGGGTGGCTCAGATGTTAAACGTCTGCCTTTGGCTCAGGTCGTGATCCCAGGATCCTGGAATCGAGCCCCGCATCGGGCTCCCTGCTCTGCAGGAAGCCTGCTTCTCCCTCTCCCACTCGCCCTGCTTGTGTTCCCTCTCTCGCTGTGTCTCTCTGTCAAATAAATAAATAAAATCTTAAATTATAAAAAGTTAAAAGACACTCCTATTGTATGAAAATGGACTGTAAGGAAACAGAAGTAGAGGCAGGGAGACAATCAGGAGGGTATTGCTCATGTTTGCATGATAAATATTCTGGTTAGTTAGGGTGCTGGTATATGAGATGTGGAGAAAGAATTGGATGCAAGAGTGTGAAATTCAAACAGACAAGAATTGCTTAGAGACTATGTTGAGATGTAAGGAAAAAAAAATAACTGAGTTTTGAGGCAGTGCCATTTATGGAGTTAGGAAATGCTGGAAAAGAAGTACACGTAGGATAAGTCCATGATGCTTCAACATCCAAGACAGTCAGAGGTAGGATTCTGGAGTACAGGGAGGAGAATTCCACATAGATGGATGTTAGGGATATTAACATCTGTGTCTGAGAGATGCTAAACTTAACAGATTAAGATCTTAAAGATGGGAAGGGCTTATTAAGGAAGGAGAATGAAATCTACACGAGATAGGAGAAATATCAGGAGCATTTGGTATTCTAATGAATGAAGTTCTTCAATCTTCATTTCCTCCTTACAACTACTTTGTATGAGAGAATAGCTATTTTTATAGTTCACCTATCAGAAAAAACTGGAGATTCGGAAAGATATTTGGCATTTCAATTATTAAAAGTTAGTTAATAATAACAATGTACCTAGAACAATGTGTCTTCTTAGGCCTAGACCAAACACCTCAACTAAAAAGAGAAAGGTCTTAAAATGAAGTTTAAAATCTTATGATAGATTTTTAAGTAGAGAAAATCATTTTAGCTATCAGCAGACCTTAGTAAAAGCTTACATTTATAGCCTTTGAACAAAGTACTTAAGTTTTATAGATGATATATGCCTTTCCCAAAAGAGAGAAAGAAACCTGCAGCTCATCTTTCTTTTTAGTCCAGGGTCAATATGTTTGAAACATTTCAGTATGAAAAGTGGCTGTTCTATAATATACATTAGTATAATTAAGAGTAGACAAAAGTAGGATTACTTATTTCATAGACCAAATTCCACAGGGGACTAGAAGATAGAAATAGTAATGTTAAACATTTTAAAAAATATGAGTAGGTCAATAGATTTCCCAAGAAGTATTCATATTTGGCAGAGATCAAAGGAGAATTTAAACCACCAAACAGGACTTATTTTTTTTTTTTTAAATCTAAGTAACATTTTTTACCATAATTAGTTTCTCCTAAAATATCAATGATGCAAAATAGCTATTATAGTTTTAAATTATTTAAAACTTAAACAGAATTCTTTAATATGAAAAAATGGGACAATTAGAAAAGTAAGTCATTCACTATCATTTATCACATCTACAAATCTGGTAGATTTGTATTATTTTGTATTGTTAGGGCTATGTCTACATCTAATTTTTAAATATAATTTTGATGGCAGTTCTATAAATATATTTACCACCACCATAGTTTCAAAGTTTATACATTCCTGAGTTTATCTTAGATGGTCATTTTTTTAATAAAAAAAGAATGTTGCATGTACTTCTTTTCTGCAGCTGTAGAATTTCTATACATTCTTCCAACAGTTGTAGAGCTGGGTTCATTTTCCTTTGTATTGAATGGTGTATATAAGAAGCTCAAGTCTAGTGTATGAATTCCCACCTCCACTCTCCGTCACAGAAATATCTTTTTTTGAAAGTCAAAAAATTAGCTCTATGCATCCTGGAGGTTTTAGATCAGAATCATTTTCTTGGAGCAAAGTACCTTTTCTCCCACTGTAAATGAAAATTTTCCCTCATTAGAGGCAAATATTCTAGTAGCATAGAAGGTTTTAATGTGAATTCTTTGTGAATTCTAATATATATATTTTTTATAATTCATAAGTACCAATAATCCTTACGCTGTATTGATACTTGGGGGTTTTGTTAGCTGTTTTAAAAATTGTTATTTTATTCTGAATTCTTTGTAATTTTAATTAAGGTGCCCTGGGTAAAGCTTCTGGAATTCTGTTCTATGCAGGTCAGAGTGAATTAGGTTATAGAACACCCCTTTAAGATATAAAAATGTCAATATGCTCACTACTGAACACAGTATACATCAGTGATTAACAAATAGCATGTTATAAGCTTCCAAGTTAGTGGCAAAAACAAAAACAAAAAAACCCACAGGCACTCCTGGTTAGAGTTGCACTAGTTTCAATATTAATTAATTTCTTGGGCTCCTGGGTGGCTCAGTCAGTGAAGTATCTGCCTTCGGCTCAGGTCATCTCCTCAGGGTCCTGAGATTGAGTTCCACATTGGGCTCCCTGCTTAGTGGGGAGTCTGTTTCTCCCCCTACCTCTTCCACTGCTTGTGATCTCTTTCTCTCTCAAATAAATAAAATCTTTAAAAAAATAATTTCTCCATATACATGTTAGATATATAAGTATATAAGTCAACAGCTGAATTCTACCCAAGCTGCCTTTTTTTTTGAAAAATGAAAAATAAGTGATTACACTTATTTTGCTGCCCTTTAAGACTATGAGTTTAAGTTATATATGTGTGAAAATATATGCCCACACAATAGGGAAAGGGGAGAGATAACTGAACCCTGGGAAGAAAACAACTAAGGTAAATTCTTTCTGGGACCCATGGGTTTCCGATCCCTGAGTTGAATGAGTGCGTAGAACAATTTCATAGTATGGGCAAATTCTCACAGATACAACTTTTACTAATGTGGAGTAAAAATGGAATATATGTAATCATACCTCTTAATACCCTTTTCTTCCCTGAATTAATTGGTTCCTTTAGGGTTATTTTTGTTTGTATTGTTTTTGTGTTTGTTTTTACCACCTTTATTCATCCCTTTGTTCTGATGGCCCTAAATCTTTTAATCTTGATTGTCTTCTCATATTTAGGAATAAAGGATCAATTTGATTAATGCTAGTAGATAGTATCTCTTTCATGGTTATAACGAAGTCCTACCCTAGATGAATAAACACAAAGGCTTCCTCAGAGGGTTCACAGACAAGCTGCCCACACATCAGATACAAGAAAGAATTTTATTCCAAGTACACAACCCTCACTCCTGGGTACCTAATCTCCTATTTAGATTTATCAGCTTAATGTGAAACGATCTTATGGATTCAACCATTCTTGCTATTATGGGTATCCGCTACTATTGCTGTATATAACGGAGATAAGCAATTGATGAGGCTGAATCTAACATCATAACTACAGGAAGTTCTTCATTTACTATCTTAATGATTTTGTGAATGAAACTGTTTAAATTTCCTCTTCAGATTGTTTGTTGCTCGTTTATAGAAATATTTTTTATACTGATTCTATATCATAAGTGTTCAATTTGTTTCAGTTATTTTTATTGTGAGTTCCTTTGGATTTTCTATGTTACCATACAATTTGCAAATAAGGACAGTTACTTTTTTCTAAGACAGATTATAATATGAATTCTTAATTTTTCATTTTAATTTCCTTCCTATTGTACTTGCTGATTTGTAGGACAATGTAGATTATAGGTGGTCAGAGACTTAATAGCAAAAATGAGGGATTTTCCTTTAAGTTAGATGTAAACTAATTTTTTTGCAGGTTCCTTTTATTAATTTTCAGTCTTCATTTGGTGAGAATATGTATCATTCATGGATGTGAAATTTGTCAGCTACTTTTGCTGAACCTATTGAAATGATCATGTGGTTTTCATCCTTTATTCTTTTAGTATGAAGTTTTACATTGATTCAGATGTTACATCAAATTTGCATTCCTGGGATAATCCTTTTTGATAGTGCTATTGTTTAACCTTTTATACATTGTTGAACTTGGTTTATCCTTATTTTGAGCATGTGTTTCCATGCTCATGAGAGATAGTGATCAAAAACTTTTAATTTATCTTGCATTGGTATCAAATTAACACTGGTTTTAAGGAATGAGTTAGAAAATATTTCCCACCTCTCTTTTCTGAAAGAATTTGTGAAGGATTGGTGTCATATCTATTTGTTTTTGGTAGAACTCAATAGAGAAAACCCTCTGGCCCCAGTTTTTTTGTGTTTTGTTTTGTTCTTTTAATATAATGGAACAATTCCTTTCAAAAGACCCAAAAGTTAGCTGAATATCCCCTCCACAAAGGATATAGGGGTCCCATCATATCATAAAGGATAAGCAGTGATGCAGTCTTGCCAAAAGCCTCACCCTGAGTTTAGTAGCCCACAATTGGGAGAAATCTTACAAATAGAGCTTATCCCTGAGGGTTAAGAGGTTCATGCCACACATCAAGCATCCCAACCCTTGGGACAAGCACAAGAAGACAAGCCCCCAAAACATCTGGCTTTGGGGGGGGGGGGAAAAATCAATGGAACTTATATGCAGGAGACCCTTAGGGCTATAGGAAATGCAGATTCTGTTTTCAGAGGGCTTTCATCCTGATTCACCCAGAGAGCTAGCACAAAAGCAGCAGTTTGAAAACATCTAGGCTATATATGAAGGAGATTGATTTGTTAATACTAAAGCATCTGCTGGAGGGAAGAAGCCTTCTGGGACCCTATCAGGTGAAAGAGGTACTGGTGGGCACTGGTGTGTGTGTGTGTGTCAATTTTGTCTTCTCCCTGTAACCTGCTAGTGCCAGCAGACACAGCCTGTCCCATGCTCACTGGAGGCCCTGCTAAAGTAAGAGGGCATGCCCTGTCCCTGTGCTTGCAGCAGCAGCCCACACAGGTGATACCCCTTCAGTGCCTGGATCTGGTGGCCAGGTGGTCTTGCATTTCTGAGTCCAACAGATCTGAAACCATCCAAGAGACAATTCTTGGCAGGCTCCTACCCCCAAGGTACTGCACGGATGGACAGAAACACACCCCCAGTCTTGCTATGAAAGACCTAAAGCTTCAGCCTGAGGGTCAGGCTTCAGGTTTATCACACTATGGAAGTACTCTCAGGGAACATAAGTTAGAGGATGCCATCTTTGTTCTCTCCCTTGGCCTCTTTACAGCTTGCCAGTGCCTTCCAGAAAGGAGCTCATTCACTAACCTGGAGCCCCCAATTTTTTTTTTTTTTTAATTGTTGCCAAGGGGACACCTGCAGATCTGGTCTAGAAGCCAGCAGGGTTTATGATTATGGTCACATAGGACTGTATATATTTGCCTACTTTGCTGCTGAGGTTCCAGCTTCCAGTCAGCCTAAAACTAGGTACTGACTGAGATCCTACAATAGATACTCAAAAGATAATGAGAGAGGAATCTAAGCATTATACTAAAGAAAGCCATTAAACCAAAAGATAAAAGAGAAAAACTTCAAAATAGGCAAAGAACAATTAATAAAATGGCAGTAAGTATATATCTATTAACTCCTTTAAATGTAAATGGAGTAAATTCCCCAAAGAACAGAATGACTCAATGGATATAAAACAGACAAACAAACATGTATATGCTTCCTACAAGAGACTCATTTCATATGTAAGGACACACAAAGACTGAAAGTAAAGAGATAAAAAAATAGGTTTCATGACAATAAAAAAGATGGGATAGCCATACTTAGGTCAAACAAAATTAGACTTTAAATAGATTGTATTAAAAGCCAAAGAAGGGCATTACATAGTGACAAAGAAGTCAGTCCAATAAGAAGCTATAACATTTGTGAATATTTAATGTGCTCAACACTGGATCACCTAAATAAACAAAGCAAATATTATAAGACCTAGAGGGAGAAATTGACAGCAATAGTAGGGGACTTCAATACTGTACTTATATCAATAAATAGATCCAGACCAATAAACAAACAGGAAACGGACTTAAACACATCAGACCAGATGGACTTTATACATAGAATATTCCATCCAAAAGTGGCAGAATACACATTCCTCTCAAGTGCACATGGAACATACTCCAGGATAGGTCATGTGTTAGGTCACAAAACAAGTGCCAAATTTAAGAAGACTGAAATCCTCTCAAGCATCTTTTCGAACCACAAGAGTATAAAACTAGAAGTCAACAACAAGAAGAAAACTAGAAAATATTATGTAGAAATTAAACATACTATCAAACAAATGGGTCAAAGAAATCAAAGGAGAAATCAAAATGTACCTTGAGAAATATAAAAATGGGAATCCAAGATACCAAAATCTGTGGGATACAGCAAAAACAGTTCTAAGAGAGAAGTTCATAGTAATACAGGCCTACATCAAAGAAGGAAAATCTCAAACAACCTAACCCTACACCTAACGGAACTTAAAGAACAAGCAAAGCCAAAATTTAGTAGAAGGGAATTATAAAGATCAGAGTGGAAATAAACGAAATAATGACAAAAAAGGCAATAGAAAAGATCAATGAAATTAAAGTTCCTTCTTTGTGAAGGTGAAATTGATGAACCTTTAGCTACACTAAGAGAACTCAAATGAAAGAAATGAAATAGGAAAACTCAGAATTAATATCACCAAAGTACAAAGCATCATGAGAGACTACTACAAATGATTATATGCCAAAAAACTGGACAACCTAGAAGAAATGGATAAATTCCTGGAAACATACAATCTTCTAGACTAAATCAGGAATAAACAGAAAATCTGAATAGACCAATCACTGGCAAGGAGATTGAATCAATAATCAAAAACCTCTCAAACTAAAGTCCAGGACCAGACAGCTTCACTTGTGAATTCTACCAAACATCCACAGAAAAATTAGTATCAATTCTTCTCAAACCCTTCCAAAAAAATTGAAAAGGAAGAACCACTTCCAAAGTCATTGTCATTTTACAAAGCCAGCACTACCCTGATACCAATTTGAAGGACACCACCAAAAAAAAAAAAAAAAAAAAAAATTACGGGGCCAATATGAATGATGAATGATGAATATAGATGCAAAATCCTCAACAAAATATAAGTGAGCTAAGTTAAAAAAAATAAAAAAAAAGGGGCCCTTGGCTGGCTCATTCAGTAAATCATGTGAATCCTGATCTCAGGGTCATGAGTTCAAGCCCGCATAGTGTAGAGATTCATCAAAAATAAAATAAACAACAACAGCAACACAAAACAAAGAATATCTTGGAATACATTTAACCAAAAAAGTGATGATCTATACTCTGAAAATAAGACACTGATGAAAAAAATTGAAGACACAAATAAATGGAAATATATTCTATGCTTATGGATTGAGATTGTAATTGTTAAAATGTTCATATACTCAAAACAGTCTGCAGATTCAATGCAATCCTTATCAAAATTTCAATGACCTGTCACAGAACAAGAACAAATAGTCCTAAAATTTGTATGTAATCACAAAAGATGCCAAATAACCATTTTGAGAAAAAAATAAAGCTAGAGGCATCATGCTCCCTGATTTCAAACTATATTACAAAACTCCAGTAACAGGAACAGTCTGTTTTTAGCATAACACAGGTACTTAGATCCATAAAATAGAACAGAGTCCAGAAATAAACTTATGCACATGTGATCAACTGATTTACAACAAAGGAGGTTAGGTTCTACAATGGGGAAAGGACTGTCTCTTTGATAAATGGTGCTAAGAAAACTGGACAGCCACTAAATTCAACACACAAAAGAATGAAACTGGAACACTTATCTTACATCATACACCAAAATTAACTCAGTATGAATTAAAGACGAATATAAGACCTGAAACCATAAAATTCCCAGAAGAAAATATTGGAACTAAGCTCCTTGACCTGGGTCTTGGTAATAATCTTTTGGATCTGATTTCAAAGGTAAGAGCAATACAAGCAAAAATTAAAAAAAAAACGGGACTTTATCAAACTGAAAAGTTTCTACACATAAAAGAAACCATGAATGAAATGAAAAGTCAACCTACTGAATGGGAGAAGTTATTTCCAAATCATATCTGAAAGAAGGTTAATATCCAAAATATATGAAGAACTAATCTAATAACCAAAAAGCAATCAGATTTAAAAATGGGTAGAGGATCTGAGTATATTTTAAAAAATGACCTACAAATGGCCAACACAAAAAAATACTCAACAGCACTACTCAAGGAAATGCAAATCACAAGATATTACCTCACACTTGTTAGAACAGTTATTATCAAAAAGAAAAAATGGCAACTGTTGACCAGAATGTGGGAAAAAGGAAACCCTTGAGCACTATTGGTAGTTACGTAAATTGATGCAACACTATGGAAAATGGTATAGAGATTCTTCAAATAAATGTGGTAATCATTTCAAAATGTTTTCAAATATTGAATATTTGTTGTACAGATGAAATTACTACATGCCAATTATATACCAATTTAAAAATTTAAATAGAAAAAAGTGAGTTGGAAAGGGCTTCTCTGATGGTTTCTTTCTAAATATGCTTCTCACTTTTTAAACAAGACACAGAGCTAGTTCAAATGATTTCTATTTATACTATGCCATAAATTTTAGTATTTTTTTTTTAACATACATATATTGGCTCAATGTTTCCCCTAAGAGGTCTAAAGGCCAGATAGGGAAAACAACTACTCAGATTTCACCTTAGTCTACGTGAGGTGTCTATATTTGACCACCTCTTTCCCCTGGGACTCATCTTCAGTAGGTGGGCATTAGTTTTTTCAAGAGAAATAAGATTTATCTTCCCCCGGGCTCCTGGGTGGCTCAGTTGGTTAAGCCACTGCCTTCGGCTCAGGTCATGATCCTGGAGTCCCGGGATCGAGTCCCGCATGGGGCTTCCCGCTCAGCAGGGAGTCTGCTTCTCCCTCTGACCCTCCCCCTTCTCATGCTCTCTTTCTCTCTCTCAAATAAATAAATAAAATCTTTAAAAAAAAAATCTTTAAAAAAAAAAAAATAAATAAATAAAGATTTATCTTCCCCTCATTCTTACTTCTATTCCCTATTGTAAAGGGAACTGTCCTCCTTTTATTCGAAGTGTAACTAGCATAATCTTCCCACAACACAAAGATCAGGTTCTAGATGAAGGCAAAAGGCTATCAGGGAAATAAAATATTTCCAAGGACAAACATTAGTTTAGAGGTATTTCAAAATATTCTCCTTATTAAGAATTATTATGTTGAAAAAAACCTAATCACTGTATGAAACAAAAGTCACCATTTTTGAGAGATTATTCTTGGCCATGCTCTAATAAAAATGATTTACAATTTCCATTTTCATATGAAACTCTATTAAAGTTTTAGTAATCTGTAGCAAAATGTAACAGTTAAGTCATTATGGGAGGTCAAAGTAAATTTTATGCAACTATTCACTATTAACAATAAAAGCTACTGTGGTGTATACACACAGACTTGGGCACACGTGTGCAGGCCCGCCAGAACAAGAATTGTTTCTAGGAGTTAATGGTCATTTGCTTTAAATAGTGGTAGTTAAGGTAGAATTACAAAGGAAGCTTTATATTCGGTCACAAAGTGTTTTGACTATTTGGCTAAGGGTAATGCATTTTTTTAAGTTATTGCTTTTCTGCTTTATTTTGCAAATAATTTTTAATTTAGAGCCCATTTGAGCTATCTCTCTTGTAATTCTTTCTCATGTACCTGGATTGTATTGAGATTTCTTGAGTTACAAACAAAAGGATGGAATTACATCTAATATGCTAGGATTTATATATAACCCAAATCTTAAAGATTACAGTACTCACAAGACTGAGAAAATCATAGTTCATGATTTGCTTTAGTAAGCATGGTTTCCAGAAAGTGTTGGAGAAAAAAAAATAGGTCCAATGAATGAAGTACTGGAGGTGATCAAAAGAGTCAGCAA
>NC_138375.1:21095343-21109197 GCF_054177405.1 Leptonychotes weddellii | reverse complement strand
AAAAAAATAAAAAAAAAAAAAGAGTCAGCAAGTCAGCAATGGTGGTTTGAAGAGATGCATAGCAATATTGTTTTTTATTTTTTATTTTCCTTTTGAGGTAAATGGATAGTTTGCTTATTATGACAGAGAAGCCTTGATATATGTATAATGAAATAATGGAATATATATAACAAAGATAGAATAAAGAAACGTGTGGGCGCCTGGGTGGCTCAGTTGGTTGAGCGACTGCCTTCGGCTCAGGTCATGATCCTGGAGTCCCCAGATCGAGTACCGCATCGGGCTCCCTGCTCAGCAGGGAGTCTGCTTCTCCCTCTGACCCTCCCCCAACTCATGTGCTCTCTCTCTCTCATTCTCTCAAATAAATAAAATCTTAAAAAAAAAAAAAAGAAAGAAATGTGAAAAGTAAACTGGTAAAAAAAAATATCCTGTGTGCTTCTATGGTAATTTTTACAACTGTAATCAAAAGATTATTATATTTTATTTTGATGTTTGTTTACCCTACTATAATATAAACTGCATTATATCTATCTTGTAAACTTTTATATTCTCATTGTCTAGCATAGTAGCACTCAGTAAATATTTGGAGAAATTTATGTAAGTTTTGTAAAGAAATACAAAGGACTAAGAACCATAAAATGTATGGCTATTAATCCTAGACTAAAGAGAATACCCTTCTTCCACTAAAACTCAAGATCAGGATGAGGCAAGTACAAATAATTTGATTGTGATTGACGTGTTAAGCATGTCAAAGCTGACTGCTCTATTTTCACTGTAACTTTGAATATAAGAACTCTCCTGAAGAAGATTGAAAAGTTGCAAAGGTAATGTAATTCAGTGATGCAATGTAATTTTTTAAAGCAGATATAAGCAACATGAAGTTGAGTCCAACAAAAATAATATGTGACATTCAAATCCAATTGTGCCAATATTAAGGGATTTATTAGTACATTGTTCTATGCTTTCATAAATCATACTGGTTTACTAAATATCTGCTACATTGATTGTAACAAAGTACTCCTATAACTCATCCAGAATGGACTGGATGTTCCTCCAAAGCAGAAACCATTTTATAATCTTCTTTATAGATAAAAAAAAAATCTAGAATGGTAATAAACACTTAGGAAATGCCCACCCAATAAACATTTATAATTACTAAATCAAGTAGGAAGAAACACAAATATCATTTTGAAGATTGATAGGTACTAGATGACTTTCAAACGACCTCAAACATCTAAGGTGAGAACGAATACAACACCTTCAAGTTTTCTAATTGTTTCAGCTTGAACAGTGGAATTCATTAATTAGGTAATTAGTATGTATTTCTTACTGACTTCTTTAAGGCATGGGCAAAAATCTTATTATATATGTGAAGTATGTCGATTTCCCAGCCCACTAAAAATAATAATTATAGTTTATCCTTGCAGAATCTTTGACTTTGAAATTGACTTTAATCACAGGCTAATGGAGAAAAATAAGTAAAACATGTATAGAAGTGCATGTCCAAATCAGGTGATAATAAGTATAACTAGCACTTACTGAGTCTTTACTATATTAAAGTTACTATAATAATCCCTTCATGTCTTCTGCATACAACTCTCTCAAGACTCTGAACTGGGTCCAGGTATGATCTAGAGGTCTTTTCATTCTTTTGGGAGCAGTATCCACCCAAGACATTTTTTTGGCATCATGGATAACAGAAGCACAGGAGAATAAGTAAACCCATAGAAATATATAAATGCTCTGGTTTCATCACATCTGCCTATACCTCATTGGCTGAATTTTAGTACATGTCAAGCCCAAATAGTGGGCTATACACTATGCACAAAAGGTATACACTGCCCAAAAGAATGTTTTTGCAGTGGGGGGAAAGAGTAAGTATTTACTGAATAATAATCTGTTACACATTGGAATGCATGAAAGTACACAGTTATAGATAATACTGGATCAGACAGGGAATGTTAAAAGTCTGGCTAAAGAAAATGCAAGTGACTTCATAATTCAGTCATTTTCAATTATTATGTGGTATCAGGCAGAGTCCCTGCAGGGGACAGATGGCGCATGAAATTTTATAATTTAGGAAAAGTTTAAAAAGAGAAAATTTACAAGATAGAGAGGGAGACAAACCATAAGAGACTCTTAGCTATAGGAAACAAACTGAGGGTAGCTAGAAGGGAGGTAGGTGGGGGAATGGGGTAACTAGGTGATGGGCATTAAAGAGGGCACATGATATAATGAGCACTGAGTGTTGTATGCAACTGATGAATTCTTGAACTCTACCTCTAAAACTAATAATACACTATAAGCTGGTTAATTGAATTTAAATAAAATTTTAAAAATAGATATAATGAGGGTGCAAACTACAAAGGATTGTGCAATAGTTTGGTACTAGCAAAGGAGGGCTCTGGTGACATCCCTCATCTCAAGAGACAAGTGGGGGAGCCATGGCAGCAACACACTGATGAACTATATCCAAACAATTGACCAAACAAGCTGTGCTCTTGGATCTAGGCAGTCATCAGCCTGTGGTAACCCCATAGGTAGCAAGTCAAGTAGATACATTTCCAGACTTACCATTCTCATTCTTTCCTATAACCATCTGCTTCTCCCCATTGGTAAAACCTAAAAAAGAGAGAGAGGATAACCAATTCAGCCTAACTGATGATTTCCATATAGGATAGGGAATTATTTTCAGGGGCATCAAGAACATTTTCTATATAGTGTGGCAATTTATATTTCAGTAACTTTCAGGTGATGTATAATTATCTCTGTAATACTGCCTTACCTGTGTATTTCCAATATACTGCTATTATATATACCATTCCTTATGGAAGGAAAGAGAGTTTTAAGTAGAGAGTTCTTAATTACACATAGGGCAGTTTAGAGGCTGTTTTGGTGCACTCCATAATGAGTTAACATAGTCTTAAGAATTGTTAAGATTAGCAATCTCTGTACTCCTCTACCCATCTGAAATTTTGGGTGTTCTGTTTTTCAAAATCCATATATATGTGTATATGTGTGTTAATCGTTGTGAACATTAAAACATCATAAGTTTTATGGAATCCTGTCATAACAAAATCCAGATATGCCTGGATGTGAATCTTACGACATTAGCTAGATGTTTGACCTTGAAAAGACATTCAAATTCTCTATATATCAGTTTATTTATAAGAACAAAATAAGAAATAAGATAATACATGGAAAGGCTTTAGAATGATGTGTTTTACATTGGGTATAGCCATTGGACGGGAAGGGTTATCCATAAGTTAAACTAATAACTCAATCCCAAAGACCAGCATTCTTTAGGAAATCTCATATACCTATTGCACGTAATACGTATTTTTCAAATTTCCCAGCTAGTTTTAACAATATTTGATATGAACAAATCCATATTTTTGCAGAATTAAACATCTCTCAATGTTTACCCATTTTCTTACCATTTTAAATAAGATTCTTTTTTAAAAAAAATGTTAAAGGGCTTTGAAATTTATGTTGTCCAAAATTTCCTAATATCACATGACATATTACATACAAATTGCAGATTTTACCCATCTAGTTTTTGAATTGGAATTTATGAGAAGTTGGAAATATGATACTTTAAGAAATAATTTAGGTGATTTTTAATTACACAAGTGCATGACATACTAGTTATATTTATTTTGCTTATATTTATTTATCTTGAACAACTTGGCTAAGTTTATTATAGTAGGCTAAGTTTATTATAGTAGGCTATTCATATATTACCTTGAAATAAACTCAAGGTTTATAAATTGTCTCTTATACAATTATCATCTAACTTATTATAATGGATAAACACTTTACTCACTTGCCATTATTGTACCATTATTACTCCTTTCATAAACATTCTACTTAAATACAGAGGACATCAAAAATAGCTTTCAACTTGACAATTTATACTTTTCTATTATAAAACTTTTTAAATTTTTACCTATTAAAATGGATGGATTGTGTCCCCCCCGCCAAAAAAAATATATTAAAGCTCTAACACCATAAGTCAGAACATGAGGAAGGTATTTTGAAATAACATCTCTCTGTAGGGAATAAAGTTAAAATGATGCCGGTAGGATAAACTCTCACTCCGAAGGCCTTAATAGTTTTCCTTATCTTGACCCAACTTTAGATTGTCTTCTTCCTGACTCTGGGCCTCTGAGCTCTCTCTTCTTAGACCACTTACTTTAGAAAACTTGCAATTGTAATTTTTTCTCTGTCCCTTTAAGATGGATGTAAATCTCCTAGCCTCTAGCAGATTTAACAACCCAGAAATGGGGGCCCCTGGGTGGCTCAGTCGTTAAGTGTCTGTCTTTGGCTTAGGTCATGATCTCAGGATCCTGGGATTAAGCCCTGCATCGGGCTCCCTGCTCAGCGGGAAGCTTGCTTCTCCCTCTCCCACTCCCCCTGCTTGTGTTCCCTCTCTTGCTGTGTCTCTCTCTGTCAAATAAATAAAATCTTAAAAAAAACAAAAACAAAAACAAAACAAAACCCCAGAAATGTCTTTCTCAAAGACCTGAGAACCATCCTTTTAAAATGTAGTCCTCAAGAAAGAGACCACGGGGCACCTGGGTGGCTCAGTTGGTTAAGCGACTGCCTCTGGCTCAGGTCATGATCCTGGAGTCCCAGGATCGAGTTCCACATCGGGCTCCCTGCTTAGCAGGGAGTCTGCTTCTTCCTCTGACCTTCCCCACTCTTGTACTCTCTCTCTCATTCTCTCTCTCAAATAATTAAATAGTTTAAAAAAAAAAAAAACAAAACACTATCTCCTGGTCTCTATGGAAGAGTAGGAGCCTGACTTCAATTAGCAAACCCTGATTACACAGTAGCCAACCTCCCCTCCAACCTCCTCTAGTACTTTTGTGCTACTTCACCCCAGAGGTTAAAAATTCTCTTGCCTTTTATCTGAGTTGAGTTCAATTGCTCTCCTCTATTAAAATAGTCTGGGCCCTTCTTGCAATAGTCTTGAGTAAAGTCTTTGCTTGTGCAAGTTGTCTGGTGCAATTTCAACAGCTCTAATCCGATACAACTAGAATCTTTAAAGAGGGGGAGATTTGAGCAGAGAGAGATACACAGAGAATGCCATGTGAAGATGAAGGCAGAAATCTGAGTGATGCAGCAGAAGCCAAGCAACGTGAAAGATTACTAGCCAACTACCAGAAGCTAGGAGAGAGGCATGGGATAGACTCTGTCACAACCTTCAGAAGAAACCAATTCTGTTGGCACCTTGATCTTGGATTTCTAGTCCCCAGAATTTGGATAAAACTTTTTTGCTGTTGTTTAAGCCCATTTGAAGTACTTTGTTATGGCAGTCCTATGAAACTAATACATTCATGTAGTGAAAATGTCAGCAATCTGTAGTTGAGAAAGCTAGTCTTGAAGACTCTGTTTGCTAGGTGTGGGGACTAAAGTAAATCCTTAAATTCTCTAAGTCTCCACAGCTTCATCTGCAACTGAATGACCTAACATTTGAGAGGGGTTGGCTCATACCAGGGCTAAATGTCTTTGTTATTTTACTTCTCAATCGACAGATAATTTTCTCAATTGACAGATAATTTTCTAAGGTTAGGACAGCATAGCAAACAGTTTTTCAAAAGTACAGCCAGAGCTAAGCACTCAGAAGTAGGGTCACCTTAATAGGGGAGATATACTTGGAATTTCAAAACCCTGCTCCTCTGAATGCACTCCTTTATTTGCATTTTCCACAAATTGTGTTAAGCTTTACCCAATGTACAGAACCTTAAAAACGTCTGTGTATTTCCACTCCAAACTAGCTTATATCACTGATATGTAACACCATCTCACATTAAACATAGATATAAATGTAGGTTCTGTTTTCATCACAACCACCTTACATGAGGTTGAAATCTCCAAATAATCCAAGTAGAAACACTTCTTTTTGTATCAAGAAAGCATATGCAGGGACCTAGAAAACTTATTTCCACTATAAACCTCTGCTTTTTCATCACCACCATATGCTTTTTAATACCACCTCATGTTAATGTTGGTGCTTAGTAAAGTAATAGGAAAGATAGTATAATACTTTATGGAACACTACTTTATAAAAGGAGAGGTTTTAAAATCATAAGCTAACAATTTTATGAAACTCTGTTTTTCCAGCCCTCACAAATTGCTCAGGGAAAATAAACATGGATACATTTAAGGTCTGGGTGAGTGCCAGTTTGACCAGGTTCCACGCAAAGGCACTGTGCCATAATTTTGTTTTTTAAAGTTACACTAATCAAACATGAAACACCGGTAACAACAAATGAAAAAAAAAAAAATAAAAGTAAACTTAAAGAGAAAGTAATTACCTGTTAAGAATAACCAGGTGGGGAACAATGGTTAAGGACAGAAACAAATGGTGGACTGCTTTGTTACTTTTCTTACTTTTTTATCCCATGAAAATTATTTTAATGGTGAGTTAACATCAGCTTAAGAATTCTGATAATTTTATTTTATGATCAGTCATATTAGTGTCTGCATTCATAGATTGGGTGAACTGAATGCTTTCAATAAAATTGCTAAGATTTATCTGTTGAACTAAAGATAGATATAGAGAGGTCATTGGACAAAAGGTATATTCTTTTAAGTAATAAATTTAATCTCCTTAATCCTGGGTTAATTAGCAGCTTCTTAAAATAATCATATCAGTCCTTTAATGTGCAGATCAAATAGGAGTTTGTAAAAGGGGCTTAGATATAATCACCAAGAAGATGAATGGTGATGAAAGCAATTTCAGCTGCAGGAGATAAAGAGATTCCTTTCCATTTCCTCCTTTGGCAGTAGACTATCAGCAAAGACAATATTATCTCTCTGATCCAGTACTATGGAAATTGCTGGGTTCAACTACTTTGAATTTTATTTATTTACACATTATTTGGCACATGTAGTTTTCCAAGCCCTTCATTAGGCACTGAAGTCAAGGAATGAAGAAAGCATGAGTAATTCACATCCTATAACCTGCAGAGGAGGAATGGTGGTGGCTTGGGGTCAGTAGAGAGCAGAAAAACAATGACGACTTCCAATAAATAAATTTCAAAAACAGGATTTTGAAAGGCGAACAGAACCATGAATATGTCTAGATGGGAAATAGAATGGTAACAGAAAGACCAGCTATAACATTATTACAGTAGTCTAGGTGAGAAATGATGAAAATAATCTAAGGTTTTAGCAAAGATGACAGAAAGAATAAAGCCATATTCAAGAGACTTGGAGACAAAGTGGACATGGAAGAAGCGAACGTTATCAGTAAAGGATATTCCCAATATTTTAAATTCAATGGCTGGGTAAATAATGAAGATATTAACAGAGATGAGGAGTACACGTAAGTGCCAAAACAGGTTGGAAGAGAATGCAATTTGCTCTGTATCAGAGATGATGAGTTTCAGAAACCAGGTGAATATCCAAGACCATTAAGAAATTGATCCTCAGCTTTAGAAGAAACCTACCTGGAGATAAACAGAATTTATAGAGTGGGTAGACTTTGAAAAGGACATATTAAAGATATCTTTTTTAAAACTTAATTAAAAAAACTGAGTTATATTAGACACTTGAAAAAGATCAGAAAACAATATAAATTTGGTCATCTCTCCATTTTTGAGCTGTTCGGCAGAGTTGCAAATATATTTACAATATATTTCTTTCTACTACTCTATATGTGAGTTGATTTCCCCCCATAAACTCCCCGTCATTCAATACAGAGGAAAAAGAGCAAAGAAATAAACAAAAACATAAAATTTCAGCTTAATCTCATTGTATTAATTTTCTATTGCAGGTATAACAAATCACCACACACTTGGTAGATTCAAGAAACAAAAATTTATTTTCTTACCATTCTGTTAGACATTCTCCTGAGCTTAAAATCGAGGTATTGACAGGGCTGAGTTCCTTCTGGGGGTTCTAGGGGAGAGACTTCTTACCAGGGTTTGAGTTCTGCTCACATCACATTACTCTGACCATGTCTTTTGCTTCCCATTTCCACTTATAAGGACGCTTGTGATTACATTAGACACACCTGGATCATTCAAGGTATTCTCCCTATTTAAGGTCAGATTCCTTAATTCCATCTCTACCTTTCATTCCCTTTTATCATGTAATGTAACATTTTCACCTGTTCTGGGAATTGGGACTTGGACATTGTTGGGGGTCATTTCCACATTGACAAATTTAGCTCAATGAAATTATCTTGTCATTTTGATTAGATAAATATTCTTTTTTAAAATTTTTTTTTAAAAGATTTTATTTATTTATTTGGGACAGAGAGAGAATGAGAGACAGAGAGCATGAGAGGGAGGAGGGTCAGAGGGAGAAGCAGACTCCCTGCCGAGCAGGGAGCCAGATGCGGGACTCGATCCTGGGACTCCAGGATCAAGACTTGAGCCAAAGGCAGTCGCTTAACCAACTGAGCCACCCAGGAGCCCTAGATAAATATTCTTTATATCAATGCTTAGCATCTAGTTTTACTTTTATACCGTGTTCTGAATATAAATGGGATCGAGGCTCTGTGGTTCTGAGATGTTAACTTTTGTGGATGGAGAGCAGGCACCCTCAGATCCCAGATGAAATCACTAAATTCTTCTTGCTTTCAGATGCAGATCTGTGCTTGTCTGCCCTGGATTGAAGATCTTTGATGTATAATTAGTCCCACCTGGTTTAAGCTTTGCTTGCTATCACCAAAACCTATAGCTCATTGTGCTACGTCAGTTTCCAATCACAATGACTGTTTTGTTTTGATTGTTTAGCCTTTGCCATTCTTTGGTGCTCTTGGTGCTTTGTCCCCAGATAGGATATAAAGAAAGTGCTAGATCCACTAGATAATATACAGTCAAGTGGATGCCATAGTGCTGCTTCAGGCTCATCTGGCTAATCTCCATTGCCCAACATACCATCTCTCGGTACTGAAACTATCCTCCAGGATGCCCTCTATTCAGGCTCCTGAAAATACAGCTTCAGGCTTCTCCATTCATTTGAGGCTTCTAAAACTCCAATTTCCACCTTGCAGTTTGGTTTTGAGGCAGCAAAAATATGAGAAGTGGCCTTTCATATTTTCACTCTCTTCTTCAACTTCTTTGGGTCAGAAAGGGGAGTTATCTTTCTCACTTTTCTCCTTGCTATATCCTCCCTCTACCTTATGGCAACAAACATAGTGGAAGGTTATTGGAAACATCTATATTATGTAAGGGGTATTGAAAATGTCTCTATTATGTAAGAAACTCTAGAATCTCAGTTTCCCCATGTGTCTCTTGATCTAGGAGTCAAGGTATAATTTTTAACTGAGGATTGCAGATGATGACATGTTTTTTCAGTACCCCCAAATATTCACCTTGCTGTATATGTCAAATAGCTCTTTCCACTATTTAAAGGGATTCAATCTTTACTCTCATTGTTATTCTACTAAATATATATATATATTATGTATATATATTATGTATATATATATACATATGTGTATATAAGTATACATACTATATATACATATATACATATACATACATATGTGTATATATATATTTCAAGACATTTGCACTTTCTTAAAGAGACAAACATAATACTTATTATCACTCAGTAACTCTTTCCTGCAAGTATACTGATAAAATTGTACTTCAGAAAATGGAAATGCGTTTTCCTTTACAAAGGGGATTGAAAATTGTACTATAAGGTACATAACATAAATGCATTGTTAAAAAGAAAGATGCATGTATTGGTACAATTTTTATTACTCTTAATTTGGGATGAAATTACTTGCTTTATAATAAATGTAACATTTTTCATTAGTAAATATTATACTTTCTGCCACTGTGATGAGTTTCTACTGCTTGAAGAAATGCTTAACCTATTCGTCTCTCAAAGTATAATGAATAAGTGATTCACAAGTATTTCCCTTTTATCATAATATCTTAGAAAAGTAAGGATAGGCCTTGAGATGGAGTATCACTCTAAAACAAAATCATGTGATTACTGACAATTTGTTAAATGTGAAACTGGGATCATATAAATGTTAATTTTCCAGCCTCTTTTTCTTATTAAATCTATTGATTTGAGTAATTTTGAGTAATTGTAAATATCTGAGGCTTTTTAGTAATTTTTAAATGATACATTGACTCAAGAGTGTTTGAGTTATGTTTGAGACTAATAGATAACCTTTGGAAGATAAAAAGGAATATACAAATGAACTATAGGAATAAAATGTGAATAAAAGTACAGTGTATGATTTTAAAATTTAAATATCAGATGCTAAAATTGAAAAGTTTTATGCTAATGATTTTGAAAATATATCAAGTGAACAAATTTCCTGAATAATTTGTCTGAGGAATTCTTAATCTCAGGAAACAAACTGAGGGTTGGTTGCTGGAGTGGTGGGGGGTGGGAGGGATGGGGTGGCTGGGTGATAGACATTGGGGAGGGTATGTGCTATGGTGAGCACTGTGAATTGTGTGAGACTGTTGAATCGCAGACCTGTACCTCTGAAACAAATAATACATTATATGTTAAAAAAAAAAAGAAGATAGTAGGAAGGGTAAAATGAAGGAGGGGAAATCGGAGGAGGAGACGAACCATAAGAGACTGTGGACTCTGAGAAACAAACTGAGGGTTCTAGAGGGGAGGAGGGTGAGGGCATGAGTTAGCCTGGTCATGGGTATTAAAGAGGGCACGTATTGAATGGAGCACTGGGTGTTATACGCAAACAATGAATCATGGAACACTACCTCAAAAACTAATGATGTAATGTATGGTGATTAACATAACATAATGAAAGAAAAAAAGAAAAAAATTGGCTAAACTATAAAGAACTAAATTTTTTTAATTTAAATTCAAGTTGCCAACGTATAGTACATTAGTTTTTGATAGAATGTTCAATGATTCATTAGTTGAGTATATCGCCCAGTGCTTATCATACCAGGTGCCCTCTCTAAATAGACATTTAACTGCAGAGACTCTGAATCAGTAGCTTCTGATTTTTCCACACAAAAATCAAATAGCTTTAGGATAGATTTTTTTTTTTCTAAACATTTATGGAGAGAGAAGGCCAATCTCATGTATATCCTTGCAGAGAATTGAAGAAACAGAAAAACGTTAAGCTTCTAAAAATAATGTAGTAAAAACAAAAAAGGCAAAAGATAACACAAACATGTTTATTAAAAGATAATATAATATTACATAACGAACCATTTGTTTTTTTACTAGAGATTCTAATTTAATAACAGAAAATTGATCAATATAATTTTACATATTAACAGATTAAAGAAAGGAAACTGTATGGTTGTGACAATACATGCAGAAAAGTGGCCAATACAATCATATGTCACTGAATGATTATAAAGTTAGTAAATTAGGGAAAAAGAAGAAACTATTTTAGTGTAATATTGAGAATGTACAAAAAACTAAAATAAGATGCCATATATGACAAATAATAGGTAAAATACATTATAGCAAATCTAACAAAATAATATTTATCAGAAAATTAAAACTTTATTTAAAATATTAAGTCCTATAAAAGAAATGTTATTTTTATAGAAATATTAAAGATATCAAATGTGACTATGCTTTTTAAACTAATCTATATATTTAATATAATTAAAATCTCAATCCAAACAGAATTATACTCATACATATGTCATAATAAATTTATGACAAAGTTTACACATTATTGGGGATATGGTAGACTGAGAAATAAATGGGAATGTAAAAATCATTATCATTACATGAAAAGGAGGTGAATACTTATCTCACAACATAAACAATTAGTTCAGATGTATCATTGACTTAAATGTGCAAGGGAAATATTTATGTTTTTGGGAGATGATGTAGTAGAATAACTTTATGGCTTTGGATGGGGAAGAATTTCTTAAACAAGATTCACAAATTATTTTTAAAAAAGGAAGGAAATTCTAGATGAATTCAGTAAATTTAAGAACTTCTGTTAATCTATAGACACCCTGAGTGAAAATAAGAAGCCATGGTGGAAGATATTTTCCACAAATATAACTCACAAAAAATCCAGGAAGAATATTCATGATACATAAGTGAATAAATGTGTGTATGTGTATTTATCAGTAAGAAAAAGACCACGAGCAAAAATATATGAACAGGGATTTTGTAGAAGATGAAACATGAACAATAAAGGCACGTTAGAAAGCCGAGGAATGTGAATCAAAACCATAGTGACCAATTTGGTAAACATTTTGAAGTTGGACAGAACCGATTATTGGCAAAGATAGGGAACTAGGGACACCTTCATTAACTGCTTAGCAACTGTTTGTCTTTTTGAAAATTGATGCAGCCACTTTGGAAAATAATTTGGCGTTACTTAATACAGTTGCCACATACATATTTTTAGACCCAGCAATCCCACTACTTGGTATATACTCCAGAGACAATCTTGTACATGTGCTTCTGTGGACAGGAAATCAGATTTTTCCTAGCAGCCCTGTTCATAAGGATAAAACACTGGAAACCACCCAAATGTCCATCAACAGTTGAATAGACTGCAACCGCAGGCATCAAATTGGATGAATCTCAAAAGCATAAAGTTGACTGAGAACAGAAAGCCCAAAAAGAATATATAATAATTTCATTTATATAAATTGAAAACACAGGCAAAAACTAAGTAACTACATATACAGTTGTATACATATATATACAATTCCTACATTGATAGTAAAACCTTAAAGAAAAGAAAGAGATTTCATAACATATAATTCAGGATAAGTGGATACTCCTACCAAATGAAGCTGACAAGGAACAAACAGGGACTTTTAAGGTATTAAGCTGAGTTGTGAGTATATCATTTGTTTTATCATTATGATTTAATTGTACATATAACATATACAGCAGTTGTACGTATATTTACCAATTTCAAAATTTAAAAAGAAAGTCATGTTAATAATATATACACAAATACCAGTGATACTGTAGCCCATTAAAGGGCAGAGAGTTTGAAATTAGGGAAAATCAGGGTTGAATAGTTATTCCACCATGTACTAGGTTTGCGACCTGGACGTTTTTAAAAAGGAGATCATAAAATGTATTCTGTAAGGCTGCCTTAAGAACTAAATAAAATAATGAATGTAAAATGCCAGCAGAATGCCTGGCACATAGGTGCTCAGATTGAGAATCAGTATGAAGGAAATTAACTTTCCTTTACTGACAGCAGTTTCAACAGAAGAGAAGTATGTGTTCACTGCAGCAAGTACATTGTAAGAGAAATTGTCAAATTGTGAGTGAAAAATGCAATGGAGTAACAGCTTCCAATAAATAACGTTGTAAGAAAGCAGAGTTTCATCCTACTCAGGCATGCATATACATAGGCAGTGGGAGGCCTGAGAGAAGCTGCTCTCTTCAGTCTTCACTGAGATGCTTTCACCCTTAGATGATCTGACATTGTATCCAGAATAAAGTGGCAGACTCATCCCCATGATTCAGGTTGCTCAGTAATGGTTCAGGTGAAAGCATTTCAGTAATGCCATAAAATGGGAACTCATAAATGACGGGGTCTATTATTGGGTGACAGGCTCCAGCCCGGTGACTTTGTTTGTGACTTTGTATAGACTCTGCAGAAACGTTTGCATTGTCATGAGCTTCAGGAGAAAAAAAGAAAGGTAATGAAAACACTGGTCAGCTCATCTAAACACCTCATTTTATTAAAAAACACCTCACATTGTCTGAAGGCTAATAAATGGTTTAAAATAGCTAGCATGATACTGAGCAATTATATATATTGATGCAACTCCTAAGCAGAGTGAGAGTTCGGTGGGGTGTGTTTTATGGTGTCCTTAATATTATAAATTAGCTGTTCCTTCCATATTCTGAATAAAGCCACTGAATTTTCTTTTTCTTTTTTTTTTT
>NC_138375.1:21063557-21094843 GCF_054177405.1 Leptonychotes weddellii | reverse complement strand
AACTCACTGAATTTTTATTCTGCTTTTCTTTTGTATTATAATCAGAATGATGATTAATGGTGTTCTTCCTTATAATTAACTGATTGGCCAAAAGAAAGATATGTGCCAATAGCAAGAACCTATGGCTAATATTCCCTGTAGGAATTGCTTTGGAGTGGGAGGGGAATAAGCTGTATTTTGGCTTATATAATACTGACTCATACAATGGACCCATCAGTGTTCAATCATAATGGAACCTGGTTATGTCATAAATTACTATATTTAAATTTGAATTTATTTGTTGTTGCTGGAGAAATAATGATGCCAGTTTCTATCTAATATCAGTATTATAGGGAACATTGGAATCCTTAGTATCAACCTATATATACTTAAATTCTGTTCCTGTTAATATTTCATACAATTTCTCCTGGATGTTAATCTCAAATGAAATAGATGACATTCTTTGTATCATGTTTTCTGTGATATGCAAAGAGCTGCCTCATCACTTTAACTACAAAATTTATTTTAAATACTATTTCATATTTTTGCCATAATGACGTAATTGTTTTACCTTTCTTTTTCCTGTCAAATGTTAATTATTCAGTGTAGGTAAGATCAGGAGTCAAAACCATGGATCCAAATACCTGTAAGTTGTTACTTATTTTGCCTTGATAACCCAGAAATAATGCTTACCATATAACAAGGTTTATGTATATATTTTTATATGTGTTGAATCACATTTAAATGATGGGGCACAAATATAACACAGAGAAAAAAAACTGAACTAATTGTGGAGAATTTTAAAGGAATTGGATAAAGAAGGATTTTCTAGGATTAACGATGGATATAGCTCTACATTATTTCTATTTCAATTTTATCACATTTAGATCTAAGCCAATATATAATAAGATAAGCAGATTTTGAGTTAAGTACCTCAAAACTTGAGGAAACCTTTTTTAAAAATACACACACACAACTCATTAAAAGTGATAAAAAATAGAGGTTTTCCATAGTCCTGTATCTGTTGAAGAAATTAAATATCTGATTAAATAAATTCCCACAACAAAAACAATGTGTTTCTCTGATGAGTTATGTGAAATTTTCAGTGAAAAAAAGAACATGAATCTTACACAAACTGTCAAGATCAGAAAAAAGAAGAAATACTTGCTAACTTCAGGTCAATCTCTCTCATAAATGGGTATGCCTAATCCTAAAGATAATATTTTGAGCGATATATATGAATGACCATTCATCATGCACACATTGGGTTTAGTCCATGATTAAAGGGGTTTCTTGTAATTAAAAACTTTATGAATATAATTTCACCTTGATGACTTAATCAGGAGAAAATGTATGAGATCATAACATGAAACACTAAAGAAATAAAATGAAACACCGATAAAAGCATTAGATAAAACGTATTCACCAATCTAAATAAAAAACAAAGTAGTGACAGAGAGAATTTCCATAACCTGATAAAGGATATTTACAAAATCCAGAAAAAATCATAAATAAAAAAAAATAAGTTTTCTTTCCAAATAAAGGAAGAAGACAAGGAAGCTTACAAATCAATAAGCAAATTACGGAGAATCCCATAAACAAAATGGACAAGATGCCTGATGAAGTACTTAAATCAAAAGGATATCCAAATGGCCAATAAATGTATGAAAATGTTCCCATTAATCATGAGGGAAATACAAGACATACAATCATGAGAAAACCAATCTAAAGCAGAGAATGCTACACACACACCTGGTTGCTAAAATTAACAGGACTGATAGTAGCTCATGTATTGCTTAGAAAGATAGAATGTGATAGGTAAAAATGGAAATTTGGCATTGTCTATTTTTGGTACCCATGATCCAGCAATCCCCTCCAATTGTATGTATCAAACAGAAATGTATGCATATGTTCATCAAGAGATAAAACCAAAATGCAAATGAGAACATTATCTGTTCTTGCTCTAAACTGGAAACAAACCAAGTGGTTATCAACAATTTAATGAATAAGTCAATTTTGAATATATTCCTATAATAGGAAATGGAAATATAAATGGAAATGAATGAACTATTGCTACAAACAACATCCCTGACCAATCTCACCATCATAAAGTCAGCCTAAGGAAGGCATAGACTCACAAGCACCCACATTTATAAACAACAGTACCCTCTACACACACACACACACACACACACACACACCAAACACAACCAACAAAACTTTCCTATGCTATTAGACATAAGAATGATGGATGGTTATTTGGAGTGATGGGAGCAGGAATGATATTTTGAAGTACTATTCTGTGACCTGTGTAGGTGTTGTTTAAGTGTCCTTACTATGTGAAAATTAATTGAAGTATACACAAAATTTGTGCACTTTTGCATGCACAATTGGCTCCTGAACAACATGAGTTTGAACTACATGAGTTCATTTATATGCATATTTTTTCAACAAATATATTACAACACTTTTTGGAGATTTTGTGACAATTTGAAAAAACTCACAAACCATGTAGCCTAGAAATATTGAAAAAAGAAAATAAAAGGACATCATGAATGCATAAAATATATGTAGATACTGGTCATTTACTACCATGAAATGTATACAAATCTATTACAAAAAGTTAAAGTTTATTGGGCGCCTGGGTGGCTCAGTTGGTTAAGCGACTGCCTTCGGCTCAGGTCATGATCCTGGAGTCCCTGGATCGAGTCCCACATCGGGCTACCTGCTCAGCAGGGAGTCTGCTTCTCCCTCTCCCACTCCCCCCTCTTGTGCTCTTTCTCTCTCTCACTCTCTCTCTCAAATAAATAAATAAAATCTTAAAAAAAAAAAAAGTTAAAGTTTATCAAAAATTACCTGCACAGACTGCACATGGCACCATTCTCAATGGAGAGAAATGTAAACAAATGTAAAGATGCAGCATTAAATCCTAACTGCATAAAATTAACTGTAGTACATACTGTAATACTGTAATAATTTTATAGCCATGTTCTGTTGCTATTGCAGTGAGCTCAAGTGTTGTATCTCCTTAAAATTCCATGTGATATTAATTATGTTAATGTGAGCAGTCTGTCTCCCTAGTAATTGTGTATTGCAGTAAAAAGTAATCTCTCCTGGTTCTTGTGTATTTGTCAACATGTTTAGTACAATACTGTAAACTTTGAATAACATGATACCTGCGTGAAGTGCCACTAGTGATGCTGGAAGTGCTCCCCAGAAGCAGAGAGAAGTCATGACATTCCAAGAAAAGTTGAATTGCTTGATATGGACCCTAGATTGAGCTCTGCAGCTGTGGGTGTCCACCATTTCAAGATAAATGAATTCAGCATAAGGAACATTGTTAAAAAGGGGAAAAAGAATTTGTGAAACCATTACTGCATCTATGTCAACAGGTGTGAAAACCTTGCACTTTTTGTGAAATACCTTTTTGTTTCATATTGAAAATGCAACTTTTATATGGATGCACGATTGCTATAAGAAAGACATACCTATGGACTCTAATATGATTTGAGAAAAAGCAAATTATTATATACCTTAAAACAAATGAAGCTGAAAAATCTAAAGCTGGAGAATTTAATGCCAGCAAAGGATAATTTGATAATTTTAGAAAGAGGTTTGGTTTTAAAAATGTCCAGATAACAGGAGAAACAACTTCTGCCAACCAAGAAGCAGCAGACAAGTTCCCAGAAGCCATTAAGAAAATCAAGGAGGAAAAGCATATTTGCCTGAAGAGGTTTTTAATGCAGACAAAAGTGCCCTATTCTGGAGGAAAAAAAAAAAATGCCACAAAGGACATTTATTAGTAAGGAAGTAAAAAGGGCACCAGCATTTAAGACCAGAAGTGATAGGCTAGCCCTACTGTTTTGTGCAAATACAGTTGGGTTTATGACCAGAACTGCCCTTATTTATAAAGCTATTAATCTCTGAACCTTGAAGGAAAAAAATAAACACCAGCTGCAAGTCTTTTTGATTGTACAAGAAGGTCTGGACAATGAGAACACTTTTTCTGAATTGTTTCCATTGATGTTTTGTTTCTGAAGTCAGGAACTACCTTTCCAGTAAGGGAATTCCTTTTAAAGTTATTTTGATATTGAACAATGCCCTTGATCACCCAGAACTCCATCAGTTCAACACCAGTGGTGTCAAAATGTTCTATGTGCTCCCAAATACAACATCTCTAAGTCAGCCTCTAGATTGGAGGTCATAAGTGTCTTAAAGGCTCATTACGTATGGTATTCCATGAAAAAAATTGTCAACACTAGGGAAGAGGACCCCAATAGAACATCATGAAAGTCTGAAGGATTACACATTTGAAGATGCCATTGTCCTTATAGAAAGAACCATGAAGCTCCAAACAGTAAATTCCTTCTGGAGAAAACTGTCCAGACGTTGTGTAGGACCTCATAAGATCTACAACACAGCCAATCAAGGAAATCATGAGAGAGATTTTGGATATGGCACAAAAAATGGGGCGTGAAGTGTTTGAAGATATGGATCTTGGAGAAATTTAAAAGCTAATAGACACCAGCCAGCAAAATTAACAGAAAATGACTTGATGGAGATGAGTCCTTTTGAATGAGTGCCAGACAGTGAGGGGAAAAAAAAGCAAAGAAGAAGCCATGCCAGAAAACAAACTGACATTAGACAATCTGGCAGAAGTGTTCAGATTATTCAAAAGTGCTTTGACTTTTTTTACAACATGGATCTTTCTATGATATGGGCACTAACACTAAAGTAAATGATGGAAGAGGGCTGGTACCATATAAAAACAATTTTAGAGAAATGAAAAAGCAAAAAAAGTCAGACAGAAATTATGATATATTTATATAAAATTACACCAAGTGTGCCTACCTCTCCTGTCTCCCCTTCCACTTCCTCCACCTCTTCTGCCTCTGCCACCGCTGAGACTCCAAGACCAATTCCTCCTTCCTCCTCTTCTTCAGTCTATTCAACATGAAGAAGATGAGGATGAAGACCTTTATGATGATCCATTCTACTTATTGAAGAGTAAGTAATTATTATGCTGTACAGTTAATAAACTTATTTGTTGTGTATGTGTGTGCCTTTGTATGAAAATCTAGTAACTGTACCACAAGACATGTGGTGTCATGTATGAGACATTTTTGTGTCATCATCATCATTGCCTAAGTATTCATTGTGTGTAAGGTACATATGGAAGTGGATAGGGTATCCTTACATGAGCATAAAGTGAGTGATTTTTAAGATAAAATTAATATTGTGGTTTTTTTTTTTTCTGTCTTATAACTTTGCTTTCAAAGTTTTACATTACCATAGAGTATGTCTCTCCTAAGTGGAGAAACTGCATATCAGCCTACAATCAAAGGTGTTTTTTAAAAAAGTAACAATGTTCCCAATACTGTATTATGAATATAACTACTACTGTATGTCATAAAAATTTTTATAATAGATCAAATAAATAATCTAACCTTACACCTAAAAGAACTAGGAAAAGAACAAAGTCCAAGATGAGTAGAAGGAAGGAAATAATAACCATAAGAGCAGAGATAAATGACATAAAGACTAAAAAAATTGAAAACAATCAGTGAAATCAAGAGCTAGTTCTTTGTAAAGGTAAACAAAATTGATAAACTCTTAGCCAGACGCATCAAGAAAAAAAAAGTACTTAAATAAAATCAGAAACAAGAGAGAAATACAACTGACACCACAGAAATACAAAGGATTATAAGAGACTGATACAAAAAGTTATATACCACCAAGTTGGACAAGCTAGAACAAATGGAAAAATTCCTAGAAACTGAATTGGAAAGAAATAGGCAATCTGAACAGACCAATTACTAGAAATGAAATTGAATCAGTAATCCAAAGCTACCAAAAAATGAAAATCCATGACCAGATGGATTCACACGTTCTACTAAAAATTTAAAGAAGAGTCAATACCTATTCTCCTCAAACTATTAAAAAAATAGAAGAGAAGGAAACGTTTCTAAGATAGAAAATAGACTGTACAAGGCCTGTTCAAATATCCCAATTGAATATGGTTTGCTAATATTTTGTTGAGGATTTTTGTATCTATGTTCATCAGGGATACTGGCTTGCAGTTTTCTTTTTTGTGGTATCTTTTTCTGATTTTGGTATCTGGGTAAAAAAGGCCTTGTAGAATGTATTTATTCCTGACCTTATTCATTCCATAACTGGAAGCCTGTATCTCCAACTCACCATCACAATCATTCACAATGATGAAGTGGGATTTATTCGGAGCATGCAAGGATGGTTCAATATTCACAAATCAATCAATGTAATACACCATATCAACAAAACAAGGATGAAAATCATACAGTCATCTCAACAGATGCAGAAAAAGCTTTTGACAAAATTAAACATCCATTCATGATAAAAACTCTCAACAAAGTGGGTTTGGAAGGAACATACCTCAACACAATAAAGGCCATATATGAAAAACCCACAGCTAACATCATACTCAATGGTGAAAAACTGAGAGCTTTTCCCTTGAGATCAGGAACAAGACAAAGATGACCACTCTAACCACTTCTATTCACCATAGTACTGGATGTCCTAGCTACAGCAATCAGACAAGAAAAAGAAAAAAGAGGCATCCATATTGGTAAAGAAGGAATTAAATTGTCCCTCTTGTGGGTGATGTTATACTATACACAGAAAATCCTAAAGACTCCACCAAAACACTACTAGAAATAATAAATTAGTTCAGTAAAATTGCAGGACACAAAATTAATACCCAGAAATCAGTAGAATTTTTATACACCAATAATTAAGCAACAAAAAGAGAAATTAAGAAAACAATTCCATTTACAATTTCACTAAAAGGATAAAATACCTGAGAACAAACTTAAAGTGAAGAAAGACCTCTACTCTGAAAAATTTAAAACATTAATGAAAAATTGAAGATGACACAAACAAATGGAAAGATACTCCATGCTTATGGATCAAAAGAATTAATATTGTTAATATTCCCATACTACACAAAGCAATTTACAGATTCAAAGCAATCCCTATCAAAACACCAACAGCATGTTTTACAAAACTAGAACACGTAATACTAAAATTGTATGCAACAACAAAAGACCCTAAATAGTCAAATCAATCTTGATAAAGAAAGACAAAGCTAGAGGTATCACAATTCTGTATTTCAAGATATACTAGAAAACTGTAGTAATCAAAACAGTATGGTACTGGTATAGAAATAAACCCATAGCTCAATGGTTCAGAATAGAGTCTAGAAGTAAACCGATGATTATATGGTCAATTAATGTAAGACAAAGAAGGTAAGAATATATAATAAGGAAGAGAGAGTCTCTTCAATAAATGGTGCTGGGAAAATTGAAAAGCTACATGTAAAAGAATGAAACTGAACCACTTTCTAATATATATATAAATAAATTTAAAATGGATTAAAGACCTAAATGTGAGACCTAAAATCATAAAAATCCCCAAAGAGAACACAGGCAGTAATTTCTCTAACATTGGCTATAGCAACATTTTTCTAGAAGGCAAGTAAACAAAATAAAAAAAAAAAAAAAACTATTGGGACCATATTGAAATGAAAAGCTTTGAACAGTAAAGGAAACCATCAACAAAACAAAAAGGCAACCTACTGAATGACAAGATATTTGCAAACGATATATCTGATATGGGGTTAATATCCCAAATATATAAAGAACTTATACAATTCAACATTGGAAAAACAACCCAAATAAAAAATGGGCGGAGGACCTGAGCAGACATTTTCCCAAAGAAGTCATACAGATGGCCAATAGACACATGAAAAAATGCTCAGCATCACTAATCATCATGGAAATGCATCACCTTATACCTAAAATAAAATTTAAAAAAAGACAAGAAATAACAAGTGTTGGTGAAGATGTAGAGAAAAAGGAAGTCTCATACACCATTGGGAATGTAAATTAGTATAGTCACTATGGAAAACAGTATGGAGATTCCTTAACAAATTAAAAATAGAAATACCATATGATCCAATCATTCCACTACTGGGTATTTACCCAAAGAAAACAAAACCACTAATTTAAGAAGATATATTCACCCCTATGTGTATTGCAGCATTATTTATAATAGCCAAGGTATGGAAGCAGCCTAAGTGTCTATCAATAGACAAATGGATAAGGAAGACCTGGTATACACAGACACACACACACACACACACACAGGAACACACAGGAATATTATACAGGCATAGAAAATGATGAGGGTGAGATTTTTTTGACAGCATAGGTGGACCCAAATAGCATGATGCTAAGTGAAATAAGTCAGACTGAGAAACATAAATATCATATGATTTCAGTCACATGTGGAATCTAAAAAAAATGAATGAATAAATAAAAAGCAGAATCTGACCTATAAATACAGAGATAGCACTGATGGCTGCCAAAGGGGGAGTGTGGGATGAGCAAAATGGGTGAAGGAGAGTGGGAGATAGAGGTTTCTGGTAATGGAAAGAATAAATCACAGGAATAAGAGGCACAGCATAAGGAATGTAGTTAATGATATTGTAATAGCATTGTATGGTGACAGAGGGTAGCTACACTTGTGGTGGGTATAGCATCGTATATAAATTTGTGGAATCACAACATAGTACCCTTGAAACTAATGTAATATTGTGTGTCAACTACATTCAGTAAAACAAAACAAAACAAAACAAGACAAAACAAAACTTTAACAATTACAGCCATTCATTAGTATATAGGCTAGGCTACCATAAAGCAATTATATTCCTGTATTTTTTTTTTAATTCTTGTTTCTTTATTATCAGTGCATGAATTGTTGTACCTGTAAATAAATATAAATTTCTTTTTCCCATTATCTTTTCATTTTTATGTTAGTAATATGTCTATCATCTACAGTGTTTATATCATAGAAGACAATACTGATCAGGTACTGACAGATGATTCATCTTGTAAACAGATGACATAATCTACAGTATTGATAAATACAGTAGAGCTCTGTAAATGTAATTCCTCTTCCTTATGATTTTCTTAATAATACTTTTTTCTCTAGCTTACTTTATTACAATAATACAGTACATAATACATATAACATACAGTATATGTGTTAATTGTTTTATGTTATCAATAAGGCTTCTGGTCTACAGTAGGCTATTAGTAGTTAAGTTTTGGGGGAGTCAAAAGTTATACTGGATTTTCAACTGTGCAGGGGTTGGTGGTCCTAACCCTCATTTTGTTCAAATGTCAACTGTATTTCAATTTAAAAAATATTTTAAAATGATGGTATATGGAAGAGTCACACATTGTACATGGGTACTTTTTTTCACTTAAGGATGATTATATAAATTTCCTGTAGACAAAGGTAAGGATAGCCAAGAATCTCTGCACAAATAGAAGAAAATGCTATTGATGCACAATGTATGTCAGAATATCTATGGCTTACCCGAGGTAATCTGTGTGAAATCTTTTCACACTGAAAAAATCATTAGTGTATTCCTTAAAATCAATTTGAGCTTGAAAATTTCAAAACGAACTCTGAAATACAGTATTATCATTTTTAAGAGAAATTAATCATGTAACATTTCAAACTTGTAGAGAAGTATATGAAATAATATAGTACCATTCACCTAAATTTATCAGTTATCAATATTTCATGGTAGTTTTTGCAAGGGTATTTTTGTTCAGAAATAAATATGGAGGAGTGCCTGGGTGGCTCAGTTGGTTTGGCATCTGCCTTAGGCTCAGGTCATGATCCTAGGGTCCTGGGATGGAGCCGCATGTCAGGCTCCCTGCTCAGTGGGGAGCCTGCTTCTCCCTCTGCCCCTCCCCCTGTTTGTGCTCTCTGTCTCTCACATTCTCACATAAATAAATAAATAAAATCTTAAAAAAAAAAGAAAAAAAAAGTGTGGAAAGTACTAAAAGCTCATACCACAATCCTCCCCTTTCTTTCTATATCCAGGGTGTGTGTGGGGGGAATCACTTTTCTAAATTTGGCATTTATCTTCCTTTTGCTAAATCAACATTTATTTTGGTAGATGTTCATTTTGATTTATGTAGCTCTCATTATTTCTGTTGTATGAATACATCATATTAATATCTTCTTAATAATGGGCAATAAGCTTGTTTTCACTTCTTTAGTGCTATATATAACATTTACAACTTTAAAAATAGTGATATTGTAATAGCATTAGATAGTGACATTTTAGCCACCCTTGTGGTGACTGAAGCATAATGCATAAAGAAGTTGAATCATTATGTTGTATATCTGCAACTAATGTAACTGTGTGTGTCAATTATACTCAAACAAAAAGAATCAGAGAAAGACAAATATAATATGATTTCACTCATATATGGAATTTAAGAAACAAAACATATAGGGGAAGGGGAAAAAAGAGAGGGAAATAAATCATAAGAGACTTAATGATAGAGAATAAACTGAGGGTTTATGGAGGGTGGTGGGGGGTGGGCTGAATGCGTGATGAATATTAAGGAAGGTCTCTTGTGATGAGCACTGGGTGTTATATGTTATAAATGAGGAATCACTAAATTCTACACCTGAAAACAATTTTACCGTGTATGTAAACTAATTAGAATTTAAGTTAAAACTTGAAATTAAAAAAATTTTTAAATTAAAATACAAAATTAAATTAAAAATTAAAAAAAAATTAAAACTTTAAAAGTCATCCAGCACCTTAAAATTAAAATGATTGGTTACATAAACACTGGGAAATGGAGGGAAACTCTGGCTTTTTTTTTTTAGCATGTGAAACACAATAGAATAATATATATAAAATTATCACCTGATTTCTAGTTATCAGAAATCAGAATGCTCTGATAAGAAAATTTATTCTTCTATGTTTCTGATCATTATAAATTATATGCCCTTTACCTTATGATAATGGATTTGAAGTGATACACTAGTAAAGAGATATCTACCATTTAGTTCTTGCTTATTTTATATTTATCTGGTCTATGTTGGATATATTTTACTCTTTATCATCATTCACAATGTCACACTTTAAGGTAATTGCCCAGTATACTTGCAATGAGCATAGAATAAAGTATGGGCTTGTCAAAATTCTATGTTGTATTTCTGAAACTAATGTAACATTGTGTATCTACTATATTTCAATTAAAAAAAACATAATTTCCCAAAACAATGAAAAGTTTTTATTACCTACAGAAAGTAGCAGTGTTTTAAATATTATTAAGAGTTAGGTTTCCCTTAGATAAAATATAATAGTATTATATAGTATAAAGGGAGTGAAAAAATATAAATTATTTTTCTTAGTTTTCTTTTTATTGTTTTTGTCACAATGTCCATTTTAGGTTGTTTCTAGTATAATCTTGCTTTTATTCAAGAGACAATATCTGGAGATAATTCCTTTGACATACCACATATTTGTTTTCTTATTAAAAATAGAAGAAAGCATATTTTACTTAAAAATCCCACTTAAAATTAAAAAAAAGGATTTTCAACTGAGTCTAAGACTTTTGCTTTTAACATTGTTTTATTTAAAGACCTGCTATAATTCTGAAAGAACTATAAAAGTCTGTTCAAAAACATCATAATGTAAAATGGACAGAGAAGGACAATGAGATATTTAATTTACCATGGCACAGCCATTGCTGTGAAGAATGGATAATATATTTCAATGGTAATTTATGGGGAAATAACACAGGTGAATAGCAGAGACAATAAATCTGTTTTTTTACCACAGGACTTGTCCTAGGCATTCCTCTTACTAATAAATAAAATAATTTTAGGCCATATGGAGCCGACTTGAAACCCTCTGGTTTGTGGCAATATACAATCAGTTATGATTTAAACAATATAGCCCATTTCCAAAAAAAATTTCTTTATAACAACAAAGAGATAAATCCTTAGGTGAGTATTTAGACCATTACTCATTAAAAAGGTTCAGTTTTGTCTTTATTGATGCTCATTATTGGAAGTCATGTATTTGATTTTCTCTTCCACCTTGTAAAGGCAACATTATATATGGTATATATAACACAAAAAAGTGAAAATAAGCTTACTGCCCATTATTAGGAAGATATTAATATGTTATGATGCATTCATACAACAGAAATAATGAGAGCTACATAAATCAAAATGAACAACCACCATGTGTTTCCCTACCCACATATATCTGCTCATTTATTTGTCCAGCTTCAACTTTACCATGTATTATAAAATAAAACAAACAAATGACATACAATCTATTTTTCAGTGAAGTTTAATTCCTCAGTTTTAGAAATAGAGCAGAATTCAGGAGTTGGAAGAAGGAACTGTTTTTGAGCTGTTTCACATACATGTGCACGCATGCGCACACACACACATACCCACACTCCAGTCTCTCTCTCTCCCTTCCTACTCACCTCTTGTTCTCATCTTCTCAGTACCCAAAGATAACAGCTCAGGGCACTGTGAATCCGGAAATGCACTCTGTAGCTAATGCGTACTTACTTGCAGTACACATTATTGCAAAATGTGGAGTGAGCACTTTGAACTCATGTCTCCTGAGAAACAGTGATTCTAACTCTATACTCAATATCCTCTTTAATTACATTTATAACATCATTTAAAAGAGCTTTGTAGTTTTATGTCATTTGTAAGTTTCCTTTTCCTAAAACTAAGATATGCAATATTATTTTAACTGTAAAAAGTACTTATGTATATAATGCTGCTATTATATTTGTCTCTGTCAAAGTCAAGCTCTGATACAGGTACATGGACCTAATAACATGAACAAGAGATAACTTTGTTCTGACGAATCATATAATCTAGTAAGAGAAGCAGTTTTTAAAACAAAATTATGATTTCAGGTGGCAAAAGTGCCACTTAGAAGAGTAAAGTATATTGGAGGTCATTTCCACTTCTTTGACAATTAACTACTGATAAAATTGGTATTTTACATATATATATGTGTGTGTGTATATATATATATGTATATATAAATCAATATCAGATCATATATCAGAAATTATATATGTATCTTCTGATATATTTGTATAAATTAGTACTAATATTTGTCTTAGTGAGTTTAAAGAATTAGTGAATATGTGAACAATTGGCTTTCAATGTGTAATTCATACTCTCAGAAATCTTCAGAAACACAGTCCGTTTTTATGTGCAAATAAAACATTTTAGTGAACTATGATTATTCTTTGTATATTCATATTCTTATAACATATACAGATTCCTGAGTTAATTAGGGTTTTACTGAAAAACTTGGAATGGATTATTGAGGGAGCAGGATTATCATGTGGTTATATATAAATCCACGCTATAGCAGACAATCTTTTTTCTACCATGTGCAATAGTAATTTGCTTTTGTAAAAGTAAAAATCAGAATTGACTAATCCTGAAGCTTTTTTAAGAAAAAAATTCAGAATATAATGACTGCATATAACTTAGAATGAATATATGCATATATATGCATATATGCATACATTTCCATTTATTAAACAGTTTTCTACATATCTCTTATTGAAATTCTGTTTTAATGAAATTCCACAAAGCTTTTTCTTAGTTGAGTTGTACACTGGATTGCAATCTTATCTGCAATTATTACAGCTTATTTTCCTTTTTAAGACTTCAATGCAATTTTATTAGGCATTTATGATTGTGTTTTTATTTTGAAATAGTTCTTTGATGCTCTCACCTACTAAAATTTTAAGATATATTTTCTACTGAGTATCTTTCAATGAATTAAGGCTACTCTTTCTACATGAACTCTTGTTTGAAATATGGACTCACCAAAAAGACTGCTCATATTTAGCAATAGAAGTAAAGACAAATGAAAATTATATATACATGGAAAATGAGCAAAAGATGTATTATATCACCAACATATATATTTCCATGCCTTCTCAAATAAGGAGTAGTAAATAGACTAGAAATAGGGGTGATATAGAAATCTCAGTCACTCAATTGACTTTATTTTTTAGTGATACAAATTTTAAATTATTCAAGCTGAAGTTATTAAATATTCATAGTGCTTCATATTATAAAATTATTGATTAATGTCTTTAGTAAAGAACACTATTATCTCTGATTACATCAAGGTCATCCTAAGGAAGAGGACCAAGGCACAAAGTTTTATATATGGAAATATGAGAAGCTAATACATAATTCATATTTAACAGATAACATAAAGGTTAACCCCTTGGAGAATTTGAAGATAATACTCATGTTCTTCTGACAATTCTTTATACTGGCAATTTGGAAAATGCCAGTGTTTTATTACTACCTATTCTTGTACTATGACATGAATTAATGCATACCTGCCTCACCATTCCTATGGGCAAAAAAAGAATTTGAATTATGTACAAGAGAGAGATTTTACAAAATGAAACGAGCCAAAGTACTTCACCTCTGTATACCATTAAAAATACTCTGAGAGTAGTCCCTTTCACTTTTAGAGAAAATTGGTACTTCATTTTCACATTCTACCAGATATCTGTTAAACTTTTTATGCCCAATGAAAGAATGAAGATGTTTGGATCAATTCAGATTTTGGAACCATATACATACTGAAATATTTCAACTTTAACTTGGTCTAGGCATGTACTGTCAATTTAAAAAAAATCAGAAAACTTAAATCCAGTAAGTTTAAATGACTTGTTTAAGGCTTCTACTGTGCATATATTGCTGTTTTAGGAAAAATGTTAAACTCTGTGTCATGATTTTTCTCATATAAACACATGAAAACAATGTGAACTGTAAGATTAGGTAGGGGAATGAGATAACGCAAGTAAAAGCATTTGGCACTTTTTTTTTTTTTTCACTGTATAAATAGTAGCTCCTCTTTTTGTGGAGGAAATAAATCCAGAATCTTGGCCTCCAGAATTCCTTTCTCTTTCTACTCCACTGCCCTATCACATTTAAGTCAATTAATCTGTCAGTGACATTGGATTGTGGATAACTGTCACCCAAACCCACCTGTTTCTTGTTTATCCATGGTACCGTCTTGGTTAAATGGTAACCATTGGATAAACAATGGAAGAGAGCTCCAGTTATAGAATAAGGGTTATTTTTTTTTTCCTTTGGGAACATTTTCATTGACATTCCTGTATGATTTGAAATTATGAGTTAATTTCAAATATGGCATGAATGGAATTGCTCTATCCAAAAACCATGGAATCCCTTTTTTCTCACATCTCAGAACCTATCCTTCATCCCATCCCATTGATAGTATCTTGAAAATACAATGACATTCTGGCCACTTTTTGCTACTTCCACAATCATCTGGCTCATTATATTTTATTTCATTTTATTTTTAATTTTTTTTAGAGAGAGGGGGACGGGCAGAGGGAGAGGGAGAGAAAGAATCCTAAGCAGTCTGCACACTCAGTGTGGAGCCTCTTATGGGGCTTGATCTCACGACCCTGAGATCATGACCTGAGCTGAAATCAAGAGGTGGACACTTAAAAGATTGAGCCACTCAGGCACCCCGATCATTTGGCTTATTATAGTAGCCTGCAAACAGATGTCTTTGATACTGCACCAGGCATCCTTCAGTATATTCTCAAAACAGCAACTTGTATAATTACTTTAAAACATAAATCAGATTATGACCCTCTTCTGCATAAAATATTTTGATGATTTTCATTTCACTCATTGCAAGAGCCAGAACTTATACAGATGTTTTATAGGTCCTGTCATATACTCTCTGATTTCTGTATGAACTTTTCTCCTTCTCCTGGGTCATTTCCTCATTTCAGTTTCAGGTGCAATTGTTTCTTTGTTATTATTAAACACGACAGTAGATATGATTTGTTCCATATGTTCTGCATGTCTTTGGTCAGATGCTATCTTTCCTTTGAGGCTTTCCATGGCCATTTTATTAAAATGTTCAAACTCTCTGTGCTCCATAGACAGTTGCAATGCTTAATTTTTTACCATAGCACTTCCTACCATCTAATACACTGTATATTTTACATTCTTACTTATTATATTGTATTCTCACTAGAATATTAGTTACAGGATTGAGGTTTCCATAGACTCTTTCAGTGTTGTATTCCAAAGGCCTAGAGCATTACCTGGTAATAAGCAGTTGTTTAAGGAATGAATTTGGAATGGGTACATTCACAGTTTAGAGATATAGTATACTAGCTAAAAAGTCATGAACTTTAGAGTCCTATACTAGGATATGCATCCCATCTTCACCATTTACAATTATGCCACCCTAAACAAATTGTTTGCACTCTCCATTTCGTAGTTTTCACATAACTAATTTGTAGGAAGTGTTGTCTGCCTTAGAGTACCACCAAAAGTAATATTGAGGTAATGTATAAATATAGTTAGCATATGGTTGGACAGTGAATAAATGATTTCTAGTAAATGTTTAAATATTATAGATTTTTTGCTAGAAATAGTGATGATGGGATAGGAATTCAGATTGCAAAATATTCCAGGAATAAATGAAGTCTGGATCATGTTCTTACAATACTCTGTAACCCAGGGAGTAAAATCGATGTGTGGTATAGAGCTCCTCCTTCCGCTTAATCTTCCTTCTGAGAACCAATAGCATTTAGTAACTAATGTTTCTTAGCCAAAGGATTTAAATTTATCACAAAATTGTTCTCCATGCTTGAGCCTCTGAAATGAGTTCTTACCACGTGTTTTCACTTCTGCCATTACCTTTCCAATGTATTATGATCTGAAGCCAGAAAATTTGGTTAAAATAAAACATAAAAAAATATGTCTCATTCTAGGATGTTCCACTAATGCCTTGCTACAGAGGATATTCTCAATAAACCTGTGAATAAATGACTTATTCACATGTACTGTCTCAGTGTGTTTTTAGATAACCTCACATCATAATGCATAATGAACTACTTAGGATCTTCCAAGTAGGGATTATTTTCTTTATACTGTTTATAAGGAGAGATCCAACAACTTATATATGTGGTTCCACTTCCAGGAGATGATTTTCTTGAAACTAAACTACAGGGTATACTTATCTAAGAGAGCAAAACACTTTTCTTGATTTCTGCCATACATTTGTACTTCATCATTTCTATTTTGTCTAAAAAGTCTCCCCTTTCTAAACAAACAAGCAAAGGAATGAACAAACAATAAACAGATTAAAAGTCTTATTTACTTTTAAAGCACCAAGACAAAACAGTCTAGGAATCACCGAAAGACTTCAGAGGAATGTCCCAAACATCTGTGCTAAAGCTTAATACCTAACAGCCTTTATTCCTACTGTATTCTGATATCAGAGAAACATAGGTTCTAGGCCCAAGGTTATTTATTTTGTTATTTTCTATTCATAGAAATGTCATAAAGAAAAACAACAACAGCAACAACAACAACAAACCCTCATGTATTAAGCACTCAGCTAAAAATAAAACTGTATTAATTCGCTTGAAGACCCCATGGGAACTTTTATCAAATTCCCTTCTCTACACATAGAGGAAACAATGACTCTAAATTTGGTAAGTAACATATTGCTGTAATTATTTATAAATTTACCATATGTTCAAGTATCCATACACACAAATGAACAATAATTATGTTTTTAAAAGTTAAAAATGTATATGTCCATCTACATCTTGCTTTGTTTTGTTCCATGTTACACTAATGAGATTCATCCATGCTGACACAAACCTTATCCATTATTTTAAATTCTGTTTAATATTGCATTTACATGAAAATATCACGATACAGTTATTCATTGTTTTTGTCATTGTATTGTCATTTAGCTTTGTTTTTTTTTCCTATTGCAAAAAATAACTGCTATGAGTGTATGTGTATATGTACATACACACACATATATATACATACATATACGCTTCAGAACTTCTTTATTACCATGATCATTTTGGGCAGCTATAAAAAAGTACCATAGACTGAGAGGCTTATAAATAAACAACAGAATTTTATTTCTCACAGTTCTAGAGGCTAGAAGTCTGAGATCAGGGTGCCAAAATGGTTAAGTGTCCTCTTCCAGGTTACAAACTGTCAATTTCTTACATACACATGTGGCTGGGCACAGAAAGATCTCTCTGGAGTCTCTTTTATAAGGGTACTGGTCCCATTCCTAATCTCATTATCCCTCCCAAAGCCCTATCTCCTAACACCATCATCTTCGGAATTAAAATTTCAACATACGAATTTTGAGAGGGCATAAACATTCATTCCATTGCAGGTATATCCTAAGGACTATAATTTCAACATCACTGGATGTAGTGGATGTCTCTTATACTACGGCAGATCCTCTCAGCTTCAACCTCTTGTTCCAATCCTGGTCTTCCTTATTTACCACTTTCATGTCGACTTTGTTCAGCTTCGTAAAAATGCAACCGATAGTATCTGTCCCAGGACCTGGGAAGACTTCAGTTTCTGCATTAGAACTTCTCAAACAATGCTGAAGGGATTTCTGGAAAATTTTTGTTTGGTACTTACATATGCATCATTCAGACATATAGGTGAGTTAACACCCATGGGGCAATGCTTGAATAATGGAACCCCTAGAGCCAATGGATAAATATTTCCCTCTTTGTTTCATTTCACTGAATGATCCTGGAGTATCCAGTTACCTAACTTGATAGTATGCTCTAGATTTGACTCTGTTTTTCCTGGTACATTCATCCTGTTTCTCATTCCTTCTCCACAATCACATTCCCAAACAAATCACTCACACAGTCTGTGCTCTGGGTGGAATGGTAGGGGTGATCTGAGGATGAAATGGCATATGTATATTTTTTCTCTAAATTAATTGTACTGATTTACATTCTAACCAGCAGTATATAAAATCCTCCCCTACAGCTGAGATGTGGGCACATGACCCTCACATTTATATGTCTAGTGGATATCTCTTCTCTGAACATCAGCTCATTTGCAACTCCCTTGAATGTCAAATAGGCATCTTGAACTTAACAAGTAAATTAGAATTCTTGATCTGTATTTTCTTAATTCTCCTTCCATTCCAGTGATTTTCCACTTTGGAATTTATGCCATCATTAACCCATTTTCTGAGCCTCCAAACATGGAGTCATTATCAGCTCTTTTATATGCACCACTCCAATCAATTAGAAAATCTATTCCATTTCACCTTTAAACAGATTGCAAATCTGTCATCTCATATGTGAACTACTAAAATACCTTCCTAATGCATCTGTCTGCTGCCATTATCCTTCCTTCAATCTCTTCTCCAGAAAACAACCAGAGTCATCTTTTACAGTATAGTTCAGATCATGGTAGTCTCCTTTCTACCAGATACTTCTGTCACACTTTTATAAAAGCCAAAGATCTAATCTGGCTCCTGGCTACTTCACCAACCTGTCTCTTACCAACTTCTGCCTTGATTACTCTGCTCTATATCACCATCTTGCTTTCCCTGCCACAGGGCCTTTAGACTTAGTGCTCCATTGTGAGAAACACTGCTATAAGACATTTCTTCTTTATAGTGACCTCCTCATCAACCAATTGACATTTTAGTGTCATTGCAACATGATTTCGCTGTGCAACAATTATCACTAACCTGTACACATTTAACTCATTTTTCTCATTCTTATCATCTAACTGAACCTTCAGGTAGAATCAAGGTGCTTTGTTTATACTGGTTAGAGTGTAGGCCCAGGTCTAGCATAAGATCAGGAACATACATGATACCCAATTAGTGGCTATTTGAGGATTGAGTGAAAAAAAACTATAACCTTGTGATCCATTCTTGTTATGACAATGTGTGTTCATTATCAATGAAATTATAGGTGGTAGGAAATTTGCATTAAAATGAATTAAACATTGATAAATAGTATAAGACACTGTTGCTTGTACTATTAAATATTAAATTTAAGTATTTGGATAATACATTTAAAATATACAATTACTGTGTGCAATAAAATGAATTCTAGGGGCTCCTGGGTGGCTCAGAGAGTTAAGCATCAGACTCTTGTTTTCAGCTCAGGTCATGATCTCAGGGTCCTGAGATGGAACCACACATGAGGTTCTGCACTCAACAGGGAGTCTGCTTAAGATTCTCTCTCTCCCTTTTCCTCTGCCCCTCTCCCCCGCTCTCTCTCTGTCTCTAAAATAAATAAATCTTTAAAAAAATAAAGTGAATTCTATGGAAAAATATATGTATATTTAAATTTAGGTAAATGCTTCAATATTTCACTATTAGTAAAAATGGGCATTTATTTATTTTATCCCTCTTTATTACCATTTTCTTTTCATTTTACATTTATGAATCTTTTGATATATTTTTAAGCAAAAGAATTTTCCTCATTTATTCAGTTTATATTTGAATCACATTTGAGTCATTCCAAATGGTGAAAACATATATCTCACAGTGCAGCCAATAAGTATTCAATGCAGTTTTTTTGAAGAACACATGGAGTAATTATAAAAACAGAACTGTATTGAGCAAGTATCACCATATTTTATCAGTTTGGTAAACATTAAAATGTCTGACAATACCAGATACTGGTGATGTGGAATATGATTCATATGAATCAATACAACCACTTTATTAAACAGTCAATACTAAAGATGTGCAAGCTCTTCAAGTGAGCAATTTTACTCCTAGGTATACGTCTGCCTGAATGCATGTATAATAATATCCATAATAGAACTGGTGATAATGACAAAATTTTCAGGAAAAATGGCTATCAAGATTAAAATTGATAACTGAAGACTGTTCACACAATGGGATAATATACATCCACAAAGAATGTAAAAAATATAAAGTACAATAGCAAACAAAACCAAACCATCTATCTCTATGGAAACAGGTAATAAAATTAAAAACAATTGTAAGAAAAAAATATTACAAAAGTTGGGGTAGAAGTGACATCAAGGGGGAGTACAAGGGACCTGTGGCTGAGGAAAAACACAACTAGAGTTGCTGTGGGTACTGACAATGGTCTTTTTGTTGTTGTGTGTAATGATGCATGAATTTTTCCTACATCACTTAATTCAATTTAAGCTTATTGAAAAATTCTAATGATCTATTCAAGAAATAGTGAAATAAAAAATTACATATTAGGGTCCTAAAAAAGTTAATGTAATTTTAAATTGCTATTGAAATCCAATGCGGGTCTGAAGGCCCAGTTGATACGTCACTTAATGAATACCACTCCATCTTCCACCTCATAAAAATATTGCTCTCTCCTCAGCAAACTCTTCATATTAAGTGTAATTTGTCCAATTATACTCCTTACAAATATTTTTAAGGTGTTGTATTTATTATGGTCTTGGTAAGAGGCAGAAGGCAAAATAACCTTGGATCATGAGGAGAATTTAATAAATAGACATTTTACAGAGGTATGAGCAGGAGGAAGGAGACAAAGGATGAAGAGGCTCCCTATAATGGACAATGGAAGGAAGGCTTCCTAGACCTGAGATTAAATGGTATTAGGAAAGCCCAGAGAAAGATGAAAACATTGAGGTGGACAGCAGGAAGAAAATGATATTGGTGAAAGGATGCACTAAATAGCAGATGTGTAGCCTTGGAGTGGAAATATGTAGAAGATAAACCTCAGTCTCTCTGTCATTCTCCTCACCAGCAAAACCCAGTTAGAAGAGTAATGCAAGAGGAATTCTTAATCTCAGGAAACAAACTGAGGGTTGTTGGGGTGGTGAGAGATGGGAGGGATGAGGTGGCTGGGTGATAGACATTGGGGAGGGTATGGGCTATGGTGAGTGCTGTGAATTGTGTAAGACTGTTGAATCACAGACCTGTACCTCTGAAACAAATAATACATTATATGTTAAAAAAAAAAAAAAAAGATAGCCAGAAGGGAAAAATGAAGGGGGGGAAATCAGAGGGGGAGATGAACCATGAGAGACTATGGACTCTGCGAAACAAACTGAGGGTTCTAGAGGGGAGAGGGGTGGGGGGATGGGTTAGCCTGGTGATGGGTATTAAAGAGGGCAAGTGCTAAATGGAGCACTGGGTGTTGCATGCAAACAATAAATCATGGAACACTACATCAAAAACTAATGATGTAATGTATGGTGATTAACATAACATAATAAAAACAACAACAACAACAACAACAAAGAGAAACTGGGTGATCCAAACTCAATCTATTAGGACAGAGAATGGATTAGATAGACACATAGCTCATGGGTCTTCACCTTCTATAGAATGTACAATACATCAGTTATAAAAGTTAATATGGTATTCCACAAATAGTAAGTGTTGAATAATATTTTTTGAACTTACTAAAACTCTACATATTTTGTACTCTGTAGCATTTTTTTTACTTCCTAGGTTGTTCAGAATATAAATATCTTGAAAGATTTTGAGACCTTTCCATATGTGTCTAAAAGTATTAATACTTGCTTTTCCTGGGGCCATTGTTTGGCCATTTATTTTTTTCTAATTTATATTTTTTAAATCCAGTGTCCATTAGTAAGATGAATTGTTGGTTGACATATTTTTTAAAGGCTAATGAGCCATTCATGGGAATAGCAATTTCAAAGAAACAGGTTCTCAGGTAACTGGCATTGAAAAACATAATCAGAGAATGATAAATTGCCAAGAACCACTTACTGCCTTCTTAAAACTTTATGGAAACAGTCCATGACTTAATTGAGATTGAGAACTGTCTGGCATTTACAAAAAATGTATCACATAATGAAGGGTTCATATTTATTTATTCCAGGCTTCCATAAGACTTCTAGGTTGTTTCCTTGGTAAAACAGTAGACCATGTTTTACCAGATCCCCTAGATTCTCTCTGGAGATACTTGGGAGCATATGTGTGCTCTGATGTTTACCTTCCCTACCCCTTATTCAGTCTTAAGGAGATGAAGTGATGATAGTGATCAAGAACAAAAACAATATGTACACAGAATGAAGAATCATAGGCATTTATGGAGTTTATTCTTCTGTTATCAAAGATAATAAATCATTTTGTCAGGCTTTTCTTCTTTTATGAAAAATGGAAGCACAGATAACTCTCTTGGATTTTATTCATCCTCTTTTTTTTTTTTCTAAAAATACACGGTATGGATTTTGAGATCCTCTTTTTTTTTTTTTTTCCTCAAAATCCATGGTATCCATGGTATGGATTTTGAGAAAAACAATTTCTAATGTAAGTTCAGTGGTTCTTTTTTTTTTTTTTATGGGTACTGTTTCACTATATATAGTTGAGGTGATTCATTAAACATACTCTTCCCCATCTTCTATTATTCCCAATAACATTATTTTTTTGATTCAAGAGATTACCCTATAGATGGTCAGAGTTCACTCTGAGGTCTTTGAAACATGGATTATAAATTAATACATGTTAAATAGCTTGCTGAAAATGTTGTGCTATATATAGGTCTTCAAAGGCTTTTTCAAATTATGATTTCATTGAACTGAAAAAGGGGTCTGAATACTAATGTTTAGGGAAATTTCCCAATATCCCCAACTAGGATTATGAAATATCATGATGGCTAATGTCATAGTTTTATATTATTATTCTGGTTAGAATTTTATAAAATATAAAATATAGACTTATATAAAATATAAATATTCATAAATCTACATTTGAATATTTCATAATTAAAATATAAACTATTGCCTATCCTGAGATCCTATAAATAAAAATGTGAGCTCATAAATAATAATTAATTAGGCTAATAATTTTCCATCTTATATGAGATTAAACCTATTGCTTTCTGGAAGGAATAAAATATTAACAAAAAGAGATTACCCTTAGTGCAGACATTAAATTTGAATATCATAAATTCAGATAGAAGTTTAATACATATGGCTTTTTCTTTCCCGTGATTCATTTTTCTGCACTCTTGAAGAATACCCACTTTAATATTTGGAGCTCCTCTGCAGATTCTGCACATGGTATTATACACATTCTCATTCCTCTTACACTAGTCCCTATTCGCATTTGGACCCTCAAATATTCTGCATCTACACTTCTTAGTTCTTTCCCAAATGCTATGCAGTTTTTTTCCTCAGATATTATCTTAACTTTTTTACAGGCTCCCCCATTATTAGGTCCCTCATTTTTAAAGATGATATAAATTTCAGTTTTAAGCTTGAATCTAATTTGTGATATCCCCAATTCCGCATATTCAATATTAAGGTGCAAGCTAGAAGAAATGCCAGAAATCCTATAAATCAATAGCTTCAGTTTACTAATGAAGAAACTGGAAAAAGGAAGTTACAATGTCAAACTGTGAGTTAGTATATACACTCCAGTAGAGAGAACTCCTGTAATGTTATAGTGTATTATATTTTGTCTGTAAGGTTTGATTTAAAAAAAAATGGACATTAAACCCTCTAACATTTGTGTCTTTTCATATTAAACATTTTTGGTGAAAATCAGAATATAGAGTGTTTTAGGAATACAATAATTAAAAATATTAAAAATCTTCAACTGCACTAATTTTCTTCCCATACCTTTGATTTTAATCACTCTTTATAGAAGGAAGTCTACTTCTGTCAAGATAATTAGAAATTGGAAGGAAACTAACACACTGAATGATTAAGTAATTTGAAAGAATTATAAATATACTTATAAGTATAAAATCTGTGAGTGATCTTGTAAGAATTAGAATCAATTTCTATTTCCAAATTTGAGTCAAAGTTAACTATGATGGATCTATTACAATATGCCAACTAACTTTACATGTTTGAAGAATATGTGTGCATAATTTTGATTTTGATTTTTCTGTATTATGTAGCAAAATATAAAGAGGTTATACTATAATTATGTTTAAAACCTTATTTTTTTAAATAAATTACAGTTTAAGTCATAATAACAGGCCAAATAATACTTAGCTCCTGAATATAAACAAAGTATAGAGTGGCATAAATCTTGCAAGCACAAAAGTGGTAAAAACAGCAAGATTTAGAGGCTCTAGTATGAGAGAGATATATAGTACCAACTGCAGTAATCTCAAAAATTTATATCCCAAAATGTGCAGACTTGATCTTATTTTTCAGTCAGTGTGTTCTGTATGGAAGATGAACATGCTCATGACAATGGAGTATGATTTAGAAAACTAGATCCTGCTCAGAGGAATATAAAATGTGATTATATACCGTACTTCTGTGCAAAATTTTAAACAGAATTTAATAAATCATTTTGAAACCTAGATATATTTGTGGAACAATGACATCACTTTTAAATTATATGTGTTTTGTAAATGCACAAAATTAATAATGTCTTTTGTGTATATGTATTACTTTGGAAAGAAACTACTAAGAACTATATTATCAGACAAAACAGTCTTTGAAAATTTGTGTGCTACAGGGCAATTTGTCACTTCATTTTAATGGAATGTTCCATACTGAAAATGTGTAACTGCTCAGAAGAGGAATAGAGTGTAAATTTATTATCTGAGAAAAGAAAATTAATTGACACAGACCAAGAATGTAATGGAATTAGACCCATGTGGAATAACTGAGAAATTCAGGAACTGTATCTAAGCTCTATGGAATGATAAAATTACATGCAGAAAAATTGAAATATGTCATTTTTGAACAAAGCTCAGGATTTCTCAAAGGAATGGCATATAAATTAATTAAGGCTTCTTCATCTCCAAGACCATCTGGTCTTAGAACAAAATAGAACATGTCTCTTCAGGTACAAAACGTATTTTGTGTTGGCTTTTTTATTATTATTATTTTATTTTATTATTATTTTTTTAAAGATTTTATTTATTCATTTGATGTTATTATTGTTTTAAGTAAATACCATTATTGAGAGAATTGGCTATTATGGAGATACAGCTTTAAAAAAAAGATTTAGGTATCAGGGCAAGATGTAAAAAAATTTATTCAGTCTAAAATGATTTATGGAATATCTATGTGGTAGGTCATGTTCAAAGAACTGGAGGTGGAGACATCTATTCAAAATGGAAAATTTGATAAGACTGATTATCAGGTAACTAATTTGATAGAAAAATTAGCTAATTTCCAATAGCTCCATTTACTATGAAAATGATTCAAAAACAAGCAGAAAAAAGAAAAGAAACAGTAATGACAAAGCCATGGTGTGTTAATGAGTTTGCCAGGTGTTGGTAGGCAGAATATAGTCCAATGTGGCTGAAGGACAGTGAGAGTCAGAGAGATGTGGTATAGATCATGGTTTAGAAGATCATGCAGTGTTTTCAATCACAGTATTGCTTATATAAATGTAGATTGAATTTTGGATAAATTGTTGGATTAATTAGTTAGTGGTTAGAAAAGAAACATCTCATTCTATATTTAATTTCTATGGTGTTTTCTGCTAATGGTACCTGGTAAATCTTTGACTCGTTTTCTTTAATTTGACCATTTCTGAAATTATGTCTCTGAGTATGGAAAAAGATTTTCTTTATGGAGGCACAATTACTGCCTCCAGATAAACACAGAGCTTTATGACTTTTAGCATTATTTTCTAAATTATATAGTATAATGCTATTTAGCACATCGAATAGTAACATTGTTAGTATAAATGATAGCTTCTTTAGGCTTCTTAAACAAGATGAAAATTTGAATTTGTAAACATAAAGTCTTCTTGATTAAAATAAAGACATTTGTTCACTTTTGTTCAATTTTTAAGTCACTCCAAAATGTAAAAACAATGAAAACCAAGCAGAAATATCTTGAAAACTATTATAGTTTCTCGTAAGACTTTGTTTTTCCAAAATTAGTTTTATAAATATCTAATTTATAGGTAAGACAATGGTTTAGTAATGAAATTACTGTTTTTACAGGTGTAGCCATTTCAGTCAGATCCAAACTAGCTATCACTAAATAAAGAAAAGATTAATTTGTCTTCACTAAAATACATGATCCCCCCCACCCCGCCGGAGATTTGAAATATAATTTATGTCAAAATTTTTCTTTTTCTTTGCAGATTTAGTCATGCAATTTTAGTCATTACCATGGAAAGGTAGACTTTTGGAATATCCAGAGAATTTATGAAATTAGATGGAGGTGGCATGGGCCCTAAACATGGCGAACATTTATAAATTGTTGGCCAATTGGAGAATTCATCTGAGAATGGTGGGTTACATTTACAAGAATTCTGAGAAACACAGAAATCTATCCACAATTCAATGGGTAATAATTATGGGAATTTGAGGGCAAAACTTAACCCATCTGTTCAGGGATTATCAGGATCCAAAACAGAATGAATTGTCGGTTAAAGGTGGATCCAGAAATAGCTAAGCTAATGAGGAGCTATTATTACTCCTTTCAAATATAGAATGAATGAGCTCCTATAATTTATGTTATAGTCACAAACTGAGAGTGCTAAAATCAGAGTCTTTGACTCCAAAGACTTTCTTTTTTCCCCCTATATTGTCTAAATAATGAAAAATAAAGCACTGCTACTTTTTACAATCACTCAAAATATTCTCCGTGCTAAGCACTTTAAATATATACTCACATATGTGGACATATAGTAAATCCATTTCCAACTGGTGTTTTCTACTTTAGAAGGTTATTAATTATTGATTAAAAATTTTTAATATAGGGAAGCTTATTCAAATTATCTATTTTTCCTTTGTGAGTTTTGGTTGCCTGTGTCTTTCAAGAAATTACTTCATTTTATCTAGGTTATCAAACTTAGAAGCCTAGGATTGTTCATAATATTCTTCTGTTATCCTTTGAATGTCCACAGTAGCAGAGGTAATGACCCCTCTTTTATTTCCAATATTAATAATTTGTGTCTTCTCTCTTATTAATTTACCTGGCTGGAAGTTTATCAGTTTTTACCTTGCCAAAGAATCAACTTAATTGATTTGATTTTTTTCTATTGATACTGTTTTAAATTTCATTGATTTCTCTCTAATTTTTAAATAATTTCCTTCCTTTTGCTTACTTTCATTTTAATTTGTTCTTCTTTCTCTCATTTCTTAAGGTGGAGGTTTAGGTTATTAATTTTAGATCTTTTTTTCTTTCAAATATATGCATTCATTCAATACTATAAATTTCCCTATAAGCCCTGCTTTCACTGCACCCCACAAATTTTGAGAAGTTCTATTTTCATTTTTATTTAGTTCCAAATATTTAAAAATTTCTCTTGAGATTTATTCTTTGACTTATATATTATTTAGAAATGTGTAGATTAATCTCCAAATATTTTGGAGTTTTCTAGGTATCTTTCTGTTATGGATTTCTAGTTTAATTCTGAGGTCTCAGAACATATTTTTTCTTTCTTTCTTTCTTTTTATTTTTTAAATTGTATTTAATGGCCAAGAATGTGGTCTGTCTTGGTAAATAGTCCATGTGAGTTGAAAAAAATGTGTATTATTTATTGTTGGAAGTATTCTATAAATGTCAATTAGGTCCAGTTGATTGATGGTGTTCTTCAGTTCAACTATGTCTTCACTGATTTTCTGCGTGCTTGATATTTTAATTACTGATAGAGTACTTTTGAAGTTTCTAACTGTAATAGTGGTTTCATCTATTTCTCCTTGCAGTTTATCAGTTTTTTTCTTGCATCTTTTGACAGTCTATTGTTGGCACATGCACATTAAGAGTTGCTGTTATCTTTTTTGAGAATGATCCTTTCATTGTTATGTAATGTCCTCTTTATCACTGATAATTTTCCTTGTTCCTGACTCAGCTTTGTCTGAAATTAATATAACTACTCCAGCTTTCTTTTCATTAATGTTGGCATGACATATCTTTCTTCATCCCTTTACTTTTAATCTATGTCTGCCTTTATGTGTAAGGTGGGTTTTTGTAGACAACATATACTTGGATTTTGTTTTTTATCTACTCTACAGTCTCTGTCTTTTAATGGATGTATTTAGATCATTGATGTTTAAGTTATTATTGATATATTTGGAATAATACCTACTATGTTGTTACTGTTGCCTTTATTTTTTTTCATTTTTTTCTGCCTTCTCTCATTTTACTTGAACATTTTATGTAATTCCTTTTTTTCTTCTCTAGCGTTATCAATTAAACTTCTTTTATTTTTTTAAATCATTTTGTTGTGGTTGTCCTTGAGTTTGAAATATACATTTTACAACTAAAGCAAGTATACTTCAAATAACAATATACCACTTCATAGGTATTCAAGTCTTTATAACAGTATTAAGGAATCCCTCCTTCCCATGAATTATAACAATTATGACATTAATTATTCACTTACCCATAAGATATAATCACTGAATACATAGCTGCTATGGTTGTTTTAGGCAAACCCTTATCTGTTAGCTTAATTGAAAGTAAAATAATAAAATATTTTAGTTTACTTTTATTTATTCTTTACGTAATGTTCTTCCCTTGTGTATGTAAATCTGAGTTTCTGACCTATATCATTTTTCTTCTTCCTGAAGGACTTCTTCCAATATTTTTTGCAAGGCAGATCTACTAATGAAAAATTCCTTTAATTTTTGCTTGTCTGAAAAATTCATTATTTGTCCTTCAATTTTGAAGGATAATTTCACTTGATACAGAATTCTAGGTTGGTGCATATGTGTTTTTTTCCTTTCAACACTTTAAATGTATAATTCCACTCTCTTAGTTTCATGGTTTCTGAAGAGAAGTTCAATGGAATCCTGATCCTTCCTTCTGCACAGATAATTTATCTCCTCCTCCCCTGGCTTCTTTCAAAGTTTTCTCTTTGTCTTTGATTTTCTGTAGTTTGAATATGATATGCCACTCTAGTTACAAGTATCAGTGTAAGTATAGCTGTAGGTGATACAGATTTGATATAGATGTAGATATTGATTTAGATGTAGATATATTCTACTTAGTGTTCTCTGAGATTCCTGGATCCATTGTTTGGTGTATATCATTAATTTTGGAAAATTCCCATTCGTTATTGCTTCAAATGTTTCATCTTTTATCTTCCCTTTCTGGTATTCCTATTAGACATATATTACAACTACTATAATTGTCCCACGGTTCTAATATTCTATTCTGTCTTTTGTACTCTTTTTTCCTCTTTGCACTTCAGTTTTGGAAAATGTATTGACTTTTCTGTAAGCTTACTTATTCTTTCCTCGGTCATTTCTCAGCAAATGTCTGAACCCATCAACGGCACTCTTCATTTCTGTTACAGTGATTTCGATTTCCAGCATTTTTCTTTATTCTTTCTAGATTTTTTCTGTTTGCATTACCTGTTTGTTCTTTCATATTATATATTTTTCATTAGTATACTGATAATTTTTCTCTTAAACTCCCATTCTGGTCATTTTAACCTCTCTGCCATATTTAAATCTGGGGGTCATGCTTACTCGGATTCTTCAAGTGTTTCTTTTTGTCTTTTAGTATGCCATGTAGGTTTTGTTATTGTTGGAAGTGGGACAAGTTGTACTACATAAAAGGATCTGAGGTAAATAGGCCTTTAGTGTGAAGGTTTAGGATTTTCTGGCTAGGAGTTAGGCTGAGTTTATAGTTGGTTGTATCTGTAGGGGTCAGAGGCTAAATTTTTTTTTTCCTGTGTCCCTTGTTTTTATTTCTCTTATTCTCTTGTCTTTTGGTGTCCATAGAGGCTCCATTTTGTTTTTAAATTAGCTGACGTACAGTTGACATATAATATTAAATTAGTTTTAAGTATACAATTCTTAAACTCTGAGACATACAGTTCCTTCTGCTGCATTCCTTTGCTATCACATAGCACTACTGAGGCAGTAGCAAGGTGTGGGGTAAGGGGAGCATACTGCAGTCCTATTACTGGGACTCAGTCTTATTGAGCCTGTGCCTCTGAGCGGTGACCTTCACAAATGCTTGTTTCCCCTTCCCTTCCTTAGATGAGACAAAAAGTCTAGTGGGGCAGACTTCGGTATTTCTCTTTCCACATGTAGAAAGCTACACTGGGTTGGAGTTGTATATTCTTTTCTCCTAGGTTGCTTAGGCTGCAGTAAAATAGTTTCCTTTTAGGACAAGCCACGTTAAGACAAGTAGAATGGTATTACATTTTTTAAATTAATTTTTTAATTGTTATGTTAATCACCATACTTTACATCGTTAGTTTTAGATGTAGGGTTCCATGATTCATTGTTTGTGCATAACACCCAGTGCTCCATGCAGAACGTGCCCTCTTTAATACCCATCACCAGGCTAACCTATCCTCCCACACCCCTTCCCTCTAGAACCCTCAGCTTGTTTCTCAGAGTCCATCGTCTCTCATGGTTCGTCTCCCCCTCCGATTTCCCCCCTTCATTCTTCCCCTCCTGCTATCTTCTTCTTCTTCTTCTTTTTTTTCTTAACATATATTGCGTTATTTGTTTCAGAGGTACAGATCTGAGATTCAACAGTCTTGCACAATTCACAGCACTTACCAGAGCACATACCCTCCCCAGTGTCTATCACCTAGTCATCCCATCCCTCCCACCCCACTCCCCACTCCAGCAACCCTCAGTTTGTTTCCTGAGATTAAGAATTCCTCAGATCAGTGAGGTCATATG
>NC_138375.1:20997332-21063057 GCF_054177405.1 Leptonychotes weddellii | reverse complement strand
ATCTGTCATTTCCTGACTTAATTTTAGCCATTCTAACTGGTGTGAGGTGGTATCTCATTGAGGTTTTGATTTGGATTTCCGTGATGCTGAGCGATGTTGAGCACTTTTTCATGTGTCTGTTGGCCATTTGGATGTCTTCTTTGGAAAAGTGTCTGTTCATGTCTTCTGCCCATTTCTTGATTAGATTCTTTGTTCTTTGGGTGTTGAGTTTGATAAGTTCTTTATAGATTTTGGATACTAGCCCTTTATCTGATATGTCATTTGCAAATATCTTCCCCCATTCTGTCGGTTAGCAAGGGCAAAAATGAACTATTGGGACTTCATCAAGATAAAAAGCTTTTGCAAAGCAAAGGAAACAGTCAACAAAACCAAAAGAATGGTATTACATTTTGAAATGCTGTTTCAAAGTGGCTACCCTTCCTCTCCCCCTGCTGGAATCCCGTGGAGACTTTTCTCCAATCTCCATTGTAAGGACCTGGTAGGCTGCTACAGGTAAAACTAACAAAAGTTTGGGGGCCCCTTAAGGCTGGGCCCATTTATAGTTTTTAACCCTGCAGCTAGTTCATATTAAAACTCCAGCAATTTGTCAATTATAGCTTATTTTTTTATCTCATTATTGATTCCAGCTGAGGTTTCAGCTGCTGACCTACTCTGATTCTCTGTATCCCTATGTCTGTCTCTAATGAAGTGATTTGCTCTGTGATTTCAAATTTCTGATAGATGTAAAAAGAGTGGATGATTTTCAGCTCATTCAGCTTCTTTCTTTTGTTAGGATGGGAGTGACAAGTTCTTTGCTTGTTATATGCTGGACCAGAAAGGAAGTTTTATAATCTGTACTGCTGGACTTAAACCCCTGAATTTCTGATTCATTAGGTCTAGGATAAGACCCAAGAATTTGTATTTTTGATGGGTTCCAATGTAATATTGATGATCCTGGTCTAGGACCACGTTTTTAGGAACACTCTTCTTCACTGATGTACATTTTTGAGTAGTTCCTTAAGAAAGAAATAATAGTAAGCAAATTTCTTGAGTGATCCCTCCTTTCATAAATCATTCTTCATTTTGCTACATATGGATATCCAAGTATATATTTCTCTGATCTGTATTTTAGCAAACCTTACTGAATTATGGTCTTTCTTCATTTAGTGTGCTGAACTTTTAGAACACCCTTTCAACCTTCCAATCTGGAAACTTATGCCCTTAATTTTTTTTTTTTTTTGATGATTTCTCCCTTTTTGTATTTTTGGTTATTTCTTCCTAGCCTTTTTTGTTGGTAGTGGTATTTGTCCTTCCCATATTGATTGCTTTAATTTCTGATTTTAACTTTCCTCTTTCTCATCTCATTATCTTTGAGGTCTGTTTCCTCTAAGCTTTTCTTGACTTTATCTTTAATTAGCTGATGTTTGACTGTCCTACTTCCTTTCTCTCTCTCTCTCTCTGAACTCTTTCCCATATTCTTGTTATTGTATAGCTTTGGACTCTTACATTTGTCCAATAATGCAGCCAGAGAAACTAAAGTTATCAGAAGACTTCTTTGAATTGGAATAGACTTTTAAAGACGAGGAACTTCTATTATCAAACTAATTCCTAGAAAATGTTACATCTCATGGACCTGTAGAGAAACTAAACTGCAAAAAGCAAAAGGAAGGAAAGACAGTTGGATAACATATCTTTTCTTTCTATGCCCATTGGGGAATAATCAACTAGAATGTGATGTATGGTTTCAAAAAGGATAAATCAAGATTTTGCATTTCTGTAAGGAATCAAATATTCTATCTTTTTAAAAAATGATGAAGAGAAAAAATGCATCTCTTTCATGGGAAGATGGAGCAAAATAAAGCCCAGGAAAGAGGTAGAACACAGATAATTCAGAGATACTCTTTTTTCTTAGTTGTGACTTTTAATGCTTTATATGGTCAATCTAGTACTTGTTCCACTAATTAGCATAGGTATAGGCATAGGAGATGCATTTTGATTTCATCTCAGTAAGTGGGAGCATTCATTTGGAGATTTACAGCAGGCAAGAACTGGATATAGCTAAGTTGGAAAAAATGAATTAAATGTAGGTCCAGGTTAGATATATATATTTTTAAGCCATAAGTTCTAGGAATAAATCTATTTATATAACACGTTCCCTTGTTGGGGGGGAAACATTTAGAATGAGAGAAAAAAAAGAACAGAAATATGAAAACTTAAAGATGTTAGACATAATGGAAATAAATGCAAACTAGAAATACTGACATACTTAGTTTACATCTAACTTGTAAGTCATATTTGTCCTAAGATTTGTATATGTATGTGCCTAGCTGAAAACAAAATTTGCAGAATCTCATAAAAATCCTTTTTTGAAGAACTAAGGAATCCACTACATAATAGTCCATAATAGGAGTAAACTTCAGTTTAAAGAATGTGATAGCATCACAGAGAAGAGATAATTTTGAGTTCAGCATAAATTCTGTAATTCAGATTGTCCCTATGTACTCATACCTAGGACTAGGTTTAGATACTATTGGAAATGTGGGATTATCCACTTGGCAATGGAAACACAGATATGTTTGATCCAAGTTAGCCATAATTCACTGAAGTAGAGCTAGGAAGTTGGCTCAAATGTGCCATTAAGTACATAATCTACTTGGGACATGAAAAAAGCTTGAGAGTCTCTCTACAGTGTCTAGAGCTTGAATACACACATTTCAGAAGTATTAGCAGGGATATTTTACTACATGAAGAAAATATGACTGCTGTGGAAAATAAGGAGACCACAACCTATGGAAAATGTGAAACCCGAGACAAAGAGAAAGCCCTGATGACTTTTAGACTTTTGATTCTTATAGCACCTTTATCCTTGCCCTTTTCCATGGCTTTACTACTTAACCTATCCTATGTGTGCATGACAGATGAATTGCCTTTGGCTTAAGCATGAGAGTTATATTCCGTCTCTTGCATCTAAGTTATTTCTAACTTAAATGAAATTGCAGCAAACTAAAAATATAAAGAAACAAAACCAGACTATGGCAATGCTAATAAACTTCAACATGCTTGCAAAAAAAAAAAAAAACAACTGATATTGATGACAATTTTTATTATCTACCCTCCCCCAGATCATCCATAACCTTGCAATTCACGTTAGCAGGCGACATCAACAGTGGCAATACCACCTCTTGAGAAGTAGCTATGTTGGTAGAAGTATCTTTATCAGATAAATATACTGGGAGTAGATTCTCTTGGGACAAACACTGGCATTGCAGAGATCAGAAATCCACATTGTAGATAGCCTTGGGTGTGGGTTAGTATTCACTAGTTCCCTGGGGAAGACTGCAGCAACCATATCAGCAACAACACCTTTTAACAATGTAGGTGCTGAAGCATGAATAATTAGGGCTTGAAATTGGGAGAGGAATTTTTCCCAAAAACATGTTCTCCTTAGCAGCAGAAGAAAACAAAATGTTGCATTTGAACTCGGTATCAAGAGGACTATTTTAGAATCGTTTCTGTTACCCAATTATCCCCCAGAATTTTGTGGCACAATAAATATGCCTTACAATGAGGTGGTTAGGAATATTTTAGGTAATAAATGTAAACTAATGATTCATTTCTTAAGCAGTGTAAGTGATTATTTGGAAATATATAAGCATTATATAGTTTGAGATTCAAGATTGCCCAAAATAAAATGGAGTGAATTCTATTTGGGAAGGCTGAGGGCATAGTTTCTTAAACTGCCTCTTTAGAAAGCAAAATATTTTCAAGTTGTATATAATTCCTGGTAGTTTGAATCAAACTTGCCAAATAGTATTTTCCAAAAGAGAGATCACAGTTTATTTTTTTAAAATAATATTAATCATTAATTACGCAGTTATCTAGACACAATTTTTTGTGAACTTAGTAAATAAATTTAAGGGTTTGGCTATTTTTTTTGTTGTTTTTAACATATAGAGAAGAAGAGAAAGAAAGAACTGAATTTTCTGCAGTTACCAAAGTTTCTCCTTGATCAAAGTTATAAACTAGCTGCTTGATTTATTACACTCTTAAAATTCTCTGGCATTTTATCTCAATATAACTGAGAGCCTGGAAGTGGTATCTTGTTTGTCTGGAAAGTGGAAATTTTTTAAAAATATATTTTGCTTCATAATTTTTATTGTTTATTTTGCAAGGTTATGAAAAATACCCTTAAAAGGAAATGGCATATTGATTTTAATCTGCATGTATATACCTATTGTGACATGAATAAACCAAACCTAATTTCATGCCTTGTTGTTGCAGACTGTTACAATACATTGTTTTATGCATTACATTTATAGACAATGGAATACACACTTCTTCTGTAAAGACTGATAAAGTTATATATATATATATGTCAATATAGAATCATCACTAAGTTATATTAAGTGAAAAAACGCACAAGATGCAAGACAGTGTTATGCTGTTGTTAGAATATAACAGTATATGTGTAGACATATTGTGGAGAATATTTGGAAGGATAATTCAGAATCTTTTGACACTAATTACCCCTGGAGTAAAAAAAAAAAAACATTTACTTCAGTTTTATTATTTTATGTTTGAAATGTTATAAACATACAAAGATTGAACAAAAACTGTATAGTGCATCACAAACTAACACCCATAAAAACAATACTTAGGCCAGAAAATAGAACTTGTTAGCACACAAGACTGATAAATTCACCTGCCCATTCACTACCTCTTCCCTTCACTCCAAAGTTAACTACTGGGCTGAATTTTACAGTAATCAGTTTCTTGAATTTTATGCCTACACATGTATTCCTAAACCTGACACTTCAGTATCACCTGACTTTTTGACTTCCTATAAAAGGAATCATACAGAATATATGGTTAATTTTATTTGGTAATAACAAATAGTTTTCTAACAAGACTCACAACAGAAACTAAACATTCTTGGCAATATTTGACATGGGAAGCCTCGTTTATGTTAGATATTTTGATGTTTATTAGTAATATTACATTTTGGTTATTTTTATATTTTATTTGATAAATATTTCCATTTTCATTGTACATTTTGATTTTCCGTCTGTGAGGTCTCTTCTAGTCCTTTTCTGCCACTGTGTTTTTAATTCTGTATATCTATGGGATATATATGGAATATATATATGTTTGATAAAAGCCTTTATCCGTTATATATGTTGAGAATAGCTCCTATATTAATTGCTGTTTCACTCACGTTATGGTATATTTGAATAAATATTAATAACTAATTAATGACTAATGTTAACATAGTTTAATTGAATGGTTCTCAACTGGGAATGGTTTTGTCACCTAGGGGATATTTGGTAATGACTGAGGTCATTTCTGGTTACTGTAACTGGTGGGATGTTAGCAGCATTAAGTGAGTAGAGACCATGGATATTGTTAAACATGCTTGGGTAGTCTAACCACAACAAAGACTCATCCAGTCTAAAATGTGAATTGTATTGTTTTATATATGTCTCTACTCACATTTCTTAAAAATATTCTCCAGTATGAATTTCTAGAAAATTTTACAATTTATTTTAACCATATCTATAGCCCCCTGGCACTGATCTATACATATAATGTGTAGGGCATTAAGATTCATTTATTTCACTATATGGATATCAAGATGAGACATGATCATTTATTAGAAATATCATCATTTTAACTGTGCTGTGCAATATTTGTTGTGTGTCAAACATCCATATGTATGATTCTGTTTCATTATAAGTTGTGTATAAACTAGAAATTATTTGTATTGTACTATAGGCAGGTGTTACAAAATAAATTTCAATATCCCTCAATATATTTTTTAAAGATTTTATTTATTTATTTGATGGAGAGAAACACAGCAAGAGAGGGAACACAAGCAGGGGGAGTGTAAGAGGGAGAAGCAGGCTTCCTGCGGAGCAAGGAGTCCAATGCGGGGCTCGATTCCAGGACCCCAGGATCACGACCTGAGCCGAAGGCAGACGCTTAACGACTGAGCCACCCAGGCATCCTCCCTCAATATTTTTGTTGCAATAAGAATATATCCTTTTCTGTGGCTATTGTACCCTGTTATACATTTTATACTTTGTAATATTTTAAGAGATATAGGTTTCTTATACCAAAACCTCTGGAGAGTCTGTTGTCATACCATCAACTCACAGACGCTTTTCTCTGGGATCCTAGCATATTATTAAGTCCTAACTTCTTGATAACTCTGAATTCCTTTTTTCTTCCACTTGCCTTCCAAATACACTGTTACAAAATCTAGGCCTCTGCATTAATCTGCTTGGATTACTATAACAAAATACCATTGTCTGGAAGGATTAAAAAACAGACATTTATTTCTGACAGTTCTTGAAGTTGGGGGAAAGTCTAATATCAGGATGCCACTGTGGTTGGGTTCTTGGCAAGAGTCCTTTCTCTGGCATACAGATGTCCGCTTTCTCACTATGTCCTTACATGACCAAGAGAGAATTCTGATCTCTTCCTCTTCCTAAAAGAGTCTATCCCCAACATGGGGGTCCCACTCTCAATACCTCATAGAAACCCAACTACCTCCCAAAGGCCATATTTCCAAATAGCATCACGTTGGAGGCTAGGGCTTCAACATATGAATTTGTGAGAACACAAATATTCAGATTACAATAGCCTCTGTTCTTTGTCCAGCTAATATATCCCCAATTTGGAATTGCCAAATATCCTAGATGATGAAGTGATTGCCACTGTAAACTAAAGCTAGTCGCTTTCTCTTCTCTCTTTTGCCTCCTGACAAATAAAATCCTTGTTGTCTTTGTTATTCTCCCACAACCTCATCTATTGTTTTTGTTTGTTTTGTGTGTAATTGAGCTTTCCCAATTATTTTTTAGTGGAAGGCCAATTTAATACAAGTTATTCTATCAGAGCAAGAAGTGGAAATTGTAATATGGTGTGAATTTGCCTTTCCCTAGTTAATAATAAATTTGAAGTCTTTTCATGTACTTATTGGCCATATGGATTCCTTCTTTTATAAAATTGCACATGCCATCAACTTGCCTATCCTTCTATTGGTTTATCTTTTTTCTTATTGATTTGTAGGAGGTTATTTTCTTTTCCCTCTTTCTTTCTCATATGGTCTTTTCTTGATTACAAGATTGTTCTGTGGCTTATTTTTTAACTCACATTTTGCTATCTTTTGACAAACAGATGTTTTCAACTTTAATGTAGTCGTTCATATTTACTACAGTACTTTTATTATTAAGCAATATTTGGCTATCCAAACATCAATAAGATATTTTCCTATATTCTCATCCAATTTTTAAATGTTTTTCTATACAAATATCTAACCTAGAATGGAAAAAAAAACTCTATATACCTATAATTATATACTAAAGCATAATTATTTTCTATATGTATGTCCACTTGTCTGACATATTTATTTTGAAAATAGAATTCCTTCCCTACTACTCTGCAGTATTCTCTTCATTATAAAACAAACTTTCATACATGAGTGGATCTGTTTTAGTGACAATCATTTTATCCCTTTGGTCTATCCTTTATTCAATATCATCATTATGTTTTATAGATTTGTCTTATTATCTAGTAAGTTATATCAGTGGTGTCCTTTATTTATATCATATTGGTTATTCCTTGACTTTTATATACATTTTAGTATTGAATAATGAAAAATATATCTAGCGTGATTTTGACTGTTAACATGGTTATGATTGGCATCTTTGGAATATTGAGTTTTATAAAATGTGAACATCACATATATCTCAATTTATCTATGATTTACTTAATAAGCATTAATATTTTATAGTTTCCTTTGCAGGAGTCTTACACAATATTGCTTATGTTTATTTATGGGTCCTTGATATTTTTTGATGTTATGGTAATGGTAACTTAAAAAAATATTTTCTACTTTTTTATGTTTGCTATTTAGAAATGTGATTTTAAGAAAGATTAGCCAAGTTTACTGAAGTATATATATACAGTAAACTTCACCTTTTAAAGGTAAAATTTGTATAGGTCTACAAATGTACATACATGGAACTGCCACCAAAATCAAGATAAGAGTATTTCCATCACCTTTAAAAAAATTACCTTATGCCAGTTGTACTCAATTCTACCCTCTTCCCAGTCTGCGACAACCACTATTCTTATTTCTGTCTCTATATTTTCCCCAGAATGGCATATAAATGACATAGATGAACCTTAATTATGTTGAGCTTAAAAAGAACAAACAAAAAATAGTATATATGGTATATAGCTAGAAAATGAAAAATAACCCATATATCTGTGATTGCCTGGTTTGGGTGGGGAAAATGTGTTCAGAAGAGAAAGGAAGGGGGATTACAAAGAGGCATAAGGAAACTTTGAGTTGTGAAGTGGGTATGTTCACCTTCTTGATTATGGTGATAATTTCACATGTGTAAGTATGTGTCAAGTATATGAAACTGAACGTTGAAACTGTAATATTATATAATTAAATATTATTTAGCAATGAAGCAGGATGAAGTACTGATACATGGTATAATATGAATAAACCTTGAAAATATGCTAAATGAAAAAAGCAAGACATAATAAGCCACATACTGTATGATTCCATTTATGTCAGAAGTTCAGAATAGGCAAATCCCAAAAGACTGAAGTGTATTATTAATTCCCAGAAGATGAGGAGAGGCGAAATGAGGAATGAGTGTTGGTTTCTTCATGTGGTGATGAAGATTTTCTAAAATTAGATATCTGTGGTTGTTGCACAACTCTGTACATGTTCTCAAAGTTCCTGAGTTGTACACTTTAAAATAGTGAAGTATATGGTATATAAATTATATCATATATATTATAAACATGTTAATTAAAAAATCTAGGAATAGTATGTTGGAACTATTTGTAAATGCAGAGATTCATTAATCACCAATAGATCAATTATCACTTGGTTTATGAAAATCCATGAATGTTTTGACCTAGAGAGTATCAGTGCATTTTAGAGTTTACTGGAGGCATGTATATAACTCTTTTGAAGTGTCAACATTCTAAAATTAATATTGCAAAAGGTCTGCAAACATTTGAGGATTCTTGGCTTAGCATGGATAAAAGTGTGGTGGTGAATAAGAACTATTTTAAATATTTTAAAGCATTCCACAGAAATACTTTCTGTGTAGGTCTAGAAGATAGTCTTAGAATTGGAATGTGGCAAATTACAAGAAGACAATTTTAGTTTACCAATGCCCTCAGTAATGCTTGCTTACTATATGCTGTTGATTGATTACAAAAATGGCAGCAAGTCTTCATCCATCCTCGTGTCCACTCTCTTTGCAATGTAACTTCCCATTTCTTTCAAACAAGCATAGAGTCCTTTTTCCTACCTTTTGATGCTGGACTGACTTCAGAATCAAACAGCTTAGGCTTCGAACAGCCTTACAGTTGTGCATTTGTGTGTGTGTCTGTGTGTGTGTTTCTATTGCTCTTGGATCTCTGCCACCATCACCAGCTGATATTAGCATCCTGGAATGTCATTGAAAACAGCAGATTTCAGTTGTCTCAGTAAAGATCTTTAATATACAACCCTGCATCAGCCAAATCAAGCTCATATCAGCAGAACTATCAAGGTAACCCATAACATCATAATAAATAATAAATATTTGTTGTTTAATGCTGCTAATTTTGGTGTGGTTTGTTGTTCAACCATAGCTAATTGGTAGAGTAGATCTCATTGATTCCTCCTGGATAGATTAATTAATTAATCTTTATTTATCTATATGCTTATTCCAAGAGTTATATTAGAAAGTCATTACATATCTGAAAATAGTGAAGTGCATTTATTTGCAGCCATATTTAATATGGTTACCAGTATACAATTATAAGTAAACTTAATTACATTTTAATATCTTGGTAATAATCAAGACATTGTATATTATATAATATATATATGATTAAGATTTTAGATCATTATGTTTAATGGTATATCACATAGAATTTTCTTACATGTTTTATGTCAACTTCAATCTGACTCTTTTGCAGTTTTTGTCTTTAATATTTTTAGCCTTGACATTAATGATGTAGAAACATTTTGTTGGTGACACTTTGTTGTTTCAATCCATTCCAACTTTTCATCTTGTCAACTTATGTATTAATTGTTAAAGATACTTGACTATTATTTTTTAACTCTGAGACTTCTAAAAGGTAAGCTTTTCAATGTTACTTTTCTATGTTTTCTTACTTTACCATGATATCATCAATTATTATACCTCTCCAATACTTTCTAGATGTTTTTATTTTTTCCAATTTGACCTTCCAGCTCATTATTTACCTCTTTTACCATATCTATTTTTTTTTCAGGATAATATGTAGTATACAGATGCTAGAGAGATATCTACTAGAAAGATATATTAGAAATATTTCAGCAAAAGAGGATTTGTTCTCGATATCTACTAGAAAGATATATTAGAAATATTTCAGTGAAAGAGGATTTGTTCTCAATTAAGGTTTTGCTGAGCAATAAGGCAGGGAAGGGAGACATAGCTGGAGACAACTTTCCTAAGCCATCGCTGAGCCTGAAGCTTTTATAATTAAGGGAGAAGTACATAAAATAAATATGAAATATCTTACCTTTGCAAAATGTTCACATATATATGGTCATGTGAATACTTTCCTGGTGTCCTCTCCAGGTCCTTGGGAAAGGCCAGTGCAAAAGGCAAACTGAGCAGACTAAACTGAGTTAAAACCACAGTTGTTTCTAGCCCTCACTAGGTCTTGGGCTTTTTTCTTCCCTTTACACCAGACTCTAAACATATTATTCCCTGAAGTTTTCTTACAATTTTCTTCCAAATGCTGAGTATGGCCCTGCATCTATCCCACCTTCATGTCTCCAGGTAGCATGCTGGTATTCAGCTTTGAATTGATGAGAAAATTGAATCCATGGGGTTATTTTATAACAGCTGAAAACAATGGGTGCCTTCACTCCCCTGTTCCCCCTGCCAGTAGGGATCGCTTCCTTGCTGAGACAATGTTACTAATGATGTGGTGCTGTTTTATCCCATGTGTTTTGGAGTAGAAAAATAATGTGAGAGCTGCTAGAATGAAAATTACCTCCATTTAGGATGGTAAATAAGTAAATAAACTTGTTATTAATGGCAAACAATAATGCTTTTTGGAACTGAGAACGATTATCTCAAAGGCTTTACAGGATGCTGAAATATAATAGATAAGAAAACTATTTACTAAAGATCATGCAAAATTAAGAAGAGTCAACGATAGTGATCTGTTTTCTGATAAATTGTATCTATATCAAACATCAAATGTACATTAAAACAAGAAATTAAAGGATATAAAATTCAAGATGAAATTTTGCCCTGGCTTTAATATTTTTTAATAACATATTAACATATTCACAATTAACATATTTTTGTATGTGTGCAAGTATTTACCTACAGATATAAGTACAGCTATCTGGAGAGTTCTATCACTAAAATATCCCACTTTTACCCTGAAGATCAGAAATCAGTATATTACTTCCATTCTAATTATGGAAAAGATTTGGGAGGATGTCTTATCATGGCCCAGAAAACAATGTCATATAAGGCACAGAACTGCAATCATTTCACATCTTCCCTGGGTCATCATTTGATCCTTTGTGGATTGCTGAGTCTTTGTGTAGGCAGGCATCTGGGTACAACTTAAACCTAGATCATAATTAGAAGAGAGATCGACACCAGTCACTTGAATAATGCAAAGCACCGTTGACATTGTGGGTATAGAATTGGGTCAGGATTTTTTTAAATGCGTGATTAAGATTACTTGCATTATTATAACTACTTGGAATGCTTATTTAAAAAATAAAATATTGAATCATGATACATAAAAATAAGAGTATCTGAAAGCAGAATTTGAAAATCTACTTTTAAACATCTCCAAGTAACATTATATACATTAATAATATTTATCTAAACACTCTTTCTATAATTCAATTTTTGTCTTTGGGAGTTGTGCATTTATAAATGTGTACATGTAGGTTTGGTTCAATATTCTCTCACTAAAATGTCATAAAAATTACTCATTTCTACTTTTACCATAACATTTATTAAGGATCCCAAAAGCGAATATGTATTAAGATATCAAACCAGACCCCTAATTTTTCTTTTGTTCTTGAATTGTCAGATTTGGAGACAAATGCCACATCTGTGTTCTAGAGTTTTTAAGGGAAGGGTGGAGAGATGGACCCTAGAGCTGGCCACTATCTATGGGAAGGCACAGAACAGAAAGTTGTACACTGCTAAGGTTTAGGAATGGTAATATTCTCCTGGACGATACCAGAAACTTTTTAAAAGGGGAACAAACTTAAGAACTGAGGTTTGTTCAAAAGGACTCATACTCAAAGATTTCTCTTTTTCCTCTTTTTTTCCATTCTATCTTTTTAAGGACATTTGTACACTGATATATCAATGTACACACATATATATATAAAATACATATTATATATATTATATATACATTTAAAATACATATTATATATATATATTATATATATATTTGTTTTTCATTCTACTTTTCTTTAATTATCCTCAGTGGTTTACAGATGTTTAATAACCCTGTGTTTTCTTTTAGACTTAAAGGATAGGGTAATGGGAAAGGTTGACTCTCCCACAATATCTCCCGTTAGGAAAACTCAGTCTTCCTCCTTTGTTTATTCTTTACTGTTACACAACTACCACCCTAGCAACACTTCTGACACCAAATGTATGGGGGACTTCCCCTTCCAAGCCGTTCTCTGCAACAGGAGCTGGGTGTCCTACGAATGAACTCAATTCTGACACTCCCTTCCTGGAGATAGCATCAAATCCCACAGGTTAACAGTTCAGTGTGTAAAGATTGCTCCCTCCCCACTTTGGTTATCATCTATGCTTCTGACTGATTGGCTTTAAGTCTAAGGTCCCATGACCCTATCTGTGGATTTGATTAATTTGCTAGAGCATCTCACAGAACTCAGGAAAACAATTATTTATATTTATTAGTTTATTATAGGATATGATAAAAGATATAGGTGAACAGATAGATGAAGAGATACATAGGGTGATGTCTGGGAGGATCCCAAATGCAGAATTTTCTATTCCTATGAAGTTGGGGCATGTCACTCTCCTGATACATGGATGTGTTTGCCAACCTAAAAACTCTCAAACCCCCAAACTATTGGGATTTTTAACGGGGCTTTATCACATGGATATGATTGATCATTAACTTCATTTCCAGTTCTTTTTCCTTTTCTGGAAAAGGTGGCCGTGGGGGGTATGGAAAATTCCAAGCTTCTAACCATGACTTGGTATTTCTGCTGTCAAGCCCTCATCCAGGAGCTCACCAAGAGTTGCCTCATTAGAATAAAAGACACTACTAGTGCTTTTATCCCTTAGGAATTTACAAAGGTCTTAGGATCCCTGTGTTAAGAATGGGGTCAAATACCAAATATTAGAATAGGAGATGATCCTAGTGCTCTTATCATTTAGAAAATTACAAGGGTTTTAGAAGCTCTGTGCCAGGAATAAGATATATATATATGAAATAAGAAATCAATAGCAATCAAATTAGTAGTTTCCCATAGCAAAACTAAAAACATTGGATAGGTGGGCTTCGGTGGGGGGGGGGGAGGGTAGACCACATACTAACAGCTGTTGGATGAGTGATTAGTGGGATATTTAAGACGAGGCCCTCTTTTATAATGTTATTAGAAGAACTCATCCCCTGAACGGGGACAAGATTAACATTTTGCAGATTGTCTACCCATGTCTCCATCTGTCTATGAAAATATTTTGTTTTAGTTGAGATGACAATGCAAATTAGACAATCATTTTCAGAATTTGCAAAACATATTACTTATGCAGTCTCTGGTAGTTACCTGAGGTGGAACTAGCTCAATATGGGACAAGTAGCTATCACAGGAGCTGAGATAAAGTGTAGGCTTCTGCTGCCATAAGCCATCAACAAGATTTATAGGGAGAAGAAATGGACATGATATCTGTTTGTTCACTGAACATGAAGCTTCTCTGTGCAATATAGGCTTTGGTGTATCCCAACCTCACATAACAAATAATTTTGAGTCGTTTTGGATGTCAGATTGTTTTTTGTTTTTTTTTAGTCCAGGTAGAGAGATCACAAAATCAGTCCAAGAACTAGAAATTGTATAAATACTTGCATTTGTAGTACCTTATAATAGATACTAAAAATCACAAACATTGCTCATAACTTTTCCAGAATACTTAGTAATTAAAAGAGACTTAGTTTTAAGTATTTTCTTACATTGTAAAGTTTTACTCTGTTTTTGCAAAAGAATTGTTCAAATTTATAGGAACATCATAGAAAAATGTGATACAGGATCCTTTAGTGTTCTTGTAAGCAAGCCTATCTATGTGCCTGCACACACATATTGTTAGGTTTTGAATGTAGTGTGTGATAGGTTATATTCTCTTTAATTGTATGTCCCTTTTGTGCCTTTCAGGTAGAAAGGAAAGAGGAGAATTTTTAATTTTTTTTTATTTGAGTGTAGTTGACACACAATGTTACACTCATTTCAGGTGTACAACATAGTGATCCAACCTCTCTATACATTATGCTGTGTTCGCGACAAGTGTACCTACCAGTTGTCACAATGCAACACTGTTACAATATACTCACTGTCTTCCCTGTGCTGTGCAGTTTATTCCCATGACTTATTCATTCCATAAATAGAAGCCTGTGTCTCCCACTCCCCTTCATCCATTTTGCCTTCCCCCTTGCCTCTGGCAGTCATCATTTTTTTCCTCTGTATTTATAGATCTGATTCTGTAAAGAGGAGAATCTTGAACCTAGTATTCTAAATGTGTGTACATCCTTTGAAGTTGACCATTCTGCTAGGTTTCCTAACACAATACCAAGATTTCATTATTTTTAAAAATATTTTTATTCTCATATCCTTATGTATAACCGTGTCTTTGATGAATTAGGCTGGGTCACATATGAGTAAGAAAAATCCTTTTGTCTAGAAGATGCAAAATTAAGCATACTCGAGAAAAGCAGGTGAAGTGGCTTTCTGCCTCCATACTCTACATTAGACATCTGCTTTTGCTTTTCTGTATCTTCCTACTAGAACAATAAACCCACTGAGGAACAGATCTAAAGAACAAAACGAAAAAAAGCATTTATTAGAGATTGCCCAAGCTACTCTCTGAGACTTTCCTGGGTAGAGTTCTTTGTAAATAATAGCAATCTCAGACTCATTTTGTAGCATCAGTTGCAAGCAGGGCATGGATACACAATCAAAGACATACACAAACACACACAAGGAGATGACACCAAAGAGAAGATTTTGAATAACAAAGAAAAAGGAAGCAAAAAATCAAAGATAAAGTGCAATAGAACTCCAAATACACCACAGATTATAGATTCAAACTTTTAAAATATATTTTTAAAAGTCTTTCTCCTCCTAGAACCATGTAAACCAACTATGAACTTGATCTTGACCCTGCTGAAGATCAATAAAACTTTTTGCCTGAGAGTAGAAAGATAGGAATTAGAGGTTTGAAATATGCTACTAAGAGTGAACAAAATCAGTCAATACATCCATCTATTCATGCATCCATTTAAAACTCTTTGTGTAATGTCTGACATCTGTCACACTTTTTAAAATGCATACATTTATTGATCAACTATATAGAGTATATAAGTTAAATTGTAGACCAGAAAGGGAAGCTATGTCAAGTAGTATAGCAGAATAAGTTTTAAAGGTATTAGTAACTCAAAAGCCCATGGTGACATTATAGCTGAGTAAAGCGACTACCCACATGTATTTACACATAACTGTTAGCACTTATTTGTATGATCATAAATGCAATTGAAATAGCCAGGGACACTTGGCGTGTTTTGAAACATAAGGAAAACTTTTTTTTTTTTTTTAAGATTTTATTTATTTATTTGACAGAGAGAGAGGAACACAAGCGGGGGCAGTGGGAGAGGGAGAAGCAGGCTCCCCGCGGAGCAGGGAGCCCGATGCGGGGCTCGATCCCAGGACCCTGGGATCATGACCTGAGCCAAAGGCAGACGCTTAACAACTGAGCCACCCAGGCACCCCCAGGAAAACTTTTTTTAAAAATCAAATTGAGAAGCAACAGCAGAGCCAGGAGATGATGTACAATATATAAACATGATTGCTAATAAATCATGTGGGACACCTCAGCTGGTGTTACACCTGGCTGGGCCTTCTTCTCTAACTAACTTCCCTAAAGTCCAGGTCTTGTGGCCGCACACCTGAGGCAAATGTTGAATTTGAAGAGAAGAATACACTTGCCCAGGCCACTCCTTCCCACTGGATCAATACAGAAAGGAGGAGTGAAGAAGTAGAAAGAAGTACCAACTATCCTATCTCAGTACATTAGCTGCTTCCAGTTTAGAGCTAATACCATTGTCAATTGCTCCCCAAGCAGTAAACCCACCTAAGTGTAGTGGAGAGGAATAAGGATTGCAGCAAGAGTACAGGACTATACTGGGAAATCTGTCCCAGTAATCTGGAAATTAAAAAATGGTATTCCCATCTAAACAAAAGAGTAGAAACAAGAAAGGATTCACAGGCAAAAACAATCATCATCAAAAACAAAATCTTAGTAGTCAGCACACTCCATTTTAATTAATTAATTAATTAAAAAAATTTTTTTTTTTTAAGATTTTATTTATTTCTTTGACAGAGACACAGCGAAAGAGGGAACACAAGCAGAGGGAGTGGGAGAGGGAGAAACAGGCTTCCCACAGAGCAGGGAGCCCGATGCGGGGCTCAATCCCAGGACCCTGGGATCATGACCTGAGCCGAAGGCAGACGCTTAACGACTGAGCCACCCAGGCGCCCCCTCCATTTTAATTTAATCATTCTTCCTGAAACCCTGAAAATTTAAATGTGATAATACATGAATAATTATTGGCAGTATAGGAGAACCATTTGAATAAGTAGGGGTGATTCTGCCAAAATACAGGGAATAAAAATAACAATAAAAGTGATTTTACTGAGAGTGGCTTTATAATAATTTCATAAATTTCATATGTATATACACGAATAGAAATATAACCTGTTAATATAATTAACATATATTTAGATATGTATAATAAAATAATGTATATATAATTTTTATGTAAATATATATGTATTTAAATATATATATGAATATAAATAACATTATATATTAGCATATATATATGAATGCCTACTTTTACACAATAAAATTAAATTTATCAGAGATATAAAATCAAACTCATCTTTAGTAGAATAAACTGGATTTAGTGAAAAGTAAACTATTAGTAAACATTTTATTGAAGAAAATTACTTCTGACTATGATATAGCTGTAGATAAGGATCATACAGTTATTTATGCTATATTTGAAAGGTGGGTATTTTTTTTTTTACCTTCAATGTAGCAGACATACGACTTTCCTTACACAAAGAAAATACAGAGTAAAACTTAAAGGGGGAAAAACCATCCGTGGAAAGTTCAACACTAGTTATTTGTTGATTATGTTCCAATAAGCACTAAAGCAGTTCATACAAAATAATAATAATAAAAAAAAGACACAATGTCACTAAGCTTGTAGTACCTATTTACTTCCCCTTTGTAAATAAAAGGATTGAAGCAAGTGAAAAATCACCCATTTCAGCCAAATGAAAATGTCTGGTGTGGAGAAAATGTTCCTCTAACTCAAAGCACTCTAAATTCACCAGCTAGACTTATTTCAACAATCATCTTATTCTGTTTTCTGAACACATGAGAATGCTGCTTAATGGAAAATAAGTATTTCATCTTGAAGACTGAAATCAAGGTTTTTAGTTTAATCATTCACCACAGAAACATAGTAAATTATTGCAAAGGCATAATGTTGTCTGATGGTGAAGCACAAAAACAACTGAGCTCCTGTCAGTTGCAGGAATCCATTGCTGTTCTGCCCACAGTAACTTGAAATGGTCCATAATTGCTAAATGTGTTATGAACAGAAAAGTTTCTTAAAGGTTAGGATTTTATTAGGTGCAGCCCCTAATTTTTTTTTAAACATTTTTTTTTTTTTTTTTTTTTATTTGAGAGAGAATGAGATAGAGAGAGAGCATGAGAGGGGGGAGGGTCAGAAGGAGAAGCAGACTCCCCGCCAAGCAGGGAGCCCGATGCGGGACTCGATCCCGGAACTCCAGGATCATGACTTGAGCCGAAGGCAGTCGCTCAACCAACTGAGCCACCCAGGCGTCCCGCCCCTAATTTTTTTTTAAAAATTCATGGCATTTTATTATCAGGATGTTTGGACAGAATAGACTCCTCCTTTCCATAATTGTTATACATCCTTTCTACTGTTTTGTTATTGTTAACAGTGACCACTCTGTTGACCTCCTCCCTGATTAACATTGTCAGTTACTGAAAAGCTCACCCAAACATTACTGCTTACCTACAAAAGGGCCACTCAAGGACTGGGACCATCTCTTCCAGCTATTTCACTCCATTTCCATCCTAGTTCTCAAGACACAACAGGTGCTTAATAAAGATTCACAAAATAAATTAAATAAGATTAACATCAACTTCCCGATCTCTCTTCATTATTGTTTCATCCCTGATACACCCTTTCCATTAGGTTACCTCATTGCTCCTTTTTTTTTTTTTTTTTTTTTAACGAAACCCCTATCCTGGTGATACCTCTCTTCTCATTTTATTTTATTTAAATTTAATTACCCAACATATAGTACATCATTAATTCTTGATATAGTGTTCAATGATTCATTAATTTCGTATAACACCCAATGCTCATCAGATCACGTGCCCTCTTTAATGCCTATCACACAGTTACCGCATCCCTCCAACCACCCCCTTCCGCAACCCAGTTTGTTTCCTGGCATCAAGAGTCTCTCATGGTTTGTCTCCTTCTCTGATTTCTCCCCATTCAGTTTTCACTCCTTTCCCTTTGGTCCTCTGTGCTATTCCTTACATTCCACATATGAGTGAAACCGTATGTCAATTGTCTTTCTCTGATTGATTTATTTCACTTAGCATAATACCCTCCAGTTCCATATATGTCGATGCAAATAGTAGGTATTCATCCTTTCTTTTTTTTTTTTTTAAAGATTTTATTTATTTATTTGAGAGAGAGAGAATGAGAGAGAGCAAGCACATGAGAGGGGGGAGGGTCAGAGGGAGAAGCAGACTCCCTGCCGAGCAGGGAGCCCGATGTGGGACTCGATCCAGGGACTTCAGGATCATGACCTGAGCCGAAGGCAGTTGCTTAACCAACTGAGCCACCCAGGCCCCCAGTATTCATCCTTTCTAATGGCCGAGTAAGAGTCCATTGTATATATAAATCCCACATCTTCTTTATCCATTCATCTGTTGAAGGACATCTCAGCCCCTTCCACAGTTTGGCTCTTGTGGACATTGTTGCTATGAACATTGGGGTGTAGGTCTCCCTTCTTTTCACTTCATCTGTATTTTGGGGGTAAATACCTAGTAGTGCAATTGCTGGGTTGTAGGGTAGCTTTATTTTTAACTTCTTGAGGAACCTTCATATTATTTTCCAGAGTGGCTGGACCAGTTTGCATTCCCACCAATGTGTAAGAGGGTCCCCTTTCTCTACATCCTCACCAACATTTGTTGTTGCCTGTCTTGTTAATTTTAGCCATTTTAAATTGTGCATTAATAATTTGTTTTTTAGTTTACTCTTTCAAGTTTCAGTTTAGATTTTTGTCTCTTCAGACATATTTCCAAAGTTGGGTTCCATTTTTATTTTGTAAAAGCTCATTGAGATATAATTCATGTATCAAAAATTCACCCTTTTGAAATATACTCATTAGTGATTTCTAGTACACTCATGGTGTGGTGTGATCATTACCACTATTTAATTCCAGTATATTTCTGTCACCCCACAGAGAAGTCCTTTGTCCATAAGCAGTCACTACACATCTTTACCTCTCCCTAGCCCCTGGCAAACATGAACATATTTCTGTCTTTAGGAATTTGCCTATTTTGACCTTTCATACAAATGGATTCATAAGATATGTTGTCTTTGTGTTTGGCTTCTTTCAGTTAACATAATTTTTCAAGGTTCATCCAGGTTGTAGAATGTATCAAAATTTTATTCCTTTTTATTACTGAATTGTATTTATTGCATGGATATACCACATTTTTCTAGCCCATTCAACAGATGATGGATTTGGGTTGTTTATGTTTTGTGCTATTATTAATAATGCTATCAACGTCTGTATGCAATTTTTTTTTTGCATACAGATATATATATTTGCATACAGATATAAAATATATTTTCAGTTCTCTTGGGTGTATAACTAGGAATAGCATTGCTGGATTATGTAGGAACATATTTAATTTTTTGAGGATAGCTAAATTGTTTGTCAAAGTGGCTGCATCATCTTACATTCCCACAGTGTGAAAATCTCACCAATATGATAGTTCAAATTTCTTACATTCTTGACAAAACTCATTCTGCCTTTTTTATGCTAGCCATCCTAGCAGTTGTGAAGTGATATTTCATAGTAGATTGATTTGTGCTTCCCTAACAGATAATGATGTTGAGTATCTCTTCATATATTTATTGTTCATTTGAGCATTGTGAATTAATTTTTGTACATGGGATGAAGTAAGGGTTCTTCTGCATTCTTTTGTATGTGGAGATCCAGTAGTACTTCTACCATTTGTTGAAATGACTATTCTTTCACCTTCTGGATTTTGTGGCACCCTCATCAAAAATCAATTAACTATAAATATAATTATTTACTTTTGGACTTTCAATTATATTCAGTTAATATATAATCCTATTCTTATCAAATTACCACACTCTCAGAGAGGATGTCAGCAAGGTGACAGACTAGCAAGTCTTAGGTCTCACCCCCCCCCAACAAAAACAATTTAACAACTACTCATGAATGACAATAGCTCTTGGAGAGCTTAATTGGTGTACAACTCAGAAGCTGCAGTAACCCAATAGAACACAAAAATACAGATGGTTGCATAGCAAAGTTTAGGAAGACGCCTCATCACCCAGACTGAGTCACCTTATCCCCCAGGCTGACACAGCTTGGCACCAAGACAAATCCTCTTGGCCATGGAGGAAAAGCAGATTTTTTTGGGGGGGAAGGCATTATTACTGATTGAATCTCATTATTTTTTACTGGTCTCTTCAGGTTTTCTATTTCTTCTTTTTTTTTTAAAGATTTTATTTATTTATTTGACAGAGAGAAACACAGCAAGAGAGGGAACACAAGCAGGGCGAGTGGGAGAGGGAGAAGCAGACTCCCCGCTGAGCAGGGAGCCTGATGCAGGGCTCGATCCCAGGACCCTGGGATCATGACCTGAGCCGAAGGCAGACGCTTAATGACTGAGCCACCCAGGTGCCCCGTCAGGTTTTCTATTTCTTCTTGACTCAGTTTTGGTAGGTTGTACATTTCTAGGAATTTATCCATTTCTTCTAGGTTATCCAATTTGTTGACATGTTTTTGCCAAGGGCAATGGGGGAAGAAGAAATGAGGAGATGTTGGCCAAGGGGGACAAAGTTTCAGTTATACAAGATCTGGTTTTGGTGATTTAAATATGACAATGTGGCTATTAACAATACTGTATTGCATAAATTTGCTAAGAGGATTGATTGATCTTGTGTTCTCACCATTAAAGAAAGAGGGAGAGAGAGAGAGAGAGAGACTGAGAGACTAACAGACAAAAGAAGAAAGAAAAAGAAGAAAGAAAGAAAGAAAGAAAGAAAGAAAGAAAGAAAGAAAGAAAGAAAAAAAAGAGAGAAAAAGAAAATGGAAATTATGTGAGCTGAGGGGTATATGTATATCAAAACATCAATGTGCACACCTTAACTATACTTAATTATTACTAGTGAAACATACCTAAATGAAATTGAAAAAAAAAATTAAATTACCATGCTGTCTTGATTAGTGTAGTTTGCAATAACTTTCAAATTTGTGAAGTGTGAGTCCTTCTTCTACTTTGTTCTTCTTGAAAAGTTTTAGCTATTCTGGATCCATTGCATTTCCATGGCATTTGAGGATCAGCTTTTCAATTTCTGCAGAAATATGCAGCTGGAATTTTGATGCAAAATCCATCAAACCTGTACATTAACTTTGATATACTGTTATTTAAGAGTATCAATTCTTCTGATCTTAAACATAGGATGGTCTTACATTTATTTAAATATTACTTAATTTCTTTCAACCTTTTTAGTATTTTTCTGTGTTCAAGTCTTGCACTTCTTTTTACATTTATTCCTAAATACTTTGTTCTGTTGATACTATTTTAAATGGACTTCTTTATAGTTTAGTTTTAGAAATGTTCATTGCCAGAATACAGAAATAAAATTGAATTGTATATATTTATAATCTATCTTAAAAACTTGCTGAGACCATTAATAGCTCAAATAGTTGTTTTTTTAAAATGTGTTCTTCAAGGTTTTTTATATACAAGACATTAACACTTATGAAGAAAGAGTTTTAAATTTTCCTTTTCAATCTAGATGTCTTTTTATTTCATTTACTTGGCTAATTTCACTAGCTAGCATGTCCAGTATAATAATTAATACAAGTGAGAAGAGCATATATCTCTATTTTTTTCTGATCTTATGAAGGAAGAATCAAGTCTTTCATCATTAAATATGAAATAAATTGTATTTGTGTAGGGCCGCCTGGGTGGCTCAGTTGGTTAAGCGACTGCCTTCAGCTCAAATCATGATCCTGGAGTCCTAGGATCAAGCCCCACATCAGGCTTCCGGCTCAGCAGGGAGCCTGCTTCTCCCTCTGACCCTCTCCCCTCTCACGCTGTTTCTCTCTCTCTCAAATGAATAAATAAAATCTTAAAAAAAAAATTCTATTTGTGTAGATGGCCCTTATCATGTTGAAATAGTTCTCTTCTACTCTTAGTTTCTTGAACATTTTTATCATAAAAGAGAGTTGGATTTTGTCAAGTGCTTTGTCAGTGTATTGAGATGATCATGTGCTTTATTTCATTTATTCAATGAATATGGTATATTATTTGACTGCTTTTCACAAGATGAAACAACCCTGAATTCCTATGATAATTCCCACTTTGTTATAATGTAGAAATTATTTTTATATGTTGCTGGCTTTGGTTTGCAAGCATTTTGTGTAGGATTGTTGTATCTATATTCCTAAGAGATAGTTTTTACTTTTCTCATAATGCCCTTACTTATTTTATTTTTTTTTATATCAGGGTAATGCATGCCTTAGAATTACTTAAAAAATGTTTCCTCCCTGCTATTATTAGGACTAGTTTGTGAGTGATTGGTATTAGTTTTTCTTTAAATGTTTGGTAGAATTTGGTATGTTTGGTAGAATGATAAGTCAAGTCCTATGCACTGAAACTTTTCCTGGTAGAATTTTATTTTTTAAATTACAATTCAATCTCTTTATTGTAATACTTAAATCTATGAAGACTTTTTTGTTTTTTCTTTACATTCAGTTTCAGAAGTTTATGTCTGTCTAGGAACTTGTTTCATCTAGATGAACTAATTTGTTGTCATAAAACTATTATCTGTAGTACTTCCTTATAGTCCTTTTTATTTCTCTAATGTCATTAATAATGTACTTTCTTTCATTATTGATTCTAGTGATTTGAGCTTTCTCTCTCTGTGTCTCATTAGTCTAGCTAAAAGTTGTAAATTTAGTCATCTTCCAAAGAATCAGCATTTTATTTCATTGAATTTTCTCAATTGTGATTCTATCTCCATTTCATTACTTTTCTTGCTATACTACTTTATTATATTCCCTCTGCTTACTTGAGCATAATTTTTCTTCTTTTCCTGGTGTATTAATATGAGAGATTATACCTATTATGTACAATCATTCTTCTTTTTTAATATAGGTATTTAAAGCTATAAATTTCCTGACTTGAGGAAGAGTCTAAGATGGTGGAGGAATAGGAGACCTTAGTTTCATCTGGTCCCAGGAATTCAGCTAGATAGCTATCAAATCATTCTGAACACCTGAAAACTCAACCAGAGATCTAAGAAAGAATAGCTGCAACTCTACAAATAGAATTTCTTTCTACCTTTCTCCAAGGTAGGAGGTGCAAAGAAGTGAATCCAAGGTGATATATGAGAAGATAAACCCTGGGGGGATGGAGCCTCTGTAAGCTAGCTACTGGAAAGTGATACAGTAGCAGAGCACAAAATCAGAACATTTAGAAGTCTGCTCCAGTGAGGGACTTCCCAGCTTGAAAAGTGCTCAGGTGATGAAGCAGGGCAGAATCCTAGGTGGGACAGTATGGCCTCAGGATCCCTAAGGCCACAGGAAGACCAGGGGTGCTTGAGGGTGGCAGAGTTCTCAGGCATCAGAGCAGGGAATCTGCAATCAGCAAGCTCAGGAATGGGCTCTCAGCTCGGGGTTGCCATAAACCAGGAACTGAAGCATGGTCAGGTGACTGCTCTCTGAGCAAGGGCCTAACAAGTGACAGAACCCGCAAGACCCCCCCTTTCTCCCCTGGAAGGAGCAGTGTGGGTGTGAACTGCAGGAGTCTGAAGGGTTTGGAAACTCAAAATGGGGCTTCATGCATGAGATACAAATGCTCAGTCACAGGCTGGGTGCTCATGGAGTGTAGACAGAGACCAGGGAGACATTGACTGTCTTTCCTTGAGGGTGCATTGAAGAGTGGGGGCCCAAGCTTTTGCTCTGGGACTGGAGATTGGGAGGCAACCATTTTCATTCTCATCCTCTAAAGTGGTACAGAAAGCCTTCAAGGAACAAAAGCCACATAGAGCAATCTGGAGCAGTTTACTTAGCCTGGCCACCCTGACAAGGATGGTGCAATTCCACCAGGGGCAAAGACACTTGAGAATCAATGCAACAGGCCCCTCCCCCAGAAATTCAGCAATAACATCCAACCAAGACAAAGTTTACTGATCATTGAGAACTGCAAAACTCTAGCACTAGGGGAATATTGCATCAAGAATTCATGTTTTCTTCTGCATGATTCTTTAGTCTTTCAATGTTATTTTTTTTCTCTTTCCTTTTTCAACCAATTTCTTATTTTATCAACTCTTTCTTTAAAATCCTTTTTTAATTTTTATTTTTACAGTTACATTCTATCTTTTCATTGTATTTAATTTTATTTTTGTTTATATGTAAGTTTTTCTTTCTTTACAAATCTTCTAACAGACCGAAATACACTCAGAATCTAGTGTATGGCTCTGTTCTCTTCACCTGTCTGATCATATTCTCTTTTTTTTTTCTTTGTCTTCTTTTTGTTTTTTGTTTGTTTATTTGTTTTATTTTGTTAAAGTCTTTTTAAATTCTCATCTTTATAGTTACATTCTATTCTTTCAATGTATTTAATTTTATTTTTGTATATAAATAAGTTTTTATTTCTTTACAATTTTGAGAGGTAGTTTCTTCTAACAAGCTAACCAAAATACACTCAGGAGATAGTGTATTGCTCTGTTCTGTTCACCTGTTTATATTCCTTCTTTTTTTCCCTCTCTCTCTTTTTATTTTCACTTTTACAGTTACATTTTAACCTTTCATTGTATTTAATTTTATTTTTGTACATATATAAGTTTTTCCTTCTTTACAATTTATGAGATCTAATTTTCTAACAAATGGACAAAAATACACACAGGATCCAGAGTATTGCTCTGTTCTATTCATCAGACTGATTATATTCCCCTTTTTTAATTTTAATTTTAATTTTTATGAATTAATTTATTTTTGGGGTTTTGGGTCTCTTTTGATTTGTTTAGTGTATATTTCTCTGGGGTCATTGCTGCCCATTTTAGTATTTTGTTCTCTCATTCATCTATTCTTCTCTGGACAGAATGACAAGACAGAAAAATTCACCTCAAAAAAGAGAAAAAGAGGCAGTACTGACTGCCAGGGACCTAATCATCAGTATGGACCTAAGTAAGATGTCAGAACTGGAGTTCAGAATAATGATAATAAAGATAGTAGCTGGGCTTCAGAAAAGCACAGAAGACACTAGACAGACAATCTCTTCCTGTGGAAATAAAAGAACTAAAATCTAACCAAGTCAAAATCAAAAAGGCTATTAATGAGATGCAATAAAAAATGGAGGCTCTAACTGCTAGGATAAATGAGGCAGAAGAGAGAATTAGTGATAAAGAAAAACAAATGACAGAATAAAGAAGCTAAGAAAAAGAGAGATAAATAACCACTGGAACACGAGGGGAGAATTTGAGAAATAAGTGATACCATAAAGTGAAACAATATTAGAATAATTGGAATCCCAGAAGAAGAGGAAAGAGAGAGAAGGACAGAAAGTATATTGGAACAAATTATAGCGGAGAACTTCCCTAATCTGGGGAAGGAAACAGGCATCAAAATCCAGGAGGCACAGAGAACCCCCCTCAAAATCAATAAAAATAGGTCAACACCCCAACATATAATAGTGAAACTTGCAAATCTCAGAGACAAAGAGAAAAAAAATCCTGAAAACAGCTAAGGACAAGAAGTCTGTAACCTACAAGGGTAGAAACATTAGATTGACAGCAGACCTATCCACAGAGACATGGAAGGCCAAAAAGTACTGGCATGACATATTCAGGGTGCTAAATGAGAAAAATATGCAGCCAAGAATACTTTATCCAGATAGGCTATCATTCAAAATAGAAGAAGTGATAAAAAGCTTCTAGGACAAACAGAAACTAAAAGAATTTGTGGTCACTAAACCAGCAGTACAAGAAGTATTGAAAGGGTTCCTCTAAGCAAAGGGAGAGCCCAAAAGTAACATAGACCAGAAAGGAACAAAGACAATATACAGAAACAGTGACTTTACAGGTAATACAATAACACTAACTTCATATCTTTCAATAGTTGCTCTGAATGTAAATGGGCTAAATGTGCCAATCAAAAGACACAGGGTATCAGATTGGATAAAAAAAGCAAGACCCATCGATGTGCTGTCTGCAAGAGACTCAATTTAGACCCAAAGTCATCTCCGTATTTAAGGTGAGGGGGTGGAAAAAAATTTATTATTCAAGTGGACATCAAAAGAAAGCTGGGGTGGCAATCCTTATAGCAAACAAATTAGATTTTAAACCAAAGAGTGTAATAAGAGTTGAGGAAGGACTCTATATCACAATTAAAGAAGATCTAACAATTGTAAATATTTATTCCCCTAACATGGGAGCAGCCAATTATATAAGCCAATTAATAACAAAATTAAAGAAACACATTGATAATAATACAATAATACTAGGGGACTTTGACACCCCCCTCACTGCAATGGATGGATCATCTAAGCAGAAGATCGACAAGGAAACAAGGGCTTTGAATGGTACACTGGACCAGATGGACTTCACAGATATATTCAGATCATTCCATCCTAAAGCAACAGAATACACATTCTTCCCAAGTGCACATGGAACATTCTCCAAAATAGATCACATACTGGGTCACAAATCAGGTCTCAACTGGTACCAAAAGATAGGGATCATTCCCTGCATATTTTCCAACCACAATGCTTTGAAACTGTAACTCAATCAGAAGAGGAAATTTGGAAAGAACTCAAATACATGGAGGCTAAAGAGCATCCTACCAAAGAATGACTGGGTCAACCAGGATATTAAAGAAGAATTTAAAAAGTTCATGGAAACAAATGAAAATGAAAACGCAACTGTTCAAAATCTTTGGGATGTAGCAAAGGTGGTCCTAAGAGGGAAGTATATAGTAGTACAAGCCTTTCTCAAGAAATAAGAAAGGTCACAAATACACAAGTTAACCTTACAACTAAAGGAGCTGGAGAAAGAAGAGCAAATAAAGCCCAAACCCAGCAGGAGAAGAGAATTAAAGATTAGAGCAGAAATCAATGAAATAGACACCAAAAGAACAGTACTGGGAGCTGGTTCTTTGAAAGAATTAATAAGATTGATAATCCCCTGGCCAGGTTTATCAAAAAGAAAAGAGAAAGGACCCAAATTAATAAAATCATGAATGAAAGAGGAGAGATCACAATCAACACCAAAGAAATACAAACAGTTATAAGAAAATATTATGAGCAACTATATGCCAACAAACTAGGCAATCTGGAAGAAATGGATGCATTCCTAGAGATGTATAAACTACCAAAACTGAAACAAGAAGAAATAGAAAACTGAACAGACCCATAACGAGCAAGGAAATTGAAGCAGTAATCAAAAATCTCCCAACAAACAAGAGTCCAGGGCCAGATGGCTTCTCTTTTGGGTAGTATTTAATGGTATATCTTTTCCACACTTTTATTTTTAACCCATTTGTAGCTTTGAATATAAACCTCTTTCTTATAGATAGTATTACAAGCAGATTTTTTTAATGCTTTTTGCCAATTTTAAATTTTAGTGTACTTTTTGGTGCATTTACATTTAGCAGAATTACTAATAAGATGGGATATATCTGACATTTTACAGTTTGTTTCTGTAGCTTTAATAATTGTTCTATTGCTCCATTACTGTATTATTTTGTTAAATAGATATATTGGAGTATATAATTTTGACTCTGTTTTTGCTTGTTTTACTAAATTTTTCTGTTTCTTTTTCTGAATTGTTACCATAAGGAATATAAATAGCTTAGAACAATCTAGTTTAGACTAATGCCAGTATAATTTCAGTAATATACAAAAACTTGGCTCTTACATAGCTCTGTTTCCTCCTCCTCCTCTTGGTACTACTGGCACATAAATTGGCACATAAATTGGCACATAAATTACATCTTTATACATCATAAGCCCATTAACACAGTTTATTTTGTGCAATTTTCTTTTGGATAGGAGAATGAAAGTGTTATAAAGAAAAATGCATTATATTCAGTTTAAAAAAGAATGAATAAATCTTAAAAACATTATGTTAAGTGAAAGAAACCAGAAACAAAATGTTATATATTGTATGAAACCATTTACATATACATATAAATGTACATATATACATGTATATATTGTATGAAACATCCAGAATAGGCAAACACAGGAAGACAAAAACAATCGGTGATTGTCAGTGGCTGAAGGGAGAAAGGAATAGGGAGTAAAACTTAATGAACACCTGGTTTTCTTTTAGGGAAATGAAAATGTTCTGGAGCTATATAGTGGTGATGATTTCATGACACTGAACATATTAAATGCTAGAAAAAATTGTGAAAATTTGAATTGTATGCTTGTTTAGTTTACCACAATAAAAAAAAGGGCATGTACATGTCTTTACCTTTATCACATTATATTTACCTTTGTCACTGCTCTTTATTTCTTTGGATTTAAATAACTCTCAAGTGCCTTTTTATTTCAGCCACATGAGCTCCTTTCACTAGTTCCTATAAGGTAAGTTTATAGGATCAAATTTTCTCAGTTTTTAATTCTCTGGTAATACCTTAATTTGTCCTTACTTTTTGAGACATAATTTTGCTAGACATAGGATTCTTGCTTGGCTTTTTTCTTTTTTTTGAATATGACATCTACCTGCCTTCTGATCTGCATGATGAGAAGCCAGCTGCTAGTCTTGTTGAGGATCCCTTTTACATAAGTACACTTTTTGCTGTTTTCAAGATTTTCTTTTTTTTCTTTGTATTTTGACAATTTTTCCATAATTAGTCTATACATGGCTTTCTTTGAGTTTACCCTGCTTCAAGTTTGTTGAAATTCTTGGCTGTGAAGATCCATGGTTTCCATCAAATTTGGAAAGAGTTAGCATTTTTTTCTTCAAACATTTTTTCTGCCCCCTTCTCTTCCCTTCTTCTGGGACTCCCACTATGAATATTTTGGTGTACTTGATAGTGTCCTATCATCTTTCTTGAACAGTGTCCTGTTCATCTTTCTTCATTTTTTTTTTTTCTGTTCTGTTCCTCAGATTGGATAATTGCAGTTGTTCTGTCTTCAAGTTGCTGATTATTTATTCTACATGTTCAAATATGCTGTTAGGACACTCTAATGAATTTTTTGTATCAGTTTTTGTGTTTTCAACTCTAAAATTTCTATTTGGTTCATTAAAAAAATATTATCCTAGACTTCCTCAGAAACAGTTTCTATTGGTTGTATTTACTTTTCTGTGTATAGACTACATTTTCCTGTCTTTTTGCTTTTCTCTTCTTATTATTATTTAAAAAAAATAAAATTTTAAAATAATAAAATGTAGCAAATCAGTTTGTTTGTTTTGCTCTCCTCAGGCTTTGTTGGTCTGTCTCTGTATACCTAGTTAACATTTTAAATGTGACAACTTTTGAAATCACCCATCCCTACCTCGTTCGTTAGGGTTCTCTGTTGTTTTCATTGTTGCTACATGTTCATTAGTGACATTTCTGAACTAATTCTATAAAATCTTTTCTTTTTTTTCCTCATGTGAAGTCCATGCTCAGTTCACTTAATGGTCACTTGAGAGATTTCCTTATATTCTTTAAACCAGTAAGTCTTCTAGTCTTTGCTAATAAAACGTGTGTGCACCTGTTTTTAATCCTCTGCCAAGCAGTTCGTAAACTTACTTTAATTTTCACTTATTTTTTGCCTACTCTTAAGTTCAATGAAAGTTCAGAGTTTAGGGCTTTCTCGGGTCTCTGCTGGGCATGTTCAAAGTCCTGGGAATGCACACAGTTCTGTACATGTACACAGTTTTCCAGAATCCTAGGGTACATTGGATTACAAAGTGCCCTATGAATAGCTCATTCCCTATTTTTTTCCTTATAAGTTTTTTGATCAAATCTTTGTTGGACCCAACTGTTATAATCAGCTCAGGTAGGTGTTGTTAATTTCCTCTGTTTATTTTGAAAAATGTCCCAAGTGTATGTAGGGCTGTTTGCAAAAAGTAAGTTCTCTGCCACAACAAATACAGAGAAGCCCGTAGAAGCAAGCTTTTTAGGGAGCTGCCAGGCCAGTCAAATAATGGCAATTTTCTGGGCTTTGGGCTTTTTACTTTGGATATCCAAACCTATTGTACTCCTCCAGTGGTTGTTGCTAGTTTTTGTAGCTATTATAGTTATGAGGCTGCTGGTTTTCAAGGCTATTGTAAATCTGGGGAACATGATGGGATTAGGGCAAGTTAAAGTGCCACAAAGCTTGCTGTTCTTATTGAGATTAAATAATTTTTCTTGAATAAACATTTTTCAGATTGTTGCTAACTTCTAATTTCCTGAATTCTGAAAGCATTGATTTTGACGGATTTTCTTGTCCTCAGTGTTCTCATTGCTTTTATGGCAATGTGGATTTTTGGATGTCCTTACTCTACCATTTAAAAATTGACCTCTAGGACCCATTTTTAAGGAATTTTCTTTTCAGTTAGCATGATTTATATTATTTTTCATACTAAAATTTTTTAGCTGGTAGTGTTTTATAATGCTATTTATAGCAGAATAACAGAGCATATGCATTATTCCACTTTCTCATATATAACTACCAGTCCTTTTGTAAAGCCATGTGGCTGATATAGTCAGTGAAATGTAAGCAGAAGTCACATGTCACCATCAGTTGTTATGACAGGTTATGAAGGAGATAATTTTGAGTAGGAGTAGAACTATTAATTCCTTCTTAAGTCATTTTTAAGGGTAGAAATCTATACCAGGGCCTGAATAAATCTGACTCTAGCAGTGTGCTTTGTAGACAAATGCTTTATTTTCCTTATTCTTAACTAGTTATGAGTAGTTTACTTTCATATTCTCTTGTTCAGAGTTTATACACACCTATGTATATATATACACCTGTGTATAAGGGAGTGATTCTTGGAGTTAGTTAGATAGGAGTTAGTTAGATAGGAGTGCCTCTCTCCATAATCTTCACTATTTAGTTTTCTTAGTTGTAAAAGACAGATTCACAGAAGCATCTTTCAATATGCAATCACCAGAGATTTTTTTGAATCATGTTGTATTCCTAAGGGCAGTCCCACACTGATTATTAGTGTTATAAGAGTTATAAGGTGTTTGAAGTTGTGTAAGAGTTATATAATGATTTTACCCTACCTAACACAGTACAACATATCCTAAAGTCTCTTTAAATGATAGATAGCCTACTTCAATTTAAACACCTTCTGTGATAATTTACTATATCGTGAGAGTCTTTGTAGTTGGCACTTCTAATTCTCAGAGTCTTTCTTTGTAAATATATTTATTTCTCCTCCCCATGCTGTTTCCTAGTCATGGGTGAATTTTCTACAGTGAATGTGGAATAGGTCAAACATTCTTTTCAGCATACTATGATCTCATTCCTAAGTTTGCATTTAATTCCCCCAAAAATGTTATTTAAGAGGTTAAAATGTCTTGACGTTATTACTTTGAATGTTTTCAAAAATTAAGTTATTATTCCTCTAGAGAATTCAAACAGCTTCAAAATCCTAACAAAATTTTATGTATTTCTTTCAAAAATTTACAAATAATGTTTAAAAAAAACATATACTTAGAGGAAATAATAAGAGTATGGAACAATATCATGCTTAATGATATTAAATGTACTCTGCTGGAATATTGAATTCTGAATAATGAAATCTCTCTGAATTTTTTAACTAAGGAAGCTTCTGTAATATTATTAGAACATATTAAATGGAAGATGCCAATGGGTGAAAAACAAACAAAAAACATTTAAATGACTTTTGTATAATTATATTTGCAGAAAGAAGACTAGGATCAGTGAGGGGAAAATGAGGTAAATAAAAATATTAAATATTTGCTGATGTGCAAAAATATATTTCATCAGACATGGATGCATTCCCACAATTAAGTGAAAGGAATATTAAATACTGAACCATTCTAGTTGTCACATCGAGAAATGTAGAAAAATGGCCATTAAGATAAGCACTTATAGGGCATTATTAATTGTATAGTTTCCCTGGAGTATATTAGTTTTGTATTGCTTCATACCAAATTAGCATAAATATAGCAGCTTAAAACAACCTCAGAACACCACCTCACAGTGATTCATAGCATTTTTACCTATGAGTCTCATATTCTTCACCCAACAGCTATCAATATAATAACCAAAAATCCATAACTCTCAAACACAGGGAACAAAGGTCTTCATGCCCAACCTCAGGAAAGTACATTCTTTAGTACACATGTCCTAGAAAACTAGTCTCAAATATTGGGTTGCAAACCTTTCCAGTTGGAGATGTTCACTTATATTAATGGCAATTGTATTCCCATTCTCACCATTTTGAGCTATAGCAGAATCACACAGGTCAAATACATTATATGTTAAAAAGAAGAAGAAGAAGAAGAAGAAGAAGAAGAAGAAGAAGAAGATAGCAGGAGGGGAATAATGAAGGGGGGGAAATCGGAAGGGGAGATGAACCATGAGAGACTATGGACTTTGAAAAACAAACTGAGGGTTCTAGAGGGGAGGGGTTGGGAGGATGGGTTAGCCTGGTGATGGGTATTGAGGAGGGCACATTCTGCATGGAGCACTGGGTGTTATACACAAACAGTGAATCATGGAACACTACATCAAAAACTAATGAGGTAATGTATGGTGATTAACATAATAATAAAAAAATAAATAAAAAAATAAAAAAAATTCTCATACTCAAGATTGTGTTTTTGTTTTTTTGTTTTTTTTTGACTGCCATCGTGTTTTGGAGTTTTGCTAGTTGAGTCCTTCAGTAAGGAGATACTGAAATTACATATATTATTAAATTGGGGGCACATATAATAGAGCAGAATATTTTATGGTAAAGGCTCTGAAAAATAGGAATGGAGGAAAACAGAATTGGGCAGCGAATGCCTTTATACCTTGAGATCATATTAATCTGCTCAGCAAAGGTACCATCTAGATCTTGTGATAGTCTTTGAGTCATTTTTTTCAGGATATATTTGGTCAGTGATCAGAATAGTGAATAAAAAAAAAATAATAGACTATTCCTGAGTTCTTCAGATTCCTAAAGCTTGTAGTTTTTCATGACTCAAACCAGATTGTCATATTATCTCTGATCTGCTATATTGGTTGTTGGTTGAGATGGGGAGGTTTCAGAGGCTTCCATTTCATCTTTCCCACTATAATTGTTTTTACCCCACAATCTAGCACAAATGTGAGAATTTCTACAATTACCAAGTGTCATTATGAATTATACATTTGGAAACCCAGAAGGTCCACTCTAAGGACAGTTTAGTCAAGACTCTATTCATTACCTGGTCTCTGTATGATCTCCTTCTAACAAAGGAGGGACAATAGGGAGAAGATCATGGTACCTTTGGTCTTCAGAAGTATCCAGGGACGCCTGGGTGGCTCAGTCGGTTAAGCGGCTGCCCTGGGCTCAGGTCATGATCCCAGGGTCCTGGGATCTAGTCCCACATTGGGCTCCTTGCTCGGCAGGGAGCCTGCTTCTCCCTCTGCCTGCCTCTCCCCCTGCTTGTGTTCTGTCTCTCTCTCTGAGAAATAAATAAATAAAATCTTAAAAAAAAAAAGAAGTATCCATTCATATGTCCCTGGCCCACACATGAAAAGCTCTAGGTTTTCTCTCTCTCTCTCTTTTTTTTAAAGATTTTATTTATTTATTTGACAGAGAGAGACACAACACAAGCAGGAGGAGTGGGAGAGGGAGAAACAGGCTCCCTGTGGAGCAGGGAGCCCGACGCGGGGCTCGATCCCAGGACCCTGGGACCATGACCTGAGCCCAAGGCAGACGCTTAACGACTGAGCCACCCAGGCGCCCTGAAGTTCTAGGTTTTCTAACTAGGGCACTGAGCTTGGCATTGCAGACCTGCATGGCCTGACGATTCAATAATTTTTAAAGCTCAAGGACTCCAACTAATGAATTTTGGGTTTGGTTTTTGTATTTTTTTTCTATCCCATTTCAAAAGATAAGGGCCCTTTACAAGCCACTACAGAGACCCTTTGCATTTCACTCTTAGTTGCCAGTTGGTGGTTAACTGCCTCTACTCTTTCACTATCTCTCTATAGCACATCGATGAAATTTAATAATAATCAACCAAGCCCATTGTTCTTGTATATTTTATTCTCCACCCTTTACTTTTCAAATGACCAAATCATTGTTAAACACTGGCTACATAACCAAATCAACCCAGATGAAAGTCTCAAAAATTGGCCTTCTACCAGGGATTATTCATGCTCCTCACATCTTACAGTATCAGGTGTTCATCGCCAGCCAGGTGGTGAGAGAGCCAGTCCTAAATCTTCATCTTACCAGCTATATGCTTGGCTATTCCTTATTTCAGCTGTATTAGTTTGGCTCTCTGGGAAGCAGAAAATGAGAGACAGTTAGGAGTGTCGGATGACAGATTGTAGCTGCACTGGTGGTAAACAAAGCATAATGTATAAACTTGTTGAATCACTATGTTGTACACCTAAAACTAATGCAACATTGTGTATCAACTATACTTCAATAAAAAAGGTTGGTATTCCAGAAACCTGTACAAACTTCTCTCTGTTAACTCATGAACAAGTAAATGTAGGATACTATATACAAATATATTTATTATGTGGCTGTGCTAAATTATAGGAAAAATGCTCATATATATATATTTTTAAAGAACCTGAACAACTAAGGAAAATTGAATGCTAGAAAACGAGACATAAATCCTTTTTTCCACCTTATTTTAGTTAAAGTGATGAACCCTTAAGACATAAGGATAAGCATTTATATGGTTCATCTTTCAAAGGAGCCAAAGTATAAGTAGCTCTAAATAAATAAATAAATAAAAATAAATAAATAAATAAATAAATGGAATTTAAGAAACAAAACAGATGAACATAGGGGAAGGGAAAGAAAAATAAAATAAGATGAAAATTGAGAGAGAGGCAAACCGTAAGAGATACTGAACTCTAGGAAACAAATTGAGGGTTGTTGGAGGGGTGGTAGGTGAGAGGAAGGGATATTTGGGTGATGGGCATTAAGGAGGGCACTGGATATAATGAGCACTGGGTGTTATATGCAACTGATAAATCACTAAATTCTACCTCTGAAACTAATAAAAAAAGGAAAAAAAAGAAAAAGAAATGAATAAATATAAATAAAAGAATGTCAGCATTTTATTATAAAAGATAAAAAGGAGAGGAGAAATAATTATGTAGAAAAACTTTCAGACTGAAACCTTAAAGGAAAGTGGGAGGGCAGTGGGATTGGTTAAGGAGACTCACCAACTGTGTACAGATTTGACAAAATCTTCATAAAACCAATGGAGAATTCTAAAGTAAAATTGGCTCTTATAGAGTCCTAAATTTAGCAGAAATGACCAGTTAGGTACTGGAACCCTTACCCTAAACTATCATCAGGGCTGTCCTGGAAAGGTGAGGTAGATCTTGAAAATACTGCACCTGGAGATAATCCACTATTTTCATTCCTTGAAGCTGAACAAATTCTTTCTTAAAGGGAGATGTAAGCAGCACACCATTATATTTATCACAACAATACACAATCTAAATGCAGGTAGTATAAACTTGGCCACTTAAATACTTTTTCATTTTGTTTTGATTTGATTTTTAAGGGAAATAGTTTTCAAAATACAAAGATTACATTATTTTCTATATATTAATGAATATACACTGTAGAAAAGTCATAAGGTAAGGAAGGTTATACTATAACAGAACTTCTCTTTCATATGTCAATGGCCAGAATTTCTTTCCGTAGAGGCTACTACAATTATTTTTCATGGACCCTTTCAGAGCAATTCTATGCACATAAAAGCATTTGTATGTATGCATGAAGAAACAAAAGCAATTGGCTTGTGATCCACTCTTCACTCAATTACTGGAATTTGCTCCTGGTAAAAGAAAGAAGGCAGGGAGCCTGATCACTATCCATGTAAGCATGCCGATCATTGACCTACCAGTGCAGGGGATGATGGTAATGGCTAGAAATAAAGTCCATATCTAGGAAATGCTTTTAGCACCTACTTTATAATTGCTGATGGTAAGCAAACCTTCAATCTATGGATTTATGAGGAATATATCCTCATTGAATGTAAAGTAAGCTACATAACTTTCTGTGGGTATTGGCAGAGATATCTCGTCACCTAGATGCTTCTCTATGTATGAGGCAACTCATGTACCTCATTAGAGATCTCTTCCACTCTAGTCAAGACAGTCTATGTGCACTGATGAAAGGGAAGACAAGGGGAGACCTAAGTCTGATTTACAACTGTCTCTTGATATCTTACAATCTTAAAAATTTTAGTAAAATGGGTAAGAGCCTTAATTCACAAAAGTTTCATTTGACAATCCAATTCTTTGTTAGTTCAATATTTATTTTGTGAATTTTCATATTTTTCAGATTCTTTAATAAATTATTTTGAAGAAATTTCCAAATATTGTGCCATCAGTGAATCTCATTCATTTTTATATTTCTACATTATTTGATATTATGATTATAGGAAATTTCATAGGGTTGGCAGGTTTTTGGAGTATTTAATCTCTTCCATTAATGTCTTGCATACTCCAGTAGGCAAGTATCTTTCTGTCATATTAATTATAAATTCTAGTAAGTCTTGATTTCTTATTGTGTAAATATTCAAGCTTTGTTTGTCAATATCATCATGGCTATTTTCAGTATTTTGTATTCCAGTATAAATTTTAGAATCAGCTTGTCATTTTCCACAAAAATTCTGTTGGTATTTTGAGAGATATTCCACTGAATCTATAATTTAATTGATTGAATTGACATCTTTGTAATACTGAGTAATCAATAAACATCAAATATCTCAATTGAATTTTTTCAAGAATATACTTAATGTTTTACTGAAGTTGTTTACATCTTTCATTAGCTATGTTGCTGGTGTTTTGTTTTCTTCTCCTAAATTACCTATAAATTCACTCCTGCATTGTTGCTAGTATTTAGAAATACAGGATGTTGTTTTGTTTTGTTTTTGCATATTAACTTGTATCTCTCAGCCTTAATTGAGTCACTTATTTACTCATTATTTCAAATAGTTTGGTGAATTCCATATTTACACAAGTATGTTATCTGAAAAATTGAGCATTTTAATTTTCCTTCCCATCTGTGTATCTAATTTAATTTATTTTTGATTCTTTATTTCACTAGATAAGACCTCTAGTATACTTTTGCAAACTAAATATTGAATAATACTTTAGCATATTTATCTATAATCTTATGAATATTAATTATTTTATCCTACTGTCTAGGTGAAAATAGTGCTCTTGCCAGTTTAAGGGTGAGAAAATAAGGCTCAGTGAATTACTCTCACTTTCCCAAAGTTAAACTATTCATATCTGTGCAAATCGGTACTAGAAACCCAACTAACTCATTGTAATTCTTAGGATTTTCCTTTTTCTATTTGTATCACAATCATCTAATTTCAAATTTAGTTGGAAGTACCTTTTCTTCTAACATTGTTAGGCTAAGTTTCCTTTTAATATTCTGACTGAGAATCCCCTGAACTAATAAGGTTATGGAAAAACAGGTTCTCCTACCAAAGGCTATAACTGGAGTGGCCACATTTGAATCTTCACTTCTCAAAATTTGTATATGTTCAGACTTACCTCAATAATACTTCATATGTATAGATGTAATGATTACCCTGGTGAAATTTTATGTAACATTTCTATTTGGAAGTTCTCCAATGGTAATATTAACAACTATGCTTCATAAGGTTAGAAATTGCCAGTCCTAAATCTGGTATGTATAGGCCACATCAATATCCCTTTCAACTGTCTATTTCAATGTTTTATGTCTAATATTAATTACCAAATGTCAAAAAGTCCATCTAATTTTTACTGTATATAGAATATTTATAAATAGAATTTATAATTATGTTAATAATTATGAAAAAATAATAAAATGCAATTTAAATAAAATTGACACACTTCCATGTAATGTCTGAGCATATTTTTAACTACCTGCATGAGCCTAGTAAGCCATTTTTGATGCTTTATATGGAAATGATTATAGAGGCCATTTGATGTTATTAAATTGCATGAAAAAAACCTACATTTCTCTAGTTGATGAATCTTACCCTTGAGTTTCATTTTATTAAACTATAATTATTAGATCCTCTAATATTCATACAGGAAGAGCCTGTATCAAATTTTGAGCTTAAAACTAAGCAGCAAGAAGATGAAGTGTAATGGGACAGAGAACTAAAATAGCTGTAGGAGTTCCTTTTCAAAAGTATCAAACCATTTAATATCCAAAGCTACAGGCATAAAAATGAAGTTGGATATAGATGCTTTATCATGCATATTGAAGTTGACTTTCTAAAAAGTATGATCCTCAATTTTTAAACTTTCAAAATATTCTATTTTATACATTAAATTTACCTCAAGATAGGATATATTTTTTTTCCTTTTTAGCAATTGAAGTTGTTGGTGTCTGATGCTCCTTCATATTATTCCTCATTTAGAACTGAACTCCTTACGCACTATTTAGGTACCCTCAATAGGCCCAGTGTGGTAAGGGATATTTTCATTGTTGGGCACAGATAAGTTATAGTTCATTGCCTATTCAGGTTCCAAGATAAATTGCACACAGATCCATACAGACCTGTCAATATGACATTGACACTAACATCCAGAGGGATTATAGAGGTAATAAGGTTAAACACTAGAAAACTCTCATCTGTTCATCAGTTAATAGATATTAATACATATTAAATGAATATTATTTGTTAAACTTTATTCTGGACATAGATGATATAGAGATGAGTGTTTTGGCCTTAAGGAATTACATATTTAAAAAAAAGACAGATATCAACCATCCATACATAAAAAATAAGATAGTTCCTTGTTCTTATAAGTGCTAAGAATAAGCATATAAGGCGATGTGAGGAAGCATGACGGATGAGGAATTTTCCTTTAGCCAGTGTGGTCAGGAAAATTAAAGCCTCAAATTATAAGGAGGCAGCAGTGAAAATATCTTGGAGACGAATGTTCCAAGCAGGAGAAACACAACAGGAAAGGACCCTAGTTAAGAACGGACTTGAAATCCTGGAGGACTATAAGCCATTTCACCAGTGTGGCCTTTTACCCTAGTGTCATTTCAGAGTTCAAATGTTTTCCAGATTATATTCATTCATTAAGAAATAAATTTTATAATAATCAAACTAAATGTATAGCTGAATGATACATAAAATAATAACCTATGAAAGTTCCCTATAATCATATACTAAAAGACTCAGGGCTTTTTATTTAATGCCCATTTTTGAAAGAATTGATATATTTTCCTTTTTTTTTTTAAATGAAGTTCTGATATTGTAGGGAGATTCAAGACATTTGACCATTCCTGCTGGAAAGCATATACAGAATATAAAGAAGGAAACCATAAAAATTAACACCAAATGTATGTATCCATATTACTGTAAGGGCCTTATTTTGTCTATTTGTCACAACAAATATGTGATTAATGTTGTTTTGCTTGTTTTCTATCAAGGAAGCTGGTTGACAGAGGGAATATAACCCAGTTAACAGCTAGGTGGGGCTTTCTTGTGGAGATACACATTCAACACTAATCCAAAGTGTGTGGCCTCTAATTTACACTATTGCCTGAAAAAGAGGAGATGTGGAAGGAGGGAAGGCACTCATTCCATTACCCTAAAGATGTTCTACTGTTGATTCATATTGTTGAATTGTTTACTTTTACTTCTTTTTTAGGCTTTTCCTTTATAAGAATTTAGAAGCAACACTGTGAATATGACATTTACCTGAAAGAAAAATGGCCAAGTCCGTTGAGAATAACCTGATAATGTATTCATGAATTCCAAATTCAACTCTCAGGACGAAATTCTCTGGTTATTGAAGAATGCCAATTTCTGAAGAGTGAGTCTTACTTTATGTGGGAGTGTGGATCTCTTAAATTTATGACAAATTCAATATTTTGTTGAAAATTTGAAAGTAATAAAACACAATAAAAATGTATCTTTTACCTTATTCTAGGTTCAGAAAGTTTCAGAATCTCGACTATATCTTTATTATAAAAGCAAGCAGGTGAATCTGAATATACTATAAACAATGAGTCCCTAACTATAACACAAAGCATGTCAAATAAGTGTTTAATATACTCAATGGATAAACAAACAAAAATGAATAAACAGCTATAGGGATATTATAAATTATGTCGGTTCATATTTAATGCCAAACACTGGAATTTGAAATTGCTAATTAAAGACATTAGTGAATGTCAATACAGCAATATTTTAATGACTCCAAGATAATCCCACAGCAATCAATTTAGATCAGAATGAGTTTATTGTAAAGTGCCAAAGGTGTAAAAAGTGCTTCCTTTGCATTATAAAACAACAATTTCTCAAATGAGTAATGTCTAATCAAAATTTAACTAGATAATTACTTAATTTGCATTTATTAAGAAAATATAATAACTGGGAGAAAGCTCTTTGGGAAATGACCTAAGAGTTAATAGTTGACTTAGATAAACAGTATTGCCTTAATTTCTGAATACACAAACATATTAATAATAGTAACATATCAGAACAACAGCAAAAACAACAAAACCCAATAATAACAACAAGTAACATGATATTTATTTGACAGAAAGCTGGTGTCAATTTCATACTTGGTGGAGAGGTACTTTGTCTGGTGGGTTAAATAAGAACACAAGCTTCAGTTTTGTTTGTTTGTTTGTTTAATGTCTGGTTTTCCTAGACGCAGGGAAGCATGTCTATTTTATTTCTGCACTTACATAAGTAGAGATAAAAATAAATACCTTCATGAAATTTGTTTGTTTCCATATTATTCCAAAAGGATCTAAACCTTGTGCACTCCCTTCGTGATATTGCAAGCAAAAAAAGCCTGAAAAAGACTCACACTTAAGGTCAAATATCCCTCTTTCATTTAATAAGTGGTCTAATCTAACTAATGGGGCTCTTTTGGACCATGGTGCTGGCAGCAGGAGATTCTTATTAACAACAAAGTGGAGAACTGTAACAACCTTCAGAGCTGGGCTGAGAGGTGATTTGGAGTTCAAATAGGTTGGAGGATTATCTAAAGTTTTGTGACAATAAAGGCACCAAGAGCAAATGTTGAAGCTGATAAAGAGAATCAAGAATTAGAAAAATATGGAGGTAAAATGTAATAGATTTGAAAATGAATGACAGAATTTGCAGTTCTTTTCATCAAGAAGTACTATTTTCTCACCCTTTGAATCAAAGCTCGCTTTGTTATTTGGTTTGACCCATAGATATAGCATAAATTACATTGTGCCAGTCCAGAGCATACAAGAGGCTTTGCAGATTTTGCTTTCATGCCTTATAATTCTACTGCTATGTGAACCAGCCCCAAATGGTCTGTGATACATCACAGTCACCTCCATCACTTCAGTAGAAAGCTTGCCATTGCCCAACATGTGTAAGTGACCATCTGGAATAAGACATTCACCAGTAAAACTTCCAACTTTTTACAGAGATATGAATGAATAGGCTTATATCTACAATCTCAGCCCAGACCAGAAGAAAATAGGAGAATTATTAGCTGACTAACTAGTTTTAAGACACTAAGGAATCATGAAGAAACAGATAATGTGAATAGTCCAATAACAAGGAGGCAGATTGAATCAGTAATTAAAAATCTCCCAACAAAGAAAAGTCCAGGAGCAGATGGCTTCCATGCAGAATTTTATCAAACATTTGAAGAATTATTGCCAATCTCTTTCAAACTCTTCCAAAAATTTGAAAGAGGGAAACACTCCCAAACTTATTTTATGAGGCCAGCATTACCCTGATACCCCAGCCACGTAAGGACACTACAAGAAAATTATACACTAATATCCTTGATGAATATAGATGTAAAATTTCTCAGCAAAATATTAGCTAAACAAATTCAACAGTACATTAAAAGAATCATACACCATGATCAAGTGGGATTTATCCCTGGATCTAAAAATGGTTCAAAATACACAAATCAATGAATGCAATACACCATATTCATAGAATGAAAGATAAAAATCATGTGATCATCTAAATATTTGCAGAAAAAGCATTTGACAAAATTCAAATCCTTTCATGATAAACAGTATCAACAAATTGGCTATAAAAGGAATGAACTTCAATATGATTAAGGCCATATATAGAAAGACTACAGCTAACATCATACTCCATGACGGTGAAAGTTTGACAGTTCTCTTCGAAGATCAGGAACAAGACAAGGGTGCCACTTTCACCACTTTCATGTAATAAAATATATGATACAATTTTTATGATGTATAACATATGATATATTGCATATAATAATACAACATATCATATATTTTTCTTTCACGTCATACAATATTTTATTAATATAAAATATAATCTAGTATATAGTATAGAATACATGATATATAACATATTATATATCAATATAAAAGTTATTTTTGTGGGGATATTCATAAGAGGAATTTCTGAATCTTAACTTTATAAACTAACATATTTCAATAAATATGAGTATAGATATATTTAAAGCAATTCAGAATATCTCCTATCAAAATCTTACTTGAAGAAAAAAATTGCTTAGCAATTAGTAGTCCCTTTGTTATTAATTTTGTAAAACTGAATGTTTTATAGTTGATATGCAGCTATTCATAACAACAGTTTCAGGTAAAACACAACTTGTAAACAACATTCCTACATCCTTTGGAAAAAAACATAGTGTAAGCGACTTGAGAGAACTTTTACCCATTCGTTCATTTGTTTATGGATTCTTTCATCAAAAATTTCTCCTTGCCTCAAGTGACTTAAACACCATGTTGACAGACCCTGCTCTGAAGGTGCTTTTGATATAATGGGTCAGAGACACACGCCTTTGTAATATGAGAATAATTGATACAAAAATAAAAGCACAAAGAAATAGTATTTTTTATCTCGGCTTGATGGCAAAAATAATTCATAGAGGAAGTGACACTTGATTTGAGTTTAAACTGCATCGTTTTTCATATCAATAGATTGGGAGAGGACTTTCCAAACAGGAAACAGTTTTACAAGGTCTTGCTTCCATAGAAAACCTTTAAATATAATATTTTAAAGAGTGTCTCCACCAAGTGATCTATGCAAATTTTTTTCATTTACTGTTTAAAATATATGTTATTTAAAATAGATATTGGTAAATATATGAAGTGAAAAATGATTTCTCGGGCGTCTGGGTGGCTCAGTCGTTAAGCGTCTGCCTTCGGCTCAGGTCATGATCCCGGGGTCCTGGGATCGAGTCCAGCATCGGGCTCTCTGTTAGACAGGAAGCCTGCTTCTCCCTCTCCCACTCCCTCTGCTTGTGTTCCTGCTCTCTCTCTATCTCTCTCTGTCAAATAAATAAATAAAATCTTTAAAAAAAAAAAAGAAAGAAAAAAAAGAAAAATGATTTCTGACTTAAAGAAGCATGAACATAAGCTAGAAAAACTCTTTATATTAATTTTGAGACAGAGAAGGTGAGAGAGAGAGAGGAAATGAATCCACAAAAATCTCAGTTACAGAAGAGTTATGTTCAGTAGATTTGAGATATAGTCACAATTCTATTATATGTCAGTAAAACATATATAAACCATGTTTTAAAAAATGAAACAACACACAGACACAAACACACAAAAATACTCTAATGTCCCAGTTGAATAAGATAAACTTCAAGTATCTTCTTGCTTTAGCACTGACTTTTTAGAGTGTTTTTGTGTAAAATCAAAAACAAATACAGACATATATACATGCAAGTACATATATATTTACTTTCATATGCAAATGCAAACATATATCCTATAAATAATCATATGTACATGTAGATACACATGTACAAACAAAAGGAGTAAAAGCAGTGCTATATACAGAAAAATCTGAAATTTCTAATAGCTTAAAACATAATCTTTTTCTCTGTCTGGTGATTCGATGTTAGATCTCCTAAAATTTAAGTTAAATGCAAACTTGCTGTTTGCCAAACAATGTAGACATAAGGAGAGGAAAATATTCATGGCTCACAGGGAAAATGATTATAATTATAATCCACATGCCTGCAGTTGTGATAACAAAACCTGGCTTTAAAAATGTTTAGCTCTAGAATCCTAATGGGCACCAAAGGAGGGCTCAAACATCTTTCTATTGTTTTCTTATTTGCATACATTGGTGAGGCATTGTTTGTTTGTCTGATTCTGTGTATTTCTTTTCTTTATGAAGCTGTATATTTTTGTGTTTGTGTATGCATTTGTGAGTCTATTTATTTCTTGCTTTCCATTTATTTTTACTATTGTAATCATAACTCTTTTTCCTCCCCTTTTAAACTATTTTTCTTTTTACTTTAATAGCTTTCTTAATCATGTTCTTTCCACGTAATTAGCCATAGTATTCAATTGAAATAAGCCCCCCCTTTTTTTATTTGGCAAAAAAAAGATGGTATTTGTTGATCCTATTATTGAAGAATAAATGAGCCATATGTTTTATATAACTCTTTGAAATATACTTGCGTTTTATAAATAGGGATCTTTATTTTGTGAAGCTTCACTGGTCTTCAATGGAAATAAAAACTACAACATGGTAAAATAAATATTGGTGACATAGACCTGGCAACATAACATTTTATTATAAAACATCTATAGAATTTTCACACATCAGACATTCTTTCTTTTTTTTTTTTTAAAGATTTTATTTATTTATTTGAGAGAGAGAGAATGAGAGACAGAGAGCATGAGAGGGAGGAGGGTCAGAGGGAGAAGCAGGCTCCCCACCAAGCAGGGAGCCGATGCGGGACTCGATCCCGGGACTCCAGGATCATGACCTGAGCCGAAGGCGGTCGCCCAACCAACTGAGCCACCCAGGCGCCCCAAACATTATTTCTAAGATCAGCATTTAGAAGCTCAATGTTACATACTAACAGTACAGATATGTTTATTTTTATTTGTTTGCCACATTTATTGGAATTTAATTAAAATATAAGAAGAGAGCATATATTTTAACTGTAAGTTTATGACTCCTGACATAGGTATATATCTTTAAAACTATAACCACAGTAAAAAAAAATAGGTATAAACCATTCCTAAATATTTTGTAGTACCATTTTGTAATCTCTCCCAATATTACACCTAGTATTTCCTAAATTTTATACAATTAGAAACTCATAGCAGGTACTGTTTTTCGCTCATCCTCTTTCATGAACCATACCTATCTTGAAATTGATCCATACTCTAGAATGTACTAATCATGCATTTCTTTGTACTGTTGAATAGTAGTCTGTTGCATGTATATTTCAAGTTTTTATCCACTCATCCCTTGATGGCCATTTGGTTAATTCTAGTCTTGCCCATGACAAATAAAGCTTCCGTGAACATTAATGTACAATGTTTTATGAGTATATACCTTCATTTATCTTGAGTAAATAAATATCTGAGTAAAATTTCTAGAACATAATAGATACATACTTAAATTATTAAGAAATTGCCAACTTATTTTCCAATATGTCTTACCAGTTTACATCCTTATTAGTAGTTGGTCATAATGAAGTGTCACTTTCATATATTGTTGGATTGGACTTGATAAAATTATATGTATTCTTTTTGCCTCTCTCTTCATAAGATTTATTAATTTAGAATTTTGTTTATATGTATGTATATATTTTGTATTAAGGTAGTGTTGACCTCATACAATGACTTCTCCTTGTCAGGAAGTTGTTGTTGTCTTTTTTTTTTAGAGTTCATATATTTTTTTTTCCTTAATATTTGATAAAATTTACCAGTTGCTTCCTTTGGCCTAAAGGACTTCCTTTAACCTTTTAATAGCGCCGATCTGCTGGTGACAAAATCACTCAACCTTCATATTACTGAAAATGTCTGTATTTCACCATCATTTTTAAAAGTGATTTTTTTCTTCCGGATCAAGAAACATTAATCTCTCCTTGAAATTTGCTGATCTGGCTTGCACATCCCCCTATTCCAGTATCAGTCAAAAAATTAAAAATAAATATATCTAAAGGAAAACAGCAATGTTCAAAGACTCAAGTTATCTCCAGTAAGTTAATATATGTCTGGAATTTAATTTTTTATGAAAGGAGGCAAATGAAAATATGACTTGTTTATTGACTGACAATATTAAAAAGCAGAAATAGACCCACAAAGATTTCAAATGGTACAGATATTCTACAGTGATTTAAAGTAAGTATGCTTACAATGATTTTGACAAAGAATTAAAATATAAAAACAAAGAAAATTTCTAGAACTAAATATAATAATAATAATAATAATAAAGGTAATAAAAACTAAAGACAAAATATCTTAAATGCAACTACAGAAAAATACATATCACCTTTACAGGACAGTTAATGTCACTATTTTTTTTTTAAAGATTTTATTTATTTATTTGAGAGAGAGAGAATGAGAGACAGAGAGCATGAGAGGGAGGAGGGTCAGAGGGAAAAGCAGACTCCCTGCTGAGCAGGGAGCCCTTTGCGGAACTCGATCCCGGGACTCCAGGATCACGACCTGAGCCGAAGGCGGTCGCTTAACCAACTGAGCCACCCAGGCGCCCTCACTTTTGTTTCTACATATTCCTTATATTAACTGAATTCAAACAAAAAATCTAAAATCTTAGCTGGGTTTTGGGGTTTTATTAAAGTTATCTATGAGGGCATTAGAGAACATAACACATAAGAACTGAGGATAATTTATTTTGATTGGAGAAAGATAAAAGTAAGCAATGATCACTATAAGTTTAGCATGGGATCATATATGGATTTTCAAGACATCATTCCTTTTCTCACTTATCAGATCCATAATGAATATAAAAATACAGTATATTGTGTTAGCAAGAATGTGGGTAATCATGGATGTTTATATATTGATGGAAATATACCTCTCTTATTCTCTGGGAAAGACAATTTGACAAATCGTAACAAAACATTAAATTACACAAATCCTTTATTCCAGTGGTTCTACACCTGGAAATTTAAACAGAATACAGAAAACCTAGTTTTCTTTTTTTAATATGATACAAAGTTAAGTGTAAAATATGGTCATAGAGATACTTGGCAAAGCTACGGCTTCCTTATGTCAAATATTGAATACTGGTTTTATTTAAAAAAAATCAAATTATAAATATTGGCAGTTGGGGGCTTAAATATAGGCCTCATTAAAGGAGAAATAAAGTAAGAACATTCACACACTAACACTTTTTGTTAAGCTCCAAAATTTAATTAGTGTGATATTTTAGTATAGAAGCAGAATATTAATAGTAAAACATTTTTAAAAAAGATTTTATTTATTTATTTGAAAGAGAGAGAGTGAGAGAGAGAGCATGAGCGGGGGGAGGGGCATAGGGAGAAGCAGACTCCCCACCGAGCGGGGAGCCCAATGCAGGGCTCAATCTGGGATCATGACCTGAGCCAAAGGCAGACGCTCAACCGACTGAGTCACCCAGGCTCCCCTAAAAATTTTGTTTTTATAAAGTAATCTCTCTACACTTCCTTCCAAATTATATGTGTAAAATAAAGTGAGACAATGATAGTAGGGAAAAATATTCCAAGTAAATATTCTCTAAAACATTTTTCAAAAATATGTAAGCTCTACCATATGTTTCTACATATATTTATTAATCTTCTAATCACTAAATTATTCAATATGTACAATGAATATTTGTTATGAATTTATATTTACAAATATGGCATAGTATATATCTTAAGAACTTTTTTTATCAGTTTGGGAAAGATAAAAATGTGTCCATTAAATAATTTTGTGAAAATGTAAGACTATCTTAAACCAAATGTCAAGATTTGTGGCATAAATAAGAAATACAGAAAGAATTAGAAGGAAAGAAAATCTAGGCAGTCTGCATATTGGAAATATATTTCTTAGATAACTTCAGCTTCGTGTAGATGAGTGTACCACTATTCATACAGTAGGAAGAAGAAATTTCAAAGAAATTGTAACAGCATGAGAAATGTAGGGCAGCTATGTATGATTTCACTGATTTGCAAATATTCCGGTATAGCGGGTGATATAATTTGGGGAAAATCTGGAGAGTTGCACTTTTTAAGTTTGCAAAGAAATATAATTAATTCAATTCTATATAATATTGCCAAATTTATTATCAAAAGACTAACAAATTTCTATTTTTTTGAAAATCAGTATTTTTGCTGTTAGCTTTTAAACTAAATTTCTAAAATGTTGATGTATTCCACTTAAAGTTTGATATCTCTAAAATTCACTTCAAGTGTAGGGTTTCAATACTCATTTCTTTAAATTCTTCATCATTCCAGGCCAAAACCATGGACACCATTAACTGACCTTTTATTCTCATACTTGAAAATCTCAAACCCACTTTCTCTTGGGAAGATAAGCATTTCTATTGGAGTCTTCCTGAGAGTGCTCATTAATTAAAACCTCCATTTGTACAATTTGAAAAATAAAAGAAAGGAGAGCATGGAGTGCAAATGTCACTTTTATTGAAGACACAAGCTAAACTGGATGAGTATTTTAATATAAGACAAATATATCTGCTAACACAACCATAGACTAAGGCTGATTTACCTGTCCATTTGTAGGCAGGAGTCTCTGCATCTAAGACAGTCATGATGGAGCAGACAATTGGTACTTTCTGTGGGCAAAAACTACCAAGAGGAGTTTTCAAAAAAATTGTAAGCTAATACTTTGTTTAAAATGTTTCCACAAATTAGAGGGTTAAACTGTTTGTAAACTTTTGATAAATATGTACTAAATGCAAATATAAATAGGGATTCATTCATATTTTAAAACATAATATTAAATCCAGAGTTTGTAAAGAAAAACATCTGTATAAAAAATTCATGTATAAACTACTCCTGATAATCCATTATATAAGCTTGAACTTTATGCCATCCATAAAAAGTAATGGCTTTAATATAAACACAGTTCTCTTAAATCACCAAAGAATTAGGAAAAATGGGCCAGTAGTTTCACAAATAATTCAAGAAATAATACAAACAAAACCTCACTAATAATGTAACTGGTGATAAAAGAACTATATTTAGTGAAATATCTGGCTAATATTTAGGTGATCATGTTAGAGAGAAGATTTCTTTCTATGTCCATCTTTTGGAGTTCCTTTTATCATGAACTCTTTTCTGACATATATGGTTTATTTTCTGTGGACTAAACTTTATAATTACCCTTTAGCTTCTCCAAGGAAGCTAAAGGGTAATTATAATTGGAGAAGTTTATTTTTTCATATTCCTGCATTTATATTATTTTCCATTAGGTAATTTTTGAGTTGGTCTTATTTTGGGATATCCCTTGATTTTGATAATAAAACAATAAAACAGATAAGTTGTCTTTTTAACTTCCCAAGTTGGAGAGATTAAGAAATAGCAAATATTTTCTTAAATGTTATATAATAGAAATTAAAAACCTTGAAAATTTTTTTCAGCACACAGTATTTTTGAGTAAAATATACAGAATTTTCTTTTCATTGATTTTTTGTGTCCCATACTGTGTTTAAAGGATTTTATTTTGATTTCTTTTGCTCTCTCCTTTTCTCTCTGATGATAATTGGGGAAAATTTAACAGGAATTTTTAACATTTGATTATGGTGATAATTTAACAACTATAGTTTAACTCACTAGAATTACCTCTGTAATTATAGTGTATAAAATAATCTATTAACACTATAGGCTACCTTCTAGGCTATGAACGGTAAAACTTGGCCAGTGTCCACTAACAAAAAAAAACCATAAGACGAGATAAATTTTGAGAGATAATTCAGACAAAGATGACCTTCACCACATCAACATGATTGTTTCAAATAGATAAGTTAATTCATAGGTCTACCTATCATCTTTATTAGCTTAATATCATCTACTCCATCTTTTTTAGTTTTCCATAGATGTAGAAAAATTTCTAGAAAACTAGAGCTCCTTATAAAAAAAATCCAAATATTTGAAAGCAAATGGCTATATTCTCATTTTCATGCTATGAAATAATACTTTTGGAATCATTTTCATGTCCTTTGAATCCTCTAGACTGTCAACATTATTCTGATTTTGAGGAAAATGTAGTTCTACTATAGGCAAATGGAAAACCAATATGAAACAGTTAAATTTCTTCACAAAATATAGGGGGAAAAAACATTATTTTTTGGTCTATGAATAATTATAATCATTTTACTATTTCTTAATACAATTTTGTTTCTAAACAGTGGTATTTATTTTTGTTCACATTGAACTTATAATTAGTGTGATCATAACTTTTTTGTTTTGTTTTGTATTTTCCTTCTTTATTCTATATTTAACCTTTTTTGTTGTTTGATTTCTACTAGGTTTATTGATTCTTTGTCCCTAAGTAAACCATTTTCCACATTTTTTCTTTAGAAAAATCTTTTTTTTCTGCAAAAAAAGTCTAAATGATTTTGTATATTTCCTCTGTATGTAATATATCTTTTATTGTTAATTACAGTACTAATTTCAATATAATGTAAATCAAGATTGACTCTTCTTAAAATCAAACAATATATTCTCTAATACTGACCAAAATTATTTATATTTTAGTCTGGGTTTAGTTAGTCCTCTCTCTATCAGTATAATTTAAGCAAGACTGAAATTTTAATGATAGAGACCTATGAAATATAAATAATCACTTTGAGCTGATACTATCTTTTGCATACACTCATTTGATTTCTCTGAACACATGTATTCAATTTTACATCAACAAAATGTATATAAACTTCTTTGGGTTCTATAAATTCTTTACAAATTATCATCTTGCACAGAATTTTAATTTGACATGTGTAGTTTCCTCTTTTTAGTAAAAAATATAATTTGTGAACTTTTCTTATATCCTAGGAGTTATAGATTCTATGAACCTATAAATAAGGGAGACTTGCAAGTGAAGATTTGTATGCATGTATGCATGCATGCATGCATTTATATGCTTCTTCAGTGCAAAAGTTCACAGATACCTTCTTTCTGTAAGTAGAAACAGAAATTTGCCACGGCTTAGATACTCCTTATTTTAGTAAGCATCAATTAAAAGAATCACTGAGTCATCTATATATGAGAAAATTTGCCATTCATTCAACAGGGGAATTTATTTATTTATTCATTTATTTATATTGAGATATGATTGACATACAACATTATATTAGTTTCAGGTGTATAACATAATGATTTGATATTAGTATATATTGCAAAATGGCCTCTACAATAAGTTTAGTTAGCAGAGGAACTTTTTAACATTCTTAACATTCTTTTCAGTTGGTTTTACTTCTCCCCCCTAAGACATTAGTGTTTGTTTTGGTAAAATGATACAGTATTCAAATGCCTTAATTTTTAAAATTCAAGGATGGTTGTGAAAGGAAAGGTTCATTTTCACAGAGTTCTAGGATTCTCTATAGAAGAGAATCATCAAGACTAAATCTTTTCAGTTTATAATTTAAGGTTATTGGATATTGTCCAATGATTTTAGATGGCCCAACTGAAATTTTTGGCAATCATAAACATGACAATTTATCTTCAACCATAGCTTCTAAGATGAAGCCCATCAGAGGAAAAGGGGATGGTTATCAAGTATATCAGGCTTAAATTTACCATCCAAATGCCAGATGAACCAACCTGGGGCCTGGGCACAGTATAATGCTAGGCAGCCAATACCTTTCATAGCATGAAAATGACATGATGGACAAGCTTTCTAAGTTTTGGTTCTTTGTATCTTCAAATTAAGAAGCTATATAGCTTCAGTGTCCTGAGTGATATTTAATTTGAGGCTTCTTCCCTTGGTATGATACTGAGAGAATAACATCACCATCACTTGCTAAACCACAATTAACTGTGCTAAGATCTCTTATGATGTCATTGTTTAAAAAGTGGGGATTAAGATTTATTCTCAGAAAAGATATTTGCAAATAATATACAGAGTAAGATGTTAATATTCAAAATACATAAAGAACTTACACAACTAAACACCAAAAAGCAAACAATCCTATTTAAAAATGGGCAGAGGATGTGAATAGACATTTTCCCAAAGAAGACATACAGATGGTGAGCAAACTGATGAAAAGATGTTCAACATCACTAATCATCAGAGAAATGCAAATCACACACACAATGAGATATCACCTTACACCTGTAAGAAAGGCTAAAATAAAAAAGATAAGAAGTAACAAGTGTCAGCAAACATGTAGTAAAAAAGGAATCCTTGTGCACTGTTGGTAGAAATGTAAATTGGCACAACCACTGTAGAAAACAGTATGGAGTTTCCTCAAAAATTTAAAACTAGAAATACCATAGAATCCAATAATTCTACTACTGGGTATTTACCCAAAGGAAATGGAAATAATAATCTGAAAAGATATATGCATACCTATGTTGAATGCAGCACTATTTACAATAGCCAAGATATGGAAACAAACTAAGTGTCCATCAATAGATGAAAGGATAAGAAAGATGTGAGAGACACACACACACACACACACATATTTATAAACACACACTGTGTATACATACTCACACAATGGAATGCTACACAGTCATAGAAAAGGATGGGACCTTGCTGATTGTGACAACATGGATGGACCTAGGGAACCTAGATGGTATTATGCTAAGTGACCTAAGTCAAATTTAGAAAGACAAGCACCATATTATTTCACTCCTATGTGGAATCTAAAAAACAAAACAAGTGAATAAACAAACAAAAAGCAGAATCAGATCTAAAAATACAAAGAATGAACTGATGGTTGCCAGGGGGAGGTGTGTATGGGGATGGGCAAAATGGGTGAAAGGAATTGGGAGATAGAGGCTTACAATTATGGAATGAATTAGTCACAGAAGAAAGAGGGCAGAATATAGGGAATATAATCATATACAGCACTATGGTGATAGATGGTAGCTACACTTTGGTGAGCATAGCATAACTTATAAAGAAGTTGAATCATCATGTTGTACACCTGAAACTAAGATAACATTGTATGTCAACTATACTCAAATAAAAAAAAAAAAGATTTATTCTCAGAAAGAATTGTGAGATTTCTTTCCTTCTTTAAAAAGAGAATTAATTGTGGGAATAGCAAAAACAATATTATGTTCTTGTGAGCCTTGTTTTAAATTTGACAGTATCTTAGGGAAATATAAATGATCATAGTGGAAACCTAGCCCAGAATTATTTGAAAGCAAGAAAAAGGATTCATATTGAGGGGCTGATTTCAGTTAGCGCTTATGGCTTCAAGAAAGAAAATACAGATTTTACCACAAGCTTGGCATGTGGACTTTTAAGCAAGGGTTTTAGTTATTTTAAAAATCAGTACATTATTTGTATCTCAAACTACATTTATAGATATTGGGAAGAATATAAGCTTTTAAATGACACAGGCTACAAAATAAGCATTAATTAAGTCAACAATTTATAGTACATTGAATTAAAAGCTAACATGATCTAGGAAAAGACAAAATTCTGCATAGATTAAATGCAGAAATAAACACAAGGTAATTAACAAAGAACATTATTATCTGGTCAGAGGAAGATGCAAAATATACTTAGATGACATTTTAGTGTGAGTTTTCTTACTGTTTCTAATCACCTCATCAAGGTATTAAAGTGGAAAGAGAAGAAATTGCTCCACTTCAAGAAATGCAAGCAATGCCATTACACAGATGAATGAATACCAACCATTTGTCCTTTTTGTTTTTTATTACAGGTTCCTCCTTTATTCCATTTAAGCTATATTTCCTCAATATTCTCTTCTTACACTCAGGTTGGTCTCAACAGAGTTAATAAGTACAACATAATTGTACAAAAATGACTTCTTTTCCTGTGCAAGTGACTGGTATACTGGCAAAATATATTTTACTTTATGTTCTCTATACAAGATTATTCATAGTAGAGTATTTGGGATTTATTTTCCTACCAGCAGGATTAAATAGATAGTATAAAACGCTACCTGTATCTTCTAAGTTAATTTTATAATCTCATTTTCTTAAGTTTAGGTCTTTTAAGAATTAATATCTCTGAAAAAATCATTTTATCTAAAATGTTGCTAATTTCAGGGAATGGTTATATAGTTAGAAGTAGTAATAGAGGGCATAAGGATATAGATATGAAAAGAAGTGGACATATTGAAGAGATAAGAAGAAATCAAATCAGTGGAGCTTTATAATTGGTTGGAAGAGAAGGAGAAAATAGAGAGGAACAGTTTAAAGTCAATACCCAGTACGGGTATAGACCAGGATATACCCAGTATGGGTATAAATCAGGATAAGAAAAATATAAATTTATGAGGAAATATGATAAGCTGAGGTTTGAACATGTTAAGTTTGAGAGACTTGGGAGACATTCAAGTGACAATTCAAGCCATGACACTACAAACAGATTTCACAAGACAATTGGCTAAATACACGGGCAGGATTCACCATCTTACAGTTATTATTGCCAAGTAACTGGATGGGATCATCGCAAGAAGCTTAGTAAGAACAAAAGAGGAAGATCTAGTGCACAAGTGTACGGGACGCAAATACATCATTGATGGGCTGAAAATGAGACTTGTGCTAAAAAGAAGCCAGGGAAAGAGATCTTCCCACAAGACCTGGCAGTGAGGAACATACAACATATTTGACAAATGGAAAGTATTCCACCATGGCTAAAGGTGAAATTCAAAATTCATATCTAAAATAGAAAACTGAAATCCAATGACTTATGGTCTCTAACCTCAGAGAAATTGATAGCCTGAACACCTTGGGTTAATGAGTTATTTTGTAGAGAGGAGAATATTGGACTGAGAAATTATTATCCATAAATCCCATTCAGAGGAAACTAAAATGCTATTGCTTTATTCTGTAAAATAATGACATAAAGGAACCCACTTGGAAGATTGGCCAAGTAAGATATTGAAATATATTAAAATTGTGACGTAAGCATTTTTGAACAAAAATCGCTTCATTCTGACGAGAGTTTCATTATTTGCCATTATTGTTTTGAAATTTGTTTTTGGTTTCCTTCTGTTTATATTCAGTGGTTTTAATTTCAAGATATTTAATACAGACATCATAGGCCATAGTTATGTCTGTTGTGTTTCATAATTACCTACATTGTATTAAATTTGAAAATATTGGAGATATGTATGTATGCATAGCGCATTATATCATTTTTTTTCTATACAGCATCTTTTTAAAACCAGATCATTCTTCGCTAGACTCTGATATTGGGCATTGTTGAAAAATTCACATTTTTAGCTATTACATTTTATTTTTTCCTTCTATTCTATCTTACACATGTAATTTATTTTATCTCTCAATAGTTTAAATGTGGTTTAACTTTTTAAATTAATGTTTCAGAATATGAAAAGCAGGAAATAAATTAAGAGAGGTCAGTTCTTTGAATTAAATAAAATTAACTCTTGGGAAAAATCATAAATCTTTCATGGTGGTTGAATACAGAGTGCTTAACTCTATTAATTTGCAGACATAATTGAAAATAATGAATAATGCTTCCCCCAGATTGGGATATACAGTTTGAGAGAAAGTAAGACTTTTCCTTAAACACAGATCTTAAAATATTCCATGGTTATCTTTCTTTTCTTTTTGGAAAAAAATCTTTTTCATGTGCTCTGGATACAAATTTTAGATTACAATTAAAATAATAAACCGTATTCAGTAAGCAGTCTAATATACAATGGGCCTCAGGAAAAGATAGTGACTAGGTGCCTAAAAGTCTTTAGACCTTACAGTCTTTTCTTTCCTTTTCTTTGTTTCTCATTATCTGTTCTTTCATAATGTGATTTTTTCTTCCTTTCTGAGTTCATGTAAACAGGAAGAAAGATTTCAGAGATTGACTTATATTTTCCTACTTCAAATAAAAACATACTAACTTTAGTTGCCTTACTCATAATGAAAGAATTATAGTTTAGGAAACCTATCCCAATAAGAAAACTTTTTTATTATTTTGGATAGTACGTACAACTTAAAACCAAGAATAATATTTTTAAATGTTCAATAAGAAGCATTTATTAAAAGGGACTACTCCATTAACTCTGTCAACCAATGTTGTAAAATATGGCACTAACATTCAGTAAATATGACACAGTTGGACTTTTGTGTGTGCATTCAAATATACTATATATAAAAGGTCATATCTATTATCTATCATTTATCTAGCTCATATATAACAGATGTTTTAAACAAATCCTTCTAGTCCTTGAACTTACTACTTAGTGCCTTTAACAAACAAGGCATACTCTTAGAATGTGATATATTATTGATGCAATTCTTTTCTTGGTCCTCACTCTCATTTAGAAACAACCAATACATTTAATCGATGTAGTAAAATATGTGATAAAATCTTATTTCACAATAGATTTTGCTAGCTAATCAGAAAGCAAAGTACATGTGAAAATAATGACTTGGTTATGAATTCATCTTTTAAAATATCATAAATAAGTTAATGTAATTGATTTTATTTTAAAAACATGCTTTATTGTAAGCATTAGCACTAACCACAAGTAGTCTGATCCTTTTCTCTCTGGGCACATGACAGGATAACACTTCCCCACACACCTGAGGTCAGATGTGGCCCCATTACTTACTCTGGCAATGACATATGAATGCTAATCGTTTGTGACATAGTTGCCATAAACTTGTAGTTGGAGTACATCCTTCTCTAGTTTCCTCTTCCCTCTGCCACAGTTACCCTCAATGGTTCAGATCATGATTACTCCATTTTTATGTGCTTTTGGTAAGGATCATGATGAACATGTAACAAGAATGAGAACTATAATGTTTATCTTGGTTATCAAAAGAGAAGGAAATGTGTTATAATAATATTACTCATTCCTTTCATTTATGTGAAATGTATTTTTATACTAAAATAAAACATTCTCATAGTGAATAGTTGTAACAAAGTACTTATGTCAGAACTAATGATTAAAATGGTATATCTGTACATTCATGAAACAAGGTCTCATTTATATTTATATTATGAAGGACAATATAGAACTTCAGATACTGAGATTTTACAATTTGATTAAAGCTTAAAATGCACAAAAATATTTATTCATTGACTCACTGGTTCAAAAGATTCATTAATTTTAAATGAGCTAATATGTGTAAAGCACTTACACATTAAGAGCTATAAAACTGTTAGCTGCTATTATTATTTTCCATTTGACAGATACTTTTTGAGTCCAATATAATATTGTTCTAGGCATCAGAAATATAGCACAGAACAAAACAGGAAAAAATAATGCCATTGTTTAATTTATATTCTTATAGAATCAGACACATGATTCTGAAAGAAATGACTTCTATAAAATTATTAGGAAATAAAATGAAGCATGTGGGAGGACTGGGAGTCTGTTGTCTAAAGAAGGGAATTCAGGAGGCGCCTGGGTGGCTCAGTTGGTTAAGCGACTGCCTTCGGCTCAGGTCATGATCCTGGAGTCCCGGGATCGAGTCCCGCATCGGGCTCCCTGCTCGGCGGGGAGTCTGCTTCTCCCTCTGACCCCCCCCCATGTGCTCTCTCTCTCTCTCATTCTCTCTCTTTCAAATAAATAAATAATAATAAAAAAAATCTTAAAAAAAAAAAAGAAGGGCATTCAGTTTTAAATACGAAGAAAGGGATGATTTTATTCAAAAGGCAACATTTGGCCAGATCTTAAGAGTGGGCAGTCTGTCCAGCTGTCTGAGGAGACAGCTTTCTAGGCTACACTGTTAGGTGTACAGTGGACTTCTAGCGAGCACGAGAGGTCTTCCCACAAGATCTGCTAGTGAGGAACATGCAGCATATTTGCAACAATGGTATATAGTACAAGAGGCAAAGATGAAACCCAGAGGCAACTGTGGGTCAGATCCTGGAGGGATTCCTGGGTTGTTTAAATAATTTAGGTCAGTTATTTATGAGACAGAAAGTCATTGAAGAGTTAAAGCAGGGTAGTGGACTGCTGTGGCTTACATTTTGAAAGGATCACTCTACTTGTTTGTGTTGAGTAGAATGTAAGGGGATAAATGCCTAAGAGGGAAATGAGATTAAAGGTTATTATAGTAGCTGGGACAAGGTGGTAATTGTGCAAGTGGTAAGAAGAGGTCAAGTATTGGTATATTTTGAAGATAGAGGCAACAGTATTTACTGATGGAAAGAATGTAGAACATGGGGTAAAAAGGAATCAAAGGTAAGGTATTCATTAACTAAGATGGGGAATATTGTGGAGGAAAGTGTTTGACAAGGCAATATCAGCTTGTCCTAACTATTCTCCTAACTATTCCATTAATAACTGTTTGAAACCTTAATATGTGCAGTTTCATGGTCTGGATGAGGATATGTTGTCTTGACTAAAATGAACACAGGCAGGATCAGAAACAGGGAACTACTGTGGATATATATATATATATATAATATGACTCTCCTCTGTCTCTCCAAGGTATCACCAGCCATCCAGGACACTGTCAGATCTTGTTGGTCCAATTGCTAATCTGTCTTTCTACATTGATTCACCTTCTGCTGACATTAGATACTATGTCTAAGTAAGGATCATTCTTTTTTTTTTTTTAAAGATTTTATTTATTTATTTGAGAGGGAGAATGAGAGAGAGAGAGAGAGAGCATGAGAGGGGGAGGGTCAGAGGGAGAAGCAGACTCCCTGCTGAGCAGGGAGCCCAATGCGGGACTCGATCCTGGGACTCCAGGATCATGACCTGAGCCGAAGGCAGTCGCTTAACCAACTGAGCCACCCAGGCGCCCAGGAAGGATCATTCTTGAAGAGTTCTTTTTTCTTTAATTTTCCACCTGGTTTTTCAACTGTGGTTGAATTTTTCCCTCCTTAAAATGAAATAAATCCCAGATAAATCAAATATTAAATAGAGGTGAATAAAGCTACAACTATATTGGAAAAATATAACTGATTATTTCTATTAGCTTTAAATGTGGAGATCATAACAACATATAGTATAAAGGAAAGGATGGGTAATACTGCATTTAGAATTTCCTTAAAAGAATCTTTGTAACCTAAATGTCTGCCAGCTCAATAATTGCTCCAACATAAGAACAGGTCTCTGTCCTCTTATGTAGTTATTAATGAGAAGCTCTGAAGGGTCAAAACTTTAAACTGTAGTCATCATTTCATAGTTATTTATCCCTATTGACTTTCTACAACACACTGAGTGAATTGTTTAACTGCCACAACCCATTATGAGAGTCTAATATTTATGCAGCGGTTAAAATTTCTGATTGATCTCAAATTTCTTTGGAGCCTGGAGAAACATCAAGTTCATGAAGTAATGGGAAGGTATTTATTTCTCCACACTGTCAGCCACATGTCTCTAAGGCCCCAGAACAATTTTGCTTATGCCCGGTTTCACAAAGAATTTTTGGAACTGTTCTGTCAAAATGTTATAATTCCTATATCTTTAGTGGTTTCATATCAATTTAAGGGAATCTGTGGGTGAGAAATCATTTAAAAACCCTCCATGCTTCTCTTCTCTTCATCCTGATCTATGCCAAAGCACTTCTGATTTCCCAATGCTAAATATAAAGAGATAAGTAAGATTCCTTGTTCATTAATTATGGCAGATATATATTTCTTTGTGTAAATAGTTTGCTTTTTTTGGGAGTCTCAATTTTTATTAAAATTTAAATAAAAAGAAAACATATACAAAATATTTTAGAATATAAGCTATATTACATGATGCTGCTTGTGAGTAAAATCTGGAACTCTCAAACTGTTAAGAATATTGTTTAAAAGGTTATTCTTTTATGCTTTCAATAGTTCTCTTTTTTAAAAAAAATCTTTAAAAAAAGTTTTTATTTAAATATCAGTTAACATACAGTGTAGTATTAGTTTCAGGTGTACAATTTAGTGATTTAACACTTACATACAACACCTGGTGCTCATCACAAGTACACTCTTCAATCCTCATCACCTATGTCACTCATCCCCCCACCCAGAGCCCCTCTGGTAACCATCAGTTTTTTTTCTATAGTTAAGAGCCTGTTTCTTGGTTTACCTCTCTCTCTCTCTTTTTTTTTCACTTTGTTTTTTTTTGTTTTGTTTCTTAAAGTCCACATATGAGTGAAATCATATGGTATTTGTCTTTCTCTGAGGGACTTATTTTGCTTAGCATAACACTCTCTAGCTCTATCCACATTGCAAATGGCAAGATTTCATTCTTCTTTATGACTGAGTAATATTCCATCATGTGTGTATGTGTGTGTGTGTGTGTATATACACAATGTATATACATTATATATATGTGTGTGTGTGTGTATATATATATATAATATGTATACAACTTCTTTATCCATTCATCAGTCAATGGACACATTTGGGCTGTTTCTGTAATTTGACTAATATAGATAATGCTTCTATGAACATCGAGATGCATGTATCCCTTTGAATTAGTATTTTTGTATTCCTTGGGTAAATACCTAGTGGTGCAATTGCTGGATCATATGGTAGATCTATCTTTAACTATTTGAAGAACCTCCATACTGTTTTCCAAAGTGTCTGTACCAGTTTGCATTCCCACCAAGAGTGTAAGAGCATTCTCCTTTCTCTGCATCCTTGCCAACACCTGTTTTTTCTTGTGTTGTTGACTTTAGCCATTCTGACAGGTGTGAGGTGATATCTCATTGTAATTTTGACTTGTATTTCCCTGATGATCAGTGATGTTGATCATTCAGATCAGCAAGGAAGAAGTAAAACTTTCACTATTTGCAGTTGACATAATACTCTATACAGAAAATCTGTAAGACTCTACCAAAAAACTACTAGAACTGATAAATGAATTGGGTAAAGTTACAGGATACAAAATCAATGTACAGAAATCTGTTGCATTTCTATACACCAATAATGAAGCAGCAGAAAGAGAAATCAAGGAATTGATCCCATTTACAATTGCACCAAAAACAGTAAGATACCTAAGAATAAACCTAACCAAAAAGATGAAAGATCTGTACTCTGAAAACTATAAAACACTGATGTAATAAATTGAAGATGACACAAATAAGTGAAAAGATATTCCATGCTCATGGATTGAAAGAACAAATGTTTTTAAAATGTCTATACTACCCAAAGCAATCTACACATTTAATACAATCGCTATCAAAATACCACCACCATTTTTCACAGAGCTGGAACAAACAATCTTGAGATTTGTAAGGAACCATAAAAGACCCCAAACAACCAAAGCAAACTGAAAAAGAAAAGCAAAGCTGGAGACATCAGAATTCCAGACTTCAAGTTATATTACAAAGCTGTAGTGATCAAAACATTATGATACTGGCACAAAAATAGACACATAGATCAATAGAACAGAACAGAAAACCCAGAAATAGAAAACTGAGAAATGTGAGTTTTCTATTCTGTTTTATTGATCAAAAAATGTGGGAAAAAGACAGTCTCTTCAACAAATAGTGTTGGGAATCCTGGACAGCAACAGGCAAAAAAATGAAACTGGACCAATTTCTCACACCAAATACAAAAATAAACTCAAAGTGGACTACAGACATAAATGTGGGGCTTAAAACCATCAAAATTCTAGAGGAGAACATAAGCAGTAACCTCTTTGACATCGGCCATAGCAACTTCTTTCTAGGTATGTCTCCTGAGGCAAGGGAACCTAAAACAAAAAATAAACTATTGGAACTTCATCAAAATAAAAAAGCTTCTGCACAGTGAAAAAAAAAAATGAAACTAAAAGACTACCTATGGAATGGGAGAAGATATCTGCAAACGACGTATCTGATAAATGGTTAGTATCCAAAATAAAGAACTCATGAAACTCAACACCCAAAAAACCAAATAATCCAATTTAAAAATGGGCAGAACACACGAATAGACATTTTGCCAAAGAAGATGTAAAGATTGCCAACAGACACATGAAAAGATGCTCAACATCACTGATCAGGGGAATTGTTTGCTTTTATACTATATGAGATGTTTATAACTACCTAGATATAATGTCTTAGTAATTTCTATTAGTATCTTGATTTTTTCTTACTTATAAATACTATTATTTGAAGGGGTATTGAAGCTCTAGTGGCATGCATTATCAAGTTCAAAGACATCTACTGGGGGGGCACCTGGGTGGCTCAGTTGGTTAAGTGTCCTGCTCTTGATTTTGGCTCAGGTCATGATCTCAGGGTCCTGGGATCGAGCCCACATCCGGTCCCTGCTCAGCAAGGAGTCAGCTTGTTTTCCTCTCTCTCTGTCCTTCCCCCTACTCACATGTTTTCTCTCTCTAAAATAAACAAATACATCTTTTTTAAAAAGGCACCTATTAATTAACTGAGCTGGAATTTGAGGTAATAAGTCTCTCTCTAACCTACCAAAGTATATTCCCTTCCACTATAGCATGCAGCCAAACAAAAAGAAACAATGGAAACCAACCTGTCAATAAAACTGTAGAAGTAATTCTCAAGGATAAAAAATAAAATATAAAAGATCAATAAATATAAACAAAGGTTGTAGTCCTGTAGCATTCAAGTGAATAGCTATGAAGAGAATAATAAAGGATATTTGTCACTTATCAAATTGGCTAACATTAACACCAAATTTTAGCAATATTGTGATGGAACAAGAAATCTCATACACTTCAGAACAGAATGCAAATCAGTATTGAAGTTCCAGAACAACTTGATTTTTATTAAAAGCCTAAAAATATTTTGTGTCATTTGTTCCAAAAATTCCACACTTCTTGCTTAGGGGTTTGATCTATGGAAATAATCAGAAAGTTATCTAAGTAGGTATGTACAGACATGTCAATAACCACATTGCAACAATATAAAAATAAAATTGATCAAATGAAATGAAGTCTGGTTATATTTATATCATTCCATTTGTAATATAATTCCAATAAAAATTATACATATATAATTTTTAATGGAAAGGCAAAAATGCTTAGTCATACACAGGTAATATTATGGCAATTGGGTCCCCTAGGTATAAACTCTACTTTTATGTTTTTTTTTTAAAGATTTTATTTATTTATTTGAGAGAGAGAATGAGAGAGAGCACATGAGAGGGGGGAGGGTCAGAGGGAGAAGCAGACTCCCTGCTGAGCAGGGAACCTGATGCGGGACTCCATCCAGGGACTCCAGGATCATGACCTGAGCCGAAGGCAGTCGCTTAACCAACTGAGCCACCCAGGCGCCCTACTTTTATGTTTTAAATCGGAGTTATGGCAGTTCTCCAAGTTGCCTACCTTGCTGTCATTTGACTGTATGTGAGCAAAAATCTCTTGAGTAGAGGAGATAATACTGACTTTTTTGTTTGGCTGCCAAGCAAATCGCCAAATTTTAGTATTTCTGGGAACCATATATATATATTCCATATTTTAGATGTAGCCCTTTACTGGATATCCAAATGAAGAAGAAAATTATTTCATATTTCAGAAGAACTTAGGAGCAATTGACTCATTATTCATGGAGAGATGACATACTTCTTGACCTTTTTTTTTTTTTTTAAACTGCTCCCTATAATAAATTGTTTCTAAATAAGACAGAAACCAATATTAACTACATTCTTTGTTCTACTAAATGAATTAGAGAAATCTTCTGAAAATTATTTTCAGCAATCTTTAATTACTTTTTCTTCTGTTTGCTGCCTGTAGGGTGTCTGGTGATAACATTTTACGGTAGTAGTTGCGTTTTTAACACTGCCACCACCACTGCTGATTACAACCAGAAAGAACAGCCATCATTTCTTTCTATAACTCAGAGACACTCACCTACAACTTTAACTTATACTGGACTGGTTGTTTTAAATTGGTCAAATTGTTGGAGATGTTCTGTTTAAGCAATTCAATATTTATAAGAACAGCATTTTTTTTACTGATAATGGTTTCTGAAAATACATTGAAAAATAAATGGACAAAAGATAATCTAGCAAGATAGCTAATGTATCTCTGAAAAATAAAATGCACCTAAATGAAAAGATAAATTGTTAAATATTGCAAAATCCATAGGCTACACAGATGTCTGTGTATGTCTTATGTGCCTCATGTTAATTAATTTACTCTGTGGAAAATATAGGAAGAGTTTTCAGAATTCATGTTCTGATATCAAATTGACCCGGATTTGAATACTGACTCCTATACTAAGTGGCTGACAATGGGTGACTTACTTAAACACTCAAAACTATAGTTTTCTGGTTTAAAAATGTTCGTATAATAAAGCAGCCTACGTCAAATGGAGTTTCTCAGGAAAAAATGGTTAATTCATATGGAGAGATTATCAAGCAACCATTAAACTTTGCAATAGCTCAACACTTTGGAACTATGATGCTGAAGATCATCACAATTATGATCATAAAGTTACTGGAAGCATAAAAAAGAAATACCGAGGAATGTACAAATGCATAAGAATTTTAAGCTTCAGTGAAAAGTACATAAGGTCATATAAAAAGGTCAATACAAAAAAAAATATTTTATTCACATATTTTAAAATTATTATAATTTGTTTTCTGAAAAAAGTATACTAGTTGGTACAATAGGAAATAAATAAGAAGATAGTTTCCTCAAGGAACTTACAAAGAGTACTCATAAAATTAATTATTTAAAAAATAAATAATAGGTTTATTGAGATATAATTCACATACCATTAAGTTCATCTTTTAAAAGTGAACAATTTAGTGTTTTCTAGTATATTCACAGGGTTACACACTCATCACCATTGTCTAATTCCAGGATATTTTGCTGACCTCAAGAAGAATGGGTATGACCCATTATAAGGTCCTACCCATAAGTCGCTCCAATATTCCCCTCCTCTTCTCTCAAGCCATTGACGAACATTATCCTACTTTCTGTCTCTATGAATTTGGCTATTCCAGACATTTCATATAAATAGGATTATATAATATGATACAGACTGTGTCAGGCTTTTTTCACTTAGTACAATGTTTTCAAGGCTCATCATATGGTAGCATGTATCAATACGCCATTTTCTCTTATGGTCAAATAATATTCCATTGCATGCCTATACTGTGTATTGTTTATTCACTCATTAATTAAGACACC
>NC_138375.1:20921940-20996832 GCF_054177405.1 Leptonychotes weddellii | reverse complement strand
AAGGCCTCGATCCCAGGACCATGTGATCATGGTCTGAGTGGAAGGCAGATGCTTAACCAACTGAGCCACCCAGGTGCCCTGAAGCTGTATTTTCAAACATCTAAGTGCAGTGACTAATTTGTTACCCTGTTGTCGAGATGACGAAGTCCCTAATAGAAGGACTATTAATAAGTATGTTTTATTTATTGGATTGAGGAACAGGAGCTGAGAAAGAGAGAAACTCAGAACTTCAGAAAAATATACATGGAGACACCCAAAGTAAGAAGGCACTATGAAGTGGGAGAACATGGAGAAGATAGAAAGAATGCAGAAGACTAACTTTATTCATATCACGATTTGTTGTTGTGTGGTCATAGTTAAGTCTTACCATTCCTATTCCAAATTATTTAAGTTTAATTGTAGAAAAAATAACTATGTTTGATGTTTTTTATTGTGATTATCAGCTAAAGCAGATACCCCACACAAACCTGGTTTTCTTCATAATAATCACAGGCATTAACCAGCAGCAGTATCTACTAATAGATTGCATGAAACAAAATACAGTATCTATTTTCCCAATATTACCTTCATAAATATCTATGACTGAATATGGACATGGGTAGACTGCCAAATTTAGATTGGCTAACTCTACATTTTGGATAAAGTACAATACATGATTTTATTATTTTACTCACTAACTCATACATTCACTAGAATATTAATTATCTTTTCTCTTGAAGGCCATAAAGAAGGAGACCAATAAGTGTATCAAACTGTTTCAGATTCTGGTGATAGAAAAATATATCATTTATTGGAGAAGGAGAGTGAGTGGGGATGGGAAACAATATTATAAATGATGACTAGAAGAAACATCTCTGAAGAAATAAAATCTCCTTTAATTTTTTAGCTATCAGGTTTTAGTTATCATTCTTCTATTCTTCCTACTAACCCACCTCCTAGGCCTAGGTAACCACTAGTCTACTTTCTATTTTTAGAGATTTGCTTATTCTGGGCATATCAGGTCAAAAATAATACTATACATATTCTTTTGTTACTGGCTTCTTTTGCTTAGCATAATGTTTTCTTTTTTTTATTATTTTCATGTTATATTTATTTTTGTTTTTTTGTTTCAAGTTTTTATTTAAATTCTAGTTAGTTAATGTATAGTGTAATATTGGTTTCAGAAGTAGAATTTAGTGATTCCTCACTTATATACAATACCCAGTGCTCATCACAAGTACCCTCCTTAATACCCATCATCCATGTAGACCCTCCCCCCACCAACCTCCCCTCCAGCAACCCTCAGATGTCCTCTATATAATTAAGAGTCTCTTATGGTTTGGTTCCCTCTCTTTTTTTCCCTTTCCCCTATGTTCATCTGTTTTGTTTCTTAAATGCCACATAGGAGTGGTATTCATACTCCCACTATCATGAGAGCTCCAATTTCTCCACATTCTTGCCAACACTTCTTATTTTCTGTATTTTCTTCTGTACTCTTGATTATGGCCATCCCAATGGGTGTGAAGAGGTACATCATTGTGGTTTTGATAGAAATTTCCCTAATGACTAGGGATGTTGAGCATCTTTTCATGTGTTTATTATTTGTGTGATCTCTGTAAAATGTATTTTAATTTCCTTGACAGTGTCCTTTATAGCACATAAGTTTTTTTTTAATCAAATGCAATTAATCTTGTTATTTTAGTTTATTTTTTGGTGTCATGTCCAAGAATTGTGTAATTCAAGATCATGATCTATGCCTATTATTTTCAAGAGTTTTATAATTTTAGCTCTTATATTTATGTCCTGAGACATATTTTGAGTTAACTTTTGTATATGATGTCAAGTAGGAATCCAACTTCATTCCTTTGCTTGTGCTTATTCAATACTAATTTTCTTGATACTCTTGATACTCTTTTATTTTTTTACATTTATTTTGGTAATCAAGTCTTGGTGTTGAAATTTTAATTTAATTAGATCTTAGCTGATTTGCAGAATTTGATTTCTACTAATTACTTGGAGCATACAGACTGAGTCTATCCATTCTTCTGAAAAAATGATTTATTATTTTCTCAGCTAGAGACTCAGCAGGTGATGTTGATAAATTTTAAGATCTTTTTTAAAAGATTTTATTATTTATTTGAGAGAGAGCAAGCACAAATGGGGGTGGGGCAGAGGGCGAGGGAGAAGCAGACTCCCCACTGAGCAGGGAGCCCTATGAGGGGCTCGATCCCAGGACCTTGGGATCATGACCTGAGTCAAAGGCAGATGCTTAATGACTGAGCCACCCAGGCACCCCTAAACTTTAAGATTTTTTTATTTAGCCAATAGTTCCAATACAAAAATTCCAATGATCCAAACTTGTATTGAAAAACTAAAATATTTTAATACCCGGTGAGACTTTTACCAAGAATGAGAGCAGAGCAAAAATTAGTAGAGGTAATGAGGTCATCTAAAAATCAATTTGGCATGGCCATTTATTATTTTATGTCATAACTATTTTTTTGTTGACCAGACATTTATGTTGTTTACCTATTAATATATTCTTTCATGTTTTATTTATTTATTTATTTATTTTTTTAAAGATTTTATTTATTTATTTGAGACAGAATGAGAGACAGAGAGCATGAGAGGGAGGAGGGTCAGAGGGAGAAGCAGACTCCCTGTCGAGCAGGGAGCCCGATGCGGGACTCGATCCAGGGACTCCAGGATCATGACCTGAGCCGAAGACAGTCGCTTTACCAACTGAGCCACCCAGGCACCCTATTTTTTCATGTTTTAAAGCTAAATTGTTAAGTCTAGCCATATGCTATAGCACCCTACTGGAAATGAAGGACTGTGAGAACTAAATATAATATAGAATGCTAAAAATATCTTTACTTTCATGTACTTCTTTTCAAAGGTATTTCAAATTAAGTTACATTTATCAGGAATAAAATGCTATGCAAAATTCAGAAATCTTATAAATCCTTCAAACAGTAGACCAGTTAACAGTGGCTTTTTGTGTAAAGAAAATGAGTAGCCTCCTACAAGTGGGTATTTGAAAGATACATCCTGGGATGGCACACTTTCTTCTCATACCCTAGAGTGATATATTTGTGTTCTAAACATGTCAAATATTAATAAGGTCTATTATCTTTCTTATAATAAATTTTATTATAATAAATTGATGAATAACTTAGGATAATTATTTGAAGGCTATCATCAGATGAGAATCCATTGGTTGGCTAATTAAATATTTGCACTTCAGACTTGTGAATTAGAATCTCTAGAGAAAAAGTTTGGAAAAAAAGTTTAAATGAAACATCTAGATTCTTGTAATGATCTCTCCTAAAAAAGTTAGAAATATACTGAAATTATAAAACAGAATTTTATGTATATCTATACATATATATATATATATATATATATATATATATACATCCATGTACATACATATATATGTGAATTATAATCCAATCCAACCTATGAGGATTATGTATTTGTTAAACAACTAGGAAATTCTTTTTTACTAATAATGAAAATAAAAATGAAATCAAAACACTACTGAGAGAAAACTCTAGAAAGATCAGTAAAGCCTGTCAGCAAATATTTTAAAATTCTGGAACATTATTTTTACTACTTCCACTCAGTGCTTAAAAATTGTGATTATGGACAGTTCAGATTAGTGATACCCCTTCCTCTTTCAGATAAACCATGATGGAGATACTGCATGTTTGCAAATTGTTCATGTGCAATGGAGCCAGAATAAATAATAGAAATATTCAAAGTCTTTAAATTATCAGATAAGTTCCTTCTGAGTGAATACAAGTAAACAAATGGGCAAACCTAGAACCCCAAATATATTAATTTCTTCAAATCAAAATTAATGATATTAACATGTTATCATTAACCTATTTCAGCTTAAATTATTATAACTATTCTTTTAAAAGTTTTCTTTTTTTAAAGATTTATTTATTTATTTGAGAGAGAGAGAGCAAGGGGATGGACAGAGGGAGAAGGAGAGAGAAAATCCCCAAGCAGACTCCTTGCTGAGTGCTGAGCTCAATGTGGGGATCAATCCCAGGACCTCAAGGTCATGACCTGACCTGAAACCAAGAGCCAGCTGCTCAACCAGCTGAGCCACCCAGGCGCTCCTGTTATAACTATTCTTTTACAGTTAATTATTATGTTGTTTTTTTTGGTTTATCTTGGCTATGTTAAAGACATTATTCAGACTCATATACTAATATATTCAATTTTATATTTCACTCTGTAGAAAATGTATGCAAAGCATTTTAATTAAAGCCCAAACTAATCTAAGTGAATTTTTAAAATGCATTGGCTGGAATGCAATAAAAGGATAATAAATGCACCTCCTTATGATTTTGTCTGTAGTATCAATGTTCTGTTGAAAATACACAGAAAGGTTAATTTCTGCATTTGCTTTATATGATCATTAATATTCACGTTACAGCGAGTGTTATTTTTAAAATTATTTGTCTTATTCATAAATGTCATTTATGTTATCTGTATTCTGTACCTAATAATAAGTATATTAATATTTATGCTTTTAAATTTTAATAAAGGATTATTTACACAGGAGAGATATAATGGAGCCATGAATCATGGCGTATCTTTGTAACAATTTACAAGAAGCCATACAATAGAAGCAAAGGAATGTGATTCCTTAACTGGACTCAGCTGAATAGTTCTTGCCTGAGGTTTTTCAGATGATTGCAGTCAGAGGACAGCTAGACTACAGTCATCCTAAAATTCCACTAAGCTGATCCAACATAGTTAAGTCACAAGGTTGGCAGGGGTGACTGTTGCCTGAAACCTCAGTGGGGATGTTTACCAGAGCACCTACTTTTGACTTTGCCTTTAGTTTGGGCTAATCAAGTCATGGTAGCTAGGTTCTGGGAAGTAGTATCTCACACACACACACACACACACACACACACACACACAAGCAACCCAAGACAAGAGGTTTAGACACATGCTGTAAGGCTTTTTATGATGTAGTCTCAGATACCACACTGAATCACCTGCATCCCATTCTATTGATCAAAAGTGAGTCTCATGACCAAACCAGAGTCAATTAGAATTGATTGCATGAGGGAGTAAATACCAAGATGCTTGATTCATTCAAGGGACCTGCTTGGAAACTAACTGGCCCAGAAGAAGAGAGTAGGCCTAAAAATAGCTTCCCCGAGTCTGGAGCTTTCTGAGTGAGGAGGCCATGACCTTTTTTGGTTAGGATGCCCATGACCTTAAGACATTGATATGGATTGCTTAACTGAGACTATAAATAATAGAGAAGACTTTTTTTAGATATATTTTTCAAGTCTCATAATAGTTTTTTTGTTGTTTGTCTTGCTTTGCTTTGCTTTACAGATAAACCCACAATAAAGATGACTTATTAACATGGTCATCTTTACGCGATGCCAGGTTTCTTTTAGGTCTTGAGGGGACAAAAACAACAACAACATTGGTTTCATAAAGAAAACCAAATTGAGCCTTGCTGTGTGCTATCTCTGGAAGATTGCAAAAGATATATGTAATTCAGTGTAATTCTAAAAATATGATGATGTGAAGTTTCTTGCATATGAGTGTGGCAGAGAAAATTCATCCTTGTATATATTATTACAGATTAAAAATAAAATAGAGAAAACAAATCTTCCAAAACTATGATTATATCTTTAAAAAGAAAGTTATATAATTTAATTTAATAGCACTAATAATTTAAGAAACACATTACAAAGTATATTAATATAAATATCAACAAATTGAAAAGGGAGGTTCAAGGATGTAAAGTCATGCCAATGTTCTAACAGCAGTTATGAATTTAGATATATTTTCTTTGCCCAAATAATATTTAGGGAAATATGAGTTCTTGTTATTCTGAAGCATACATCTTATTAAATTATTTTAAAGTGTTGAATTGATCTAACGTTTGCATGAAAAAGTATATACATATGAATCTTGAAAAGATTGAGCAAAAAGCTAGGATATGAAAATATTAACATGATACCATTTATGTGATTGCAAAATTAATCAATAAACATTTTTAAATATGTAAAAGATGATGAAAACATCATCAGCTTAGAGTTGGGGTGGTGGGGATAAAAGTTTAAAAAAACCATAAAATAGCTGTTTCAGATAGCAGATAATTGAACTACTTGTATAATAGCACTCCCACCAGTCTTAAGGGTTACCTTGTTGCAAGCTTATGCACTCTTTGATTACTGACCTAAGTCCCTTTGTTCCTAGCAGAACCAATATCCTTTCCTTGAGATTTGCAGGCAATTGTCCTTGAGGAGTGAAGGACCAAACTTGACCAGAAGGTAAGGCCTGACCACATGCAGAAAAAGCTACCACTGATGCCAACAAGTCCATTCATGGTCATGTCCACAAAGGACTAACTGCCTGGGCATTTGCTCCTCTCTTTTTCCATGCCTTGCCCTTTCTTTAACACACCTGGCTCCACAGCGTGAGGGCAGATGGTTTTTGAGACATTCGTCCACCATTTTCTTAGGTTGCCACCTTCCTGAATAAAGCAACCTTTCCTTTCCAACTATCACTTGTCTCTTGAGTATTGATTTTCAAGCTAGAGCATCTGAACCTGTTTGGAACTGATTCTCTGTGCAGTTAACACCTGGGAATAAGAGAAAAAAGAAATGTCGGTAACATATGGAGAAAATCTACTTAATATTCAAACTATGAAAAAAATAAAATAATAAGCACCATATTTCTTTCTTTCTTTTTTTTTTTTTTTAAAGATTTTATCTATTTATTTGACAGAGAGAGACATGGCAAGAGAGGGAAAACAAGCAGGGGGAGTAGGAGAGAGAGAAGCAGGCTTCCCCGCGGAGCAGGGAGCCCGATGTGGGGCTCGATCCCAGGACCCTGGGATCTCGACCTGAGCCAAAGGCAGACGCTTAACGACTGAGCCACCCAGGTGCCCCATAAGCACCATATTTCTATGTAGTGACCAGCAAGGAGACCTAATGAGAAGCAGTTAGTGAGGGGAATGAAATCCAGGGGAGTGTGGAGATGTGGAGGCCAGGTGGAAAACAGGGTTTCAAGAGGAGAGGTAAAAAGTCTCTAATCCCACATGCACCATGGGTATTTAATGACACTGATGCACCATTGCAATAGAATGATGAGGTTCAAAAGGCATTCAAAGAAAAAATAGGAGAGATTTTGCAGATGGCAGATATAAATTCTTTTTTTCCATTTTAAGCCAGTTTATTTTTTATTTTCTTATTTAAATTCAATTAATTAACATGTAGTGTATTATTATTTTTAGAGGTAGAGTTCAGTGATTCATCAGTTGCATAACACCCAGTGCTCATTACATCATGTGCCCTCCTTAATGCCCACCACTCAGCTACCCCATCCCCCCACCCACCTCCCCTCTAGCAACCCTGAGTTTGTTTCCTAGAGTTAAGAGTCTCTTATGGTTTGTCTCCCTCTCTGATTTCATCTTATTTTATTTTTCCCTCCCTTCCCCTATGATCCTCTGCTTTGTTTCTTAAATTCCACATATGAGTGAAATCATATGATAATTTTCTTTCTCTGATTGACTTATTTTCCTTAGCATAATATCCTCTAGTTCAACTCATCCACATCGTTGCAAATGGGAGAAAGGGGAACACTCTTATACTGCTGGTGGGAAGGCAAACTGGTGCAGACACTCTGAGAAACAGTATGGAGTTTCCTCAAAAAGTTAGAAAAGGAGCTACTCTACCGCTCAGCAATTGCACTACTAGGTATTTACCCCAAAGATACAGATGTTGTGAAAAGAAGGGGCACCTACACCCCAATGTTCATAGCAGCAATGTCCATAATAGCCAATCTATGGGAAGAGCCCAGATGTCCATCGACAGATGAATGGATAAAGAAGATGTGGTTTATATGTACAATGGAATGTAACTCAGATATAACAATTCTTCCTAGATTTAAGAGGAAGCTAAGGGAGAGGATATTACTGGAAGGAAAGAGGGTTGAAAATCTGCTTTTTGTTTTCATTTTTACCTTTTTGGGAGGTGATAAAATGTAATGTTTGCACATGATAGGAAGGCGTAACAAATTACTGAGAAATGTGAAGAAAATAAAAGACTGTCAAAATTTAAAAGTATGCCAGAGGTTGTCAACAGATTAAATTAAGAATACTTGCCACATGTTTGATTTTAAAGATTTGAATAATAGCAAACACTTATTTAATACATTATTGCATTAAAATTATATATAAATATACACATACATACATATTCATAATTTTTTCAATTGAATTATAATAAAACTTCTATTTTCAGGAAATATATGGTCACAAGAGATACTCATATTACTTATTTAACTTTGTTCTCACATATTAATTAGAAAGTTCTTAAGACTGTCAAGTAGACATAAACTTAGTTTTTAAAAATTGGTATTCCATTGGTTTTTATACTTGTCAGTCTAACTCAACCAGCTATATTGGTGACTTTTTTATTTTTAATTGTATTTATTTCTTTTTGTGTGTGAGAGAGAGAGAGATCACTAGTGGCAGGGAGGGGAAGAGGGAGAAGCAGACTCCCTGCTGAGCAAGGAGCCTGATGCAGGACTCAATCCCAGGACCCTGGGATCATGACCTGAGCTGAAGGCAAGACGCTTAACCAATTGAGCCACCAAGGCACCCTATACTGGTCACTTTGAGATGATTAAAAGCTTTCTATTTATGAAAATATTTTTTACTCTAATTGCACAGACACTAGGTTTACCACATTTTTAATTTTTTTTCACATTTGCATTATTACACCATCTTTCAGCATGGCCAGGTCCTCTCCAATTGCTTAAATGAGGATTTATTTTTGTTTCGTATTTTTTAGTATATATTACCACATCTTCCTCATTTTTTAATCAAAATAAATGCGATTGAAAATATTTGCAGTGTACCAAAGCCAAGGTTCTTCTGCAATATGCTTTCATTCTTACATTTTTACCTATTCTTATTCTGAGGAAATTGTAGGGATTTGCAATAGAAATGATCCAAATTTGTTGTACACATACTTTGAAAGAAAAGCTGGAGAGAACTGTTAGAAATAATTTGCAGATAACATCTTCTCAAGTGTCATGTGCCTCCACAATTGTAGTTTGTGAATATACTACTCAATATTATGTTATTTCATTTCTCAAAAAAGACACAGCATGGCTTGAAAAAGGTAAAAGTACTTTACCCCATCCAGCCAACAAGTTTCAGAAACTATTTCATATGATCTTGGTGAGATGAGACAACAAGATGGTTATTTCCCTCTTTATATCATCATTAGGGGAGCAAGGGGGAGGGTTTGCTGATATATTCTACCAGTTAGCACATGGAAAACAACTGTAGCACATAATTTATTGCCAGAGAACAGTTCTCTATACCACGTCATTCATCAGGAATGTGTTAGATACTTTTATTTGTGTATTATAAGCATAGGGAAGGTGAGCTTCATAAAAAAATCTAATTTTGAGAATTATCTTTTTTGGAGGTGAAATAGTCATGATGTTTATTCATAGAGAGCTGCTGACAAACTATACCAATCAATACATGTGTTATTATTTACAGTTAAGCTATCCACATAAATGCAATTAACTTTTTTATAACTTGTTATTATAATGATGATAGTGAAAACTTAGTAAGACCTGATAAAAGAGGGGTAGTGGGAAAGAATGGGGAAGGAGAAGCAACTGAAGACAATCCAAAACCATTTAAAGCTTCTTTTATTCAAAAACACTCTTATTTCCCAAAAGTTGGTATTTTAGAATCATACAGATAAACACAATTTTTCTAAATATTTTACTTCTTCAACCCCTGTAATCTGTTTATTTTCATATATCCCACGCTGTGTTATATGGCAGTGCCACCTTGATTATTTTATTAGGTGGAAGATGATGCAGTAATGCTAATATGGTAATAAGTTAACTCATTTTTTTAAGTCAGGAAGAGAACATGCCTCCATTCCAGGTGAATTTCCTCAAGATAATCGAGTATATCTTTGTAGATAGTGATGCATTCATTTGAAAAAAAGAAAAAAGAAAGAAAGAAAGAAAAAGATTTAGACCAACATAATAAATATGGAAAACATTACTACTTAACTTTTCTAATAAATTAATTTTTCTGTTGCTTAAGATATTTTGTAACTTTTGCCTATTCCACTATGTCCTATTTCCACTTCCCTTTTAGCCAAAGACTATGCTAATTTCTTTGCAAAGAAAATACATGAAATCAGAAGAAAGCTACCTAACTTCCCACCATTACATAAGCTAACCTATTTGATACCAATCCCATTTCTAGATCTTCTGTCTTCCTTTTATTGAAGTAAGAATTGCCTGGGCTCCTTTTTTCAATCAACTCATAACTTTGACTCTGCACCTTATCTCTTTTCACCATTTAAAAGCTTTTGCACCTGTAAATATTCCCTTTTCCTTGCATCAAAACTTTGCCCAACTTTCTTTTGACTGCTCCCATAATAATCAGCAAACTGAAATATTTGTCTTTTCTTATTATATTTCCATAATACTCCTTCTATCCCTCATCCATTCCAGCTGGACTCTCATCCTCAGAGAGACCACTAAGAATATTTTAACATGACTCGTGTTAATAATCAAATTTGTATCTACATTTGTGTCTATCAGTAATGACTGTTTTGTGAAAATTAGACATCTGGCTAAATGACATCTGGCTAAAATAAACACAAAAGAACTTTATTAAGAACATTTTGATAGTAGCAGCCAATGGCTGGGCAGGTTGCTTGCCACATGTCTAAGAACAATAACCAAATCTCCCTTCATTATGTTTCCTTGAGGAAATTGAACTATGGATGCTTTAGCCTAATCCAGAGGCGTCCCTGGGAAGGCATTTCTATATGTCAACATTAGCACCAATGACACTGTCACCAAGAAAGAAATCTTGCTAGAACTGCCAATAATGTGAGAATAAAATGTATGTAGTTTCAGAATCTTTGTGCCACTTTTTTTTATTTGAAGCCCTGATTACGAATACCTGATTGTCATAGCTTAGTAGGCCAGGTATCCATACTCATTCTTTAAGTCGTTTGAAAAAGTGTCTATCTGGACTGATCTGTTTCTGTTGTGAGAAGGAGGCTCTGCCCCCTATTTAGATTTTAATAAAGTAAGTCTTCTCCCAAGCATTGCAACTGGGCATCAGAAAAATAAAAATAGAAAAATAAAAATAAAAGAAACAAAAAAAAAAAAAGGAAAAGGAGAAAAAGAAAAAGTAAGGGAGAGGGGCGCCTGGGTGGCTCAGTTGGTTGGGCGACTGCCTTCGGCTCAGGTCGTGATCCCAGGGTCCTGGGATCGAGACCCACATCGGGCTCCCGGCTCAGCGGGGAGCCTGCTTCTCCCTCTCCCACTCCCCCTGCTTGTGTTCCTGCTCTCGCTGTCTCTGTCTCTGTCAAATAAATAAATAAAATCTTTAAAAAAAAAAAAAGAAAAGAAAAAGAAAAAGTAAGGGAGAAAACAAGCAGTATATTCCACACCATTGACTTTCCAATAAAAACATACACACTTCTTTTCATCTTTGCAAATAAAAATGGTTCTTATCTAGCATAATTCAAATATGTTTCATAATATTGGATACACATTCTTTAGCTCTCCAAAAGGGAGAAAATACAAATCCATATCATTTATTGCACTCAACTGAACATATAGTTTATCCTAGTGATGACTATTGTTTCTCCAGTTCTGTCACAGTTCATCTTAAAAATTCTCTAACCTATGGATTAAGTTATAATTTCATTATCTCTAACGCAATATATATATATATATAATTGATAGATATGAGATAGGAAAAATATTATTTATAAACAAAACAGATTTTTTGAACTCCGCAAAGAAGAAAACACACAAAAAAACTTCACTAAATCTAATATTATCAACTGGTAGTGCTTCTATATTTTATAATTGCCTTTATCCACTATTTATTCCACATTTCCTATAATTTTAGTCTGATCATTAGCCAGTCATCCTTCTTTATCAAAGAATATGATTACAACTTCTCTTCAGAGGAATATAAACCTTCTGTTTTTCTTCCTTTAGAGATTTTTTTTAACTTTTACTACTAGACAGGCAGTACTAAGATATACAGAGGCAATCTCTTTTAAGTCCCTTCATACAATTTTTTTCTTCCTTCTGCAATAACAACTACACTTCTCCTTGAAAGTCAGAATGGATTACTTCAGCCAAAATAATACTCCATTTCTTTTGTTGTCCTGTCCAGTTCTCCCTAAAGAATAAAAAAAGGAAAGAAAGAAACAAACAAAAAATAAAAAAGAATGAAAGAGTGAGAAAGAGAAACAAACAAAAAATGTCCAGCAATATAGCCTCAGTTTCTAGTTCAGTAAGCCCCATGCTAAGTCTGCAAATGGGAGCTTCTTTCCTCAGGAATTAAAATTTCCGGGAAAAGAATTTCCAATGAAATCATTTTGTGCAATGTTCAGCATGCACCATCTCTCTTTTATGTCCTGGTTCCCACACCATGTATTATTTCAATGAAAAAAAAAAAAGAAAGAAATTAATATGGATAGAACTCCAAACTCACAAGGTCTTCTCTCTTGCCACAACTAGGTTCAAGAAGGTTCTAGAATGCTTGTTGTTTCTAAGTTGTGTAATGCAAATAAATTCCATGATAATTAGCTGATCACCCTCTGTTTTTCCTGTAAAGTTCTTTGGTCAGATATAATACTGTGTTTTATAAAATATCAGTGATAAAATAATTCCATAAAACTAACGGAGAGGGTTCTGAGAGCAGCACTGGCTAAAGAGAAAACAAATACAAACTGTAAGTGTATACTGTCAAAACCATGTTAGAACTTCAATGTAATTTACTTAATACAGCTACAACATGGTTTCTGGGCTCCCCCAGAGTGTAGTACTTTCTCAGGGAATCCAGAGAGAAGTCCACCTCTGGAAGGTTAGATTACACTTACTGTATGCTAACTTGGTTAAGAAGAAGAGCCTAGTCTTTATTTCTTGTCAAAGAAACAGCCATTGAACAAGGACTAGATAGCTAGAAATGAGTTTGTCTGATAATTACAAGGCAACTCATCTAGTCTAATTGATTACTGGGATCCTATTTCTTGGATAGGACTTTTGGCAAGTCTCATGAGACTCATATCTTGACCTAATCTAAGAGATCATTCCCATAACACTTTCCCAAACCTTTTTGTCTTAAATGCTCCAAAGTTATTCCCTGCAAGGCCTGATCATGCTAGCAATCCATTAATTGATGCTAACAAAAATTGTTGTTAATCTATATCTCACACATTACTTGATTGATCTTACATAAGGATTGGCAAACTTTTTCTACATAAGGCCAACTAGTAAATATTTTAGGCTTTGTAAACCATAATGAATCTATCCCAGTAACTCATGTCTGCTATTGTAGTGTGAAAGCAGCCATAGACAATATGAAATCTAAATATAGTTGTTGTGTTCCAATAAAACTTAATGAATTAAAAAATTGGAAGACTGGATTTAAAGTACAGGCCATAGTTTGCTATTTTCCAAAATCTAATTGTCTTCTGTGCTGACCAAGCAAGCATATTAAAAAAGAATGCACAAGGAATTCCATTCAGCATATTTGAAGTTCTTGTCATTAAAATGTATTATTCACCTAAGACCCAGTATTGTATTGGATTTATCAATTTATGGAAGTCACTAAGTCTATGGCATTTTGCAGTGAAAGCCCTAGCAAACTAATAGATAGGAATTTTATTATATTTGTTATACTATCCTAAGGTCCTTCCTCAAGTCACTAACTGACCTTTGTTTGAAGAGTCTGTGTTTTTAAAAAACTCAAATCAGGGAATTACATTATGGACTATGGTTCTTAATCTTGAAGGCTCCATGTAAATTATAGAAACTAAGTGGGAGATGATAGATGATAGATAGATGATTGAAAAATAGATAGATAGATGATAGATAGATCTTTAGTTCTAAAATACTCTTGTTCATTTTTTCCAATGACAAAGCTTGATTTGATCATAGTTTTCAAACTACTATATTTGGAGATACAAGCATTATAGAATTACTTTTTCTTTGGAAAGGGCTCCCTTGTGCCAGGTCATTTCTGTTTTTATTTTTATTTATTTATTTTTATTTATTTATTTATTTTTAAAGATTTTATTTATTTATATGACAGAGAGAGACAGCGAGAACAGGAACACAAGCAGGGGGAGTGGGAGAGGGAGAAGCAGGCTTCCCGCTGAGCAGGGAGCCTGATGTGGGACTCGATCCCAGGACCCTGGGATCATGACCTGAGCCGAAGGCAGACGCTTAAGGACTGAGCCACCCAGGCGCCCTATTTTTATTTTTTTTAAACAATATAAGAAAAATCCTCATGAGACGAGGTGAATGTGTACTTGCTGTTAAGGAGGCTCATTATGGAATAAACACTAAGGATATTCTGAGATCTGTAAAATTTTGCATAGAATCACATTCCACTTTCTCTCTCTCTATGCACGCACACACACACATGCCTATATATATATATATATATATATATATATATATGTGTGTGTGTATAAATATATAGGTCTTTGTATAACTTCACTAAAATGTCTCTTACCGGTTATAACCACAGTGCTAAGAAAAACTTTAAAAAAGTTCAATTCTGCAAATCTATTAATTGCAGGATTAGTTCAATTTATAGGCTCACTAAGTGTTTATTGAATCATTAGTGTTCGACTCCTCAGAGCGATCCCATAGTGCACTAGCTGATCATCACTGCCTTGGAACCAATACAAGCAGATAACAAATTACAGATTCCTTTCACTTGCCTTAGGACTTTTTATTTCTAATTCCAATTTTTATATCGTAAGCGTTCTTAATTGTAAGCACTGAAGTAGTGTCTAGCGAATTAAAGCATAAAAAGAAAAAAAGAAGATCTTGAATAATTCACAAAATTGTTGGGACACTTAGAGAATCATTCGTAGAAGTTCTACGACCTGGAATCATACCCAAATCCCTCCCCGGGGCTGTTTTCACAGAGAAACCATGGCCACCTTGTCTGAACGTTAGATATTGTACCACTATTAATGTGCAGCTAATACAATTAGGCCCCTTATCCTGGAAGCTGCCCCTAACACTCCTTCTACCGTCACTGCAGGAACTTAAACACAGCACAGCTTCCGCGGCTGCCAGACAGGACAATCTACTAACGCTGGCAATTCTTGTGATTATAATCTCTTGCGTCAAAATCGAGAGTGTGTGTTCCTGATTGCAAGAGCATTAGTCCTCTGCCCGCACTGGAGATGCAAGTTAGCTAGGGAAATTGGAGTTTGGGCGCTTGCATATTTTATAGTGGGAGACATGCACGGCATTGCCTGAGAACCAAACACATAAAGGTGTTTTTGACACACCATATAGCCGAAATAATGACTATATCATCTACATCATATTACTGTCAATATAACACCCCCCTAAAAACAAACAAAACTATCAATAAATAGATCGTAATCTATCCACTCAGAACACGAATCTTAGACTTCTCTGTGATGCATCTTGCCCTTACACTCTACATCCACTTCAATAGAAAGTCCTCTCAAATCTTTTTCCAAAAAGTTCTAAACCTTACTACTTATGCCACTGCAAATCTTTTTCAGGTCATCGACATCCAGATTCCACATACGATATCCTGTCAGGTCTCCATGATTGCTTCTCTTCTTGCTACCTTGCAAACTATCTACTACAGAGTAGCCAGAATGATCTTTTAGAGGCTCCAATAACATCAGGTTGTATTCTATTTAAAACTCCCCATTGTAAGCATAAAACTTAGTTCTAACTTCTTACCATGTCTACAAATTCTTACATGACCTGTGCTTTGCCTTGCTATCTGCCCTGATTTACTACCAACTCAGCATTTCCCTACACTACTCTTTTTGTTTCTCAGGTCCTTTGTATTGCTTCTTCTCTTCTTGAGACAATAAATTTTTATCTCTAAACCTCCTTTTTTTTTTTTTTTCCTGGGAATTTCACTCCGTAGATATTTACTTGGCTTTCTTCTTCTTGTTATACCAAATGAGAGATCAAATATAAATTGCAGAGGGATATAGTTCTCAACTAGCTTTGCTAAAGAAATATCTATAGTTAAGTCTACCCCATTTTATGTTCTTCAAAGCCTTACTAACGAGACGAGGAGTCTTTCTCCCTCATGTTCATTGATGTAACCATTATGTCTATAATTGTGCCTTTTACACAGTAGGTACTCAATAAAAACGTTTGACCAGTAGGTCTAAATCATAAGCTTTAACCACAATATAATCTATTACCCCAAATAAAAGCTGATAACCATGAATGTTAGTACTGTCCAGTAAGTTAATTTTTAGTAGCATCTTAAGGATTGTGTGCCTCTTGCTATTCTTATTGTTTATATTTTAGGGAGGTAGAGGATATATACAGACTTCTGGAAATAATAAGAAAATTCACAATTTTGAAGTATTCTCTGTATATCAAAATTGTTTAGAGATACCAAATGCTCTATTAATAATCTGAATTAAATTTACTAAATTAACCTTTCAGAGAAGATGGAAGCATCAGAACTAAATAACAAAAATACTATTGGGGTTTTTAACCCTGTACTCCTTGTCTCAGCATCTTGGGTGATTCTGAGTTGACTTATAAAGATCTTTCTTTGTCATATTCTAAATTACTTACAATTCTTTGAAAGTAGATAAAAAATATTTAGCTACCAAAGATTTAGACGACAGCTAATTAGAAAAAAATTAAACATGATAAACAATACAAACTAGTCAAATTGGCATCAAAGTGGAAGAAAATTATCTTCACTCTGGCAAGATTAAATATTACAAATGGACAAAAGAACTTGAAAACTAGAAATATTACAGAATCTATTTGAATCAATACTGTTGAGGAAAAAATACTTTAAAAGGGAAATGGAGTCTCTGTATTAATAAAAAAGCTATTGACAATAGAATTACCAGAAGTAGCTGTGGTTTGGCCACATTAGGATACTTTTCCAAAATAAGGACAATACATTTTAGAATAAATGTTTGACTAGATAAAATATACAGAAGAGGGCAAACACACTAGGAGGAATCTGAATGACCCATGAGGAATGGTTGATAAAATGACACACATGGTCCAGAGATAATTAAGAGGAAATGTTTTCATATTCTAGGCATTTTTTTTATTTTATTATATTAATCACCATACATTACATCATTAGTTTGTGATGTAGTGTTCCATGATTCATTGTTTGCTTATAACACCCAGTGCTCCATTCAATACGTGCCCTCTTTAAGAGCCATCACCAGGCTAAGCCACCCCCTCCCCTCTAGAACCCTCAGTTTTTTTCTCAGAGTCCACGGTCTCTCATTCTTCGTCTCCCCCTCCGATTTCCCCCCCTTCATTTTTCCCTTCCTACTATCTTCTTTTTTTTAACAGTCTGCAATTCAAGAGGTCAGAACAAGCACCACAGAATATAATGTTGGCATGATGGGGGATTAAGTTTAATAAAACAAAGATTAGAACTCTATATTTATGGGTCTAAGGGTTAAATTGGCCTCAGTGGGAAGTTTCTTCCCTTCTAAGTCCAAATGGCTAGAGAAATTCCTTTCTGCATCTAGAAATAGACCAGATTAGACTCCCCACCGCCCCGCTCACTCAAAGACTGTATTTCCATCAGTCACATAATTGCAATAGGAAAAAAGAGGAATGCACAGACAACAATACAATGTTCGGGGTAAAATCGTGCTTAGGAATTAGTTCAATGTAGCAATATGTTCCCTGAAGCTTTAGATGAACAGATATGAACTCTGAAAGATCAGGTTCCATTCTGAATAAAACCTTTAACTAGGTTATAGCTGGAGAATCTCATTATTTAATTGTGTGTAGGAGTGTGGAGACAGGCTGCTGAGTGGAAATATGCCGCTGCTCAAAAAGAGAGAGCACATAAAAATGTGACAGCTTATGTAGTTTATCACAGTGTGTGGGTATGGGTTACAATACTGGCATGAAAGCTGAAATGAAATAAAATGATCATTTCCTTCAATTAACAACTGAAATTCTGTGAGGTAATGTTCACTTGAAAGTGGGACATCATTAATTTACACATAGGTCAGTAAAAAGTAAGTTTTAATGCCGCATTTTCTGTTCCCTTAGAAAAGCACCACATCATTTCAAAAGGCAAGAATTTCCCTAAGTTAGGATGTCTGCAAAGAGTTAACATACTCTTCTCACTCCGTATTCCAAATTACTTCTGAAAGTAATATCCATATTGTACCTTGAAGGAAGGCCTAAGCAGTAAACTTTAACGGCTGCCTGAGTTGGCAATCATTTCATAGAGACAAGACACCGCACTGGAAATTGCCCTATAAATAAGATCCCTTACAGAAAAATTAAAATGGAATTCATATTATTGATGTTCACTAGCAGCCATAAGAAACACAAGGGAACCAGGATGTGGCACTTGTTTCAAATCGCTCTCGAAGGCACCTGAAGGACGCCCTCAAAGTCAGCTTTGATCAATGGTGATAAGTAGTTTGTCCAGCATTTAGAGTGGGCTGTAATGTATTTGGAAACCTTGAGGAATTTGCCTACCGAATAGAAATGAAGGAGACATTAGCTGCCGCACAACAAATTTTTCTCTGCAGTGGCTATGAATTCACTAATACCCCTATTACCGGCAGAATCAACTCTCTTATCCTTCCCTGCCAGTCCTCTACCTCCCCACTCCTGCTCTCATTTGTTTATTTCTGCATTTTAGCTCACCTTCAGGCCTTATATTCCCCAAAAGATTTCTGGGTTTTGTAGTGAAGGAAGAGATACCTGGAATCCTGCTCTTACTACTAGTTACATAACCCTCTTTGCTAGGTATATATTTTGATGTGAGACTTGAGATATAAAACCACACTCTCTAGATTGTATTATGTTTCTGTAAATCATGACTGCTTGTTGTAATGTCCATTATTATAGTATATTAAGTGTTCACCCTGAAAGGGAAATAGTCATGTAAAAATGTAATGTTTAATCTATAAATCCAAGCAAAATAGAGAATATGAAAGGAAGAACCAAGAGGTGAGAACAAGGGCAGGCAAATGACAGCAAGAGTTAGACTGAGAGAGATATAGAAAGAGCAGAAAATAAACTGGAAAGACAAAGCAATTGGAAAAGGTAAGAAAACTAGAAATGTACAGACCTATAAAAATTGTCTTCTGTGCCAGGTATCATATTTATATAGGGTAAGTGTGAACTGAATAATAAATAGCAACATAAAGAATAAAGCATGTTGATAGAAACTCATTTTGATTATTTCAGCAGAACTGAAAAATGTTTCCCTTTTCTACAGTAAATAAGGAGATAGTCATTAGAAAATGAAAATTGATATGAAATAGAACAAAGGCTACGGATACTAGGGTTTTGCTCAGTTCTACCTCTTACCATTGGTAGATCCTCTGGAGAAGGCTCAGCATTGGTTCCTTTTTCCATGAAAATCGAATTCCAGGGTAAATATATGAATTGCAGATACTATGTATAAATTACATAGTATTTTACTATTACTATGTATAGATTACTTAATGCAGTGCCTTCACATGGTAAAATCCCCAAAATAATTGTTATAATTATTAATAATATGGTATTAACTTCAATATATTATATTTTGTGACTTCTTTAAAAAAGCAGAGTATATGAGTTAAGATTATAATAGATTACATTTATGGCAGAAATTTAGTCCAATATTGAATTCAGAGTTATTAGCTATATGTTACTTTTGACAAGATACATAATTTCTCTGGGATTCAGATAGTTCTCCTGTAAAATGACACTGTCAGTGCACACAGCTATAAATAAATACCAATGGATTATATAATATAGAATTACATGATTGGTTGATTCTAAAGCAAGGTAAGCCCAAGATTTGTCAGTTTTCTGGATAATGTATAAATTACCTTTCTAGAAAAATCACAAACGAATCCAGTGTTGTAACAAATAATGTTTAATATCTAGAATCATAAAGCTCACCATGTAGAGATTGTTAAAGTATGTAAAGGTACGAGGCAAAGATTGGACAAACAACAGTGTTTCATAACCTAATTATTTCTAGGTACTCTCTGTTCCCTACTCAGATGGATAGAATTGGATATCTATTTAACTGATCGTTTCTCATGAGTCCACCTGCTTTTGTTTGTGTGTGTGTGTGTGTGTGTGTACGTGTGCATATATTCTGAGCTGTTGACTTACTGTGGCAAGATGTCTTACAAATGAACATATGGTCAGGTGCCTGGGTGGCTCAGTTGGTTAAGCTACTGTCTTCAGCTCAGGTCATGATCCTGGAGTCTCTGGATCGAGTCCCGCATCGGGCTCCCTGCTCGGCAGGGAGTCTGCTTCTCCCTCTGACCCTCCCCCTTCTCATGTGCTCTCTCTCTCTCAAATAAATAAATAAAAAATCTTTAAAAAAAACCAAATGGACATATGGTCAACATATTGAATAAATTGTTAATCAAACCCTGAGCAGCATATGTGAGCTGTTGTATATAAAAGTGGAGCAAAAAAGTCTAAATATCTTTGTTAGCTAAATATGAGAAGTGCCAGGATAAGTGTTAGTAGAATAACCAGTAACTTTGCTTGAACTCACAACCCTGAGATCAAGACCTGAGCTGAGATCAAGAGTCGGATGCTTAACCGACTTAGCCACCCAGGTGTCCCCTTTGGGATATTTCTAAAAGAAGTAACTTCCCATAAATCCACTTGTTTCTTCCTTAGAAGTAGTCTATAATTTTCTTCTTTTAATTATGAGATTAATCTTAATTCTCATATTTAGTCCCAGTGTAATGTACTGTGAAGACTGTAAAATATTTCCTGTTTGGTCACTGCATTTCAATAAGTTTTCTGCTTAAAGAGCCTCTAGTGTGTTTAATTGTATCAACTTACCTTAGGTTGAAATCAAATATGACATGGGATAATATTTTTTTCCTATCACAAAAACCCAAGAAGTATTATTTTACTATCAAGACACAATAATAATCATCTGCAGTCAACATTCACGTAAGGCAGAATTCATGTGGTCTAACTGGTCTAATGATAAGATTGTTCAGACTACTAATGGATAAAGAATATGTATCTAACTGTTTGGGGTTGAAAAGACTGAAGGAAAAGTATACAACAAAGTTTAACTCTGTGTTTGTGTGAGTGTTTACATATGTGTGTTAACAGACACACACATATACACACACTCACACAAACATACCTTGTTCTAATATACTTTGGGTAAAACTTTAAATTCCTTGCTTAGTCCTGTGTGGTTTTAGGAATTTTGAATTGTAACCAGCATTTATGTACCTTATGTAATGTCCACCAAAAAATCCATTTCTGAAACAATTCCAAGATTATTTGTAAAATTAGGTTTGGCTCTTGAAGACAGACTCAGTCTTGTGTCTTCATTAGGACAAGTTTGCATGTAATGAGGAGTGAGTGGTGTGCCAGGTGAGGACAAGTAAAAATGAGCATTCGGATAGAGCAGTGACACTAAACTCAACTAATCCTTGAAGAGAAAAAGCTTGTTTAGGATACGGTGAGAAATTTCATGTGTTTAGACACAGCATTTCACAATACATTTCTCCCATTTCGTATACTGAGTATTGATACAAAGGGTTACTTGAATAAGAATTATGTGGTCAAATATATTTAGAAAACATTTAGCTAAAATTCAGGTTTCTGTACTGAAAAACTTCCCAGATTCTATGTACCAATATTTATTCTGCATTTCCAGAGGAATGTGAAATCAAAGTTCTCCAAACTTATCTAAACAAAAATAGTACTTTTAAAAGAGCATGCTGATTTTCTACTGTTATATGATTTAGAGAATGGATTGGTTAGAAAATCAGTTGCAGAATTTTGAAACCCGAGGTTGGAGATATATGTAGTAGTAAACTTATGAAAGCTCTCACTTAACACAGAAAGGAATAGTCTTTTGACCGTTTTATCATGGAGGAATGAGGTTTGCTCCATGTAACAGAAAACCTAACAAAAGATTAAGCAAATGGACACATTTTTCTGATGTAACTAAAAGTTCAGAATTAAATATACAAGCTCTTGTATTTATGTATGTATTTGCATACATAAATGCATATATGTGCATATTTATAAGTGTATTATATATGGTGTGCGATATATTTATTATACTTTATATATTGCATTATTTCTTATACAATACACATTGCATATTATATATTCTACATTATATATTATATAGAGTTGACACTTTCAACTTTTTGTCTGGCAAATCCTTAGTCAAATCTACGAACTCATTTTTATAATCTTACTTTTCCCATTATACAGGTGACAGTGTTTTCAACTTTCCATTACTATATAACAGCAACTTAAATGAATGTCAGTTTCCTCCATTTTATTTCATTACATCACTCCAGCCCAGATTCAGGGGAAAGAAAGCCACATAAGGTCATGAATATCAGGAGGTTTAGTTCATTGAGGATCCATATTTAGAGAAGAGTTATGTGATGACTTCTGGAAATTGTGAATACTATAGAGGCAAAATGGGAAGGATTGAAACAGATAGTGAGAAATCTTGCTTTTCTAGAAGACAATATAGAGAACAAAGCAGATATATTTGAAGTAGCTAAAAGGAAACCTGAAAAGCTTTCAACAAATGTTACTTTTAGACTTAGCATGTTAAACCCCCAAATATAGCCTCACTGAGTTCTTGCTGCTACTATAATTTCATCATTATCATGTTTTTAAATATAAATTGGGGGGCGCCTTGGTGGCTCAGTCAGTTAAGCGTCACCTTTGGCTCACGTTTATAACACATAACATAATAAATAATATTTAAACAAATTTTTTGGCTGAAATTCAGTTTCCATGTTTATAAAAACCACAGTATTGAACACTTGGAAATACAAGTGAATTATTAATGAGTTATGGATACATTACTTGAAACTTCTGTTTTGAGCATTTGCATTAAAATTATTCAAATAGATTTTTACAATATTTAACTTCCTCCTTATTCTCATGTTGTATCTATCTCCAAAATATAGGCACTTGAAAGAATGCATCTTTTTTTTTTTTAAGGATAACAAATATTTTAATCTGTTCTCAAAAGTGATCATTTTTTTAAAATTTCTTTATTTGACAAAGAGATAGCACAAGTAGGCAGAGTGGCAGGCAGAGGGAAAGGGAGAAGCAAGCAGGCTCTCTGCTGAGCAGGGGACCCTGGGATCATGACCTGAGCCGAAGGCAGCCGCTTAACTGACTGAACCACCCAGGCGCCCTGAAAGTGATCACTTTTATCAGCGCTTACATGGCATATAATAAATCCCTTCTCCCAATAAAACATTTCATGTGTCCTCCTACTTTCAACCTTGCCCATTCCCAAAACTTACATCATCTAAAGGAATGAATAAAAGTATTCAGAGGATCAAAATCAATTATCTTGCAAACTCTAGGCATCTTATGTTTGCACATAGTACCAAGGTAAATTTTTGAATGGTCTTAATAGATTTAATTCAGGAAAGACTTTTTAAAATCTCTTCTTTCTAGAATTCCTATTATGCATATTAGATGAGTGATGCGTATTTTCTAAGTAATAGATTTTTTTATGATATAATTATTCAATTTTCCTCTGTATGATATTTTCATCTTGTACTTCAAAACTATTATTGTCAGTTAATCAACTATGATTTCCTTCAATGATAGGCACAATGTCAATATTTGCCATGGACTTTTTCACTGATGCTAAATTTGTAATCTGATATTCTTGTATTTTTATTTTTTAAGATGGTAATTAAACTTGTAAGTACTATCTGTAAAGGGTATCCTATAAGATTGACTTTATTTTTGGAGATTATTCTTATGCTTGATGAGTTTCCATTTACATCAGTGCTCTTGAAAGAAATTAAAGCAGGGATAAATGACATTGCTAAAGTACATACAGACAGATACATACTGATACTTCATAATCTGTCATAAATGGAGATTTTTCCATGTTTCTGAAGGAGTCATTAAGTAGTAACTATGTATACCAAATTTATGGTGAAGATGCTTATGCTTATGTTTTTTTGTGGGTAGGAAATCTTTCTATAATATTTAATAATATTTGTGATCTATGAAAAAGGGACTAAAATATAACTTATTGAGTAATTATATGAACCATAATTTGACTATATGAACCATTATTTTCAAGACTGTATTGTTTCCATCCCATTTGTCTCTCTCTTAAATTTCTGAAATTTAGAATATATGCATTATTTAGCTATATGTTACAATAATTCTATGCATCAAGCTGTGCCAAAATCTAATTTCATGTAACAATTAACACTTCATTAGGTCATATTTCTGTCTGGCTCCACTTCACTTGATTTTAAGTCTTTCCTATTGGATCAGTGAATTAGTTTGGAGATATTCTTTTCATGGTGATGACAGAAATGAAAGAGAACAATCAGAAAATATGTTACCACCTATTATATTTTGGTTCAGAAGGAGCATGCTATCAATTTCACCTTATCTAACTGGTGGAAGTAAGTCACATAGAAAAACCAAAATTCAAAGGGTGAGGAGATACTCACACTTACATACCTCTGTAGTGGAAGGAAGTGAAAAATCATGAATCAATGGCCCTGAACCCAGAGAAGGGTGAGCAATCAGGACCAGTAATGTGATCAACCACAGGGTTAGCTTCTGGGAATCTGTATCATAAATATATGAAGACATTTGTGTGGTGTTCAAAAAAGATTTTATTTATTTATTTGAGAGAGCGAGCATGAGCCGGGGGAGGAGCAGAGGGAGAAGGACAAGCAGACTCCGTGCTGAGCATGGAGCCAGTCCCGGGGCTTGATCCTCTGACCCTGAGAACATGACCTGAGCCAAAATCAAGAGTTGGCCACCCAACCAACTGAACACATTTGTGTTTTTATAGAAAGAAAAATATACTTCACGTGCAGTAAGCTAGCTTTCTTAAAACAGAACTGGGTTTTAATTCATTAAAATATTGATGGTTATTTAAATTGATAACCTTAAGTTTCAAGAATTCAATAGGAAGCAGTTTTAGTATTTGTTTTGTAGTTGAACAATTTTAACTGGGCATAATTTGTATGAATTTTAATTTTAAACCATATATTTCATAGTAATTTTCAGAGATGTATAATGTGCTTAAGCTAATATTGGAAAATAGTAAAGATGGAATAAATACTTAAAATAATCATTACAATATAAATTGGTAAATACAGTATTTTCTGCTCTGGATTAAAATTAAAAATGGATTTAGATTACTAACAAAAATGTTTATTTCATATGAAATGTTTATTTCAGGTTTTAATAAAACTTAAAATTGTATTTACATCATTAATGTTACAGCTTTACTAAAGAAAGTAATGTAGGTTACACCCTTTATCTCAAAACTTTCCAGGATCTTAGGAACTTAACTCATTTTCAATCTGCTTGGATATAGCTTTATTTATCAATATAATCAGGCAAGCCAATAACTTTGGTCCTTCTTTCAATCAAAATCTATACTAAAGTTAAGTTATATCGGGGCGCCTGGGTGGCTCAGATGGTTAAGCGTCTGCCTTCGGCTCAGGTCATGATCCCGGGGTCCTGGGATCGAGTCCCGCATCGGGCTCCCTGCTGGGCGGGGAGCCTGCTTCTCTCCCTCTGCCTCTGCCTCTCTCTCTCTGACTTTCATGAATAAATAAATAAAAAAAAATTTAAAGTTAAGTTATATCAAGATTTCCAGGTGAGTTAAAGATAAAACCATATTGCCTGAGGGAAAATGCTACCTCTCACTTATTTTATATATCATTTTCCTTCATATCTAATACTTTCTCTACTTAACGAATTCCCAATTAGCCATATCCAGAAATAACATCAAGTTTTCAAAATCTCAGAATATGGTAACTACTACAGTTATTTTGTTGTTGTCTCAATCACACACCTTGCAAAGCTGTCACCCCACACACATGAAATGAGACAAGCTATCTCTGCAAGGACTTTGGACATTATTAAAGAATACTGCCATCCATAGCATTTCTTTCCTTTCTCTCTCTCTCTCTCTCTCCTTTTTTTTTTGTTTTTTGCTCAAGAGTAGAATCACTAGCTTAAGACATTCAGGGGTGAACTACTTTTATGCTCTGACTTTGCTCTAAGGATGACTTAAGGCAGCACGACTTGAAATACACTTTGATTTGCTTCAGTGAATGAGAGGAAAGGTCAAGGAATTGCTCCACATTAGTTGGCCACCCAGAAATATGTTTACTTCAGACTCAAGACTTTTAGGTTGTTCAGCACTCATACAAACTCTAAATAACATGCACAAAGAAAACAAAGCTCTGAGGACTACTGCATGGTACAGAAAGGCTTAATGACCTCTCAACAGACTCTTAAAAACACAGATGTGTGAGTCGTGATTTAGACCCAAACCATATGAAGAACAGAAAATAATACCAAAGAGAGATTTAGAACATGCATTTTCCCAAGGGTTAGGGATCCAATTACCATTAGAGCTATGTGGAAAGGGACTTTAACTTATGTCTAGACAGTATAATTTGAAATGCCCATTTCAGTTCACTTCATCACATTTATAATATTTCAGAAGCATTGCCTTGTTTATGATCTCTCCTGTGACGACATGCAGGCTAATATAAAAAGGTTGAAAGCATAAAAATACAATGCCGCATATTCACTAAAACTGAAAGACAAAGCAACATAAAAAAGTTTATTCTATTAATTTTGCCCTCACATATATCCTTATTTTTTGCCAACATTTATGGAAGGCAGATTATTCTAAGCTACACTGTGTGTGGCCTATGATGCAAATCACCCTCACACCCTCCACATTAGCGGATGCCACTCCCTTTGTAGCTAGGTGGAACTGGAAACGATTTTGGTGTAAAAGGTGACACACAAGAACAAACTCTCACAATAAAACTGAAGATCCTCTCTTTCTCTTCAGTTAATATAAACCAAATTTCAATAAAGCTGGAAAGAAAGTTCCAACATTAAGAAGCTTACCCATATTTACAAACTGCAATGCTTACATAAATCTTTCCTTCCTAACTTGACACATTTCTGCATCATAGATTTAAGTTTCTCTGCTCAAAAGTGAATTATTCTTAGAATGTTAGACTTCAAGGCTGTATTGTCATGATTGGTACTCCGTTTTCCATTTGAAATAACTGTGCTTTTCTCAGGTATGCTATGTAATCTTGTTTTTGGCATTGGACGCATTACTGTACTGATCGTACTGAGTACCACTGACCTATATGGAGAAAGGTAGAGCGCATTTAGTAATCTAATAAGAAAGCTAAGATACATTTGCAACAAATCAAATATAGCACCATAATGTTTTCATTTCTTCAAGTGAAATATTTTCTTTCTTTTTTTTTAATATTTTTATTTATTTGAGAGAGAGAATGAGAGAGAGAGAGAGAGCATGAGAGGGGGGAGGGTCAGAGGGAGAGGCAGACTCCCTGCCGAGCAGGGAGCCCGATGCGGGACTCGATCCCGGGACTCCAGGATCATGACCTGAGCCGAAGGCAGTTGCTTAACCGACTGAGCCACCCAGGCGTCCCGAGTGAAATATTTTCTATTAAGCTAAAATTCAAATGAAGAAAACTAACATTTGTCCTTTTCTTCCAAAATGACTTCCTTCTTCAATTATATGTATAATAATATCATCTCCTGGAGTAGGCAGAGGTGGTTAAGATGGAAATATACTCTGTAAAATAACTTTTAAGCATATTTTGGAAATATGCATAAATGTCATGTCGAAATGATAGAAAAAAGGTTAGGTGATCATTCCAGTATCAGGTAGATCAACTACACAAAAAAACTGAGTCCTCTATTCTCTGTAAGTGGTTCTTCTTCATCTCACATTTAGCTAGGATTTCATTTTTAATATTTTTCTCTTCTCCAACTATTTACTCTCCCTGAATAAGTACTTTCACTATAAACTCACAGACACACACCCCGCATGCTACAAGATACTGTTTCTTTGAAGATGCGTAGTCGCCTAAAGTATAACATCCTACAGGCTGATGATACTATTTATGAGCCCAGAACCCAAACCCCAACCTATTTTTTTCATACATTTAGTATATCGGTGAATGGCTCTTTCTGTCCTATACTTACAAATAATTTATTTGAATTCCATCATCTAAATATATTTTGAATTAGCACAGGTTTTCTCCCTCCGTACTGTCAACACCAAAGGTATAACTTGGATTACTACAATCATCTTTTAAATGTTTTCTAACATTCATTATCATAAAATCTCAAACTATTTACCAATATAAGTGACTTTTTATTATAAATCTTAATAGTGTACAATGCTAAGTCGTGTATGTGAGAAAAGGAGGATAACATCCATTATCCTATATTTCTGTAAGGGGAAGTCAATTTTGAGAGAAACTATAGATACCCTTTTCACTCATTATCTCTTTTTTATTCCAAATTCTTGAGTTTTGGAAATTAATTTTTTTCTTTCTCCTTCCAAATCTCTATGGGAAATGGTCACAGGTCACAAGTAGCCTAGATCCCTCTCTCTCTCTCTTTCTCATAAATACTTTCTCATAAATGCTTCCCCTAGTGTTTTTCTCTCTGCTCTGCCTATATCATTATTTAGAGTAATTATATTTGCTGTAACCGATAAATCCAAAAATCCCATACAGATCTAAACCTTTGTGATCCACTGGGGAAATATCTATAAATTAAGGAACAGAACCCCTTCTATTTTATGGCTCTTATATCTTCAAAACATTGCACCTGAGAGCACCAGGAAAGGGATCAAGAATGAGGGAATGCACATGGAAAGATTTAATGAGCTAAACTTACAGGCCTTGTATTTCACTTCTTTTCACATTCTCTTGGCCAAAACCCAGTCATGCGACCATGTCTTTCTTTCAGTAAAGAAAGCTGAAAAATATATTCTAACTGTGTGATCAGGAAGAGGAAGAAACACATCTTGTAAAAACTTGTTAAGCAAACCTGTCAGTGTGGGGTCTGTCTTAGTGGATGGTAGTTTCAAAGTAGCAAGCTTTTCTGTCTTAGATTGGATGAGCAAATCCAACTCACTGGGCAAAGAGTAAGAAAACACTTTAGATTCATATTCAAATCAGTTACTCCACTTCACTAAAACTGACATCTCTCAGTGTTTTTCTCAATTGTTTTAGAACTAAGAGGTCTCCTTAACTCCAGTATGTATGGAAGTGTTTTAAAGATTTTATTTATTTATTTGCCACAGAGAGACACAGCGAGAGAGGGAACACAAGCAGGGGGAGGGGGAGAGGGAGAAGCAGGCTTCCCGCGGAGCAGGGAGCCCGATGCGGGGCTCGATCCCAGGACCCCAGGACCCCAGGATCATGACCTGAGCCGAAGGCAGACGCTTAACGACTGAGCCACCCAGGCACCCTGGAAGTGTTTTAAATGACTAACAGACCTCACTGACATCTCCTGCTTTACATTTCTCTGCACACTCTTCCTTGTAAAAACTAGTTTGCTTCCTTTACTATTTTACTTATAATCCAGATATGCTAAGATCATTCCTGCCATAGCTACCATTATACCTTTGCATACTTTCCAGGACAGGAATTCTTCTCTATCCCCTTTCTTTCCAACATCTTATCTTTCAGGTTTCTATTCAGACATACTTTGCTTCAGGAAGCCTTACTTGTCTTCTGATACTCTAAGTTAGATGTGCTATTTAGTACTCCAAAACACCCTATTATAACATATATCACAATGTCTTATAATCACCTGCTTATTTGTCTATCATTCCTTTTTTTTTTAAAGATTTTTATTTATTTATTTATTTGAGAGAGAGAGAATGAGAGACAGAGAGCATGAGAGGGAAGAGGGAGAAGCAGACTCCCTGCTGAGCAGGGAGCCCGATGTGGGACTCGATCCCGGGACTCCAGGATCATGACCTGAGCCGAAGGCAGTCGCTTAACCAACTGAGCCACCCAGGCGCCCCTGTCTATCATTCCTAACAGAGCTTAGAATGCAGATCTTGCTTTGTATTGAATTTCTAGTACCTGTGTACTGGTTTCTTAGGGCAGTAACAAAATGTCACAAATTGGGTAGTCTAAAACAAGAGAAATGTATTCTCTCACAATTCTGGAGCCACAAAGTCCAATATCAAAGTGTTGGCAGGGTAATGTTCCCTCTGCAGGCTCCAGGGAAGGGTTGGTCCCACACTTCTTTCCTAGCTTCTGGCAGCTGCGGCAATCTTTGATGTTCTTTGGCTTGTAGATGGATCACTGCAGTCTCTGTTTCCATATTCACCTGAGTTTCTCCTTCCTGCGTCTGTATCTTCATATAGCCTTCTTATGAGGACACGAGTCATTGGATTTAGGCCTTAACCCAATATGACTTCATTTTAACAGAAAAGTCAAATGAGAGAGGCCAAACACAATCTGTTAATGTTGATCAAATCACACTAGTTCTTCATGGTCATCACAATAATTGAATGGCTAGCAAATACTCGTTTTGCTTTATATTCTCTGATTTGTTTAACTATTTTTAATAGATACAGTTCCATATCAAAGATGATAAAAAATCTGTAGTACTGCATATATTTTAAACAAACTATTTTTATCTCCTTTGTGAAATCATTCATTATCTGAAATGTAACTGAATTGAGAATATGTGTTATTATGAAATGGTTTATTGTGTTTCCCATTACAAATGCTAAAAAGATATCTTGATTAAAAAAAAAAAACTATGATTGCCTTTATAAAAATAACATGAAATAGTTAAACATAATATTATGGTTTGAGAGACCACATTGTTAAATATCATGAAATGTGAGCGAAGTCATAAACTTTAATGCAGATTCACATTAACATATTTTCATTTTCAAATTTGTTGTATGACAAGGAGAGTAATAATAAATAATAAATGATAAATAATAAAAATATGTCATTAGGTCATTTTTGTCAAGACTCTAGAAAATGCTCAAAGCCCAGTACTTTTTCACTCACTCTCCCAATACCAGAACCTGGCTTTTTTCCTAAGAGACCGTATCTAACTCTGATATTATTTCTGAATTTTCTGCCTCCTGTCCCCACTGAATAGATTATATTACACGCTCATTCTTCTACAGGACATCTAAACCTACTATCTTGACCTTCCATTACCCAGAGTACTCAAGAACCCTGTGTAAGCCACTTGGGCCCTGGCAAGGAACAGAGCATTTCCTTTTCTGAATTACCTTGCATGATGCAACCCCTTGCAGATAGACTATAGACATGTTTTAGTCTCTAAATTAAATACAATTTAACGTAATAGGTAAATCCATAAATGCCATATAGACCTAAATCTTTGTGCTTCATTGGGGTGATTGCTCATAAATCAGGGACTCAGACTCCTTCACTGTAGAACTGAATACATTTTTTTTTATAATATCACTACACAATTTGATAGCATTTTTTTGCAAGTTCACAATTCTCAAATGCAATGCAGTGACAAAAGGAACTGTTAATACTTAAGAGTAGGAACCAAGTCTCAGTGAATCTCTTGGAGAGACTAAAGAAACTATAAATATATGTTTTATGTAAAACAGTATATCAGGAGACAGAGAGACAGAGAGAGACAAAGTCTTACTTTCTTCCATACTATAGAATAAATATCTTAATTTTCAGAAAAGAAGAAAACATTTAGAAAATGGGTACACTTGATTCTTTTATTAGTACTATAAAAAGAAGGAAGATGAAATTTACTCCTTGTAAAAGCAAGGAGTTACTCATGGAGACATATATATCATATGTAATCCCCGGCACTGGTAAGATAGACAAATAGTAATGGAGAGCCATTTAATGATTTCCAAGAAGGTCAGGGAAAAAACATTTAAAACTGAATTTAGACATTAAGGATAATCTATTCTAGCCATAAATAAACTATCATAAGACCAGGAGAACAATTTAAAATTATAAATAAAATTTTATTATTATTATTTTATATATATATATTTTTAAAGACTTTATTTATTTGACAGAGAGAGACACAGCAAGAGAGGGAACACAAGCAGGGGGGGAAGGGAGAGGGAGAAGCAGGCTTCCTGCGGAGCAGGGAGCCCGATGTGGGGCTCGATCCCAGGACCCTGAGATCACCACCTGAGCTGAAGGCAGATGCTTAATGACTGAGCCACCCAGGTGCCCCAGTAAAATTTTATTTGTGAGGCACAAAACCATGATGGCCCAAAACTAAGAAGACAATTCATGGCTAAGGTCTTCACCAATGGTCTATTAACAAGGATTAGAAGCTAAACACAGAACATGTTTCTGTTTAGGCCTGGTTTTTTAATAGCTGAAATTATTTATGTTTAAAATGCTAATTACTAAGGAATATATGGCTTATTTCACAGAATGGATTCAATTATACTCTTCTAATCCCTGGTTGTCCATATGATATTCTTAGTTTGCCGATTTTTTGAAATATCGCTTACAGCAATGTATGACCTGAATAATAGACATTTGAAAACAAGAATCTATATGTTGCCTGATTGCTGGTCATGCTGGTTAAAGAGAATGCTTAAAAAAGGTTCAGTATGGTGCACTTCTCACAATTATACTGTTAATATCTTCAAATAATATTTTATCACTCAGAAAGTAACTTTGTCATAAATAGAAAGTGATTAAGTCTCACACATTACATATATTTAATGTTGGTTTCTCTTCAAGATAAGAAAATATTCAGGACCATATTTTCAGAAGTATAAACACATACCTGTATATGTTCATAATTATTCTGAAGACTAAAAATAAGTATGGTGCTCTGGGTTCTCTCTTGGGAAGATTTAAGAAACTATAAAAGATTTTTTATATATTCAGAGGTACAGATGAAGAAAGGGTTCTGATATTTTCTTTACTCATCTGCCTGCTTCCCTTATTTTTCCTTGAAGAAACCAGTGGCTCAGAATCTTGATAGATATCTTATAAGAACAGTTGTGTGTCAGCATTTCTTTAAAAAAAAAAAAACAAAAAAAAAACAGATTCAGTTGATCTGTAGGTAGGGTGCAGATGGGAAGTTCTATCCCAGGGTTTTCTATGCAGTAGAAGTCAAGCAGTAGCTGTAGCTGAAGCATCTGGGGGCTGGGTTCTCATCTCCTAAAGGTATCTCGTGAAGAAGATGGTTTGTCAAGTTTAAGCCTTGTCTTGGAAAAATTCCTCCTCCAATGGCTAGTACAAATTCCTAGCTCTCACTCTTTTTTTTTTTTTTTTAAGATTTTATTTATTTATTTGACAGCAAAAGAGACAGTGAGAGAGGGGACACAAGCAGGGGGAGTGGGAGAGGGAGAAGCAGGCTTCCCACTGAGCAGGGAGCCTGATGCGGGGCTCGATCCCAGGACCCTAGGATCATGACCTGAGCTGAAGGCAGACGTTTAACCGACTGAGCCACCCAGGCACCCCAAGTTCCCAGCTCTCTTGGGCAATCTCTGAAAGCCCACCCAGCTTCAGAGCTCCCAATGGGATCTCTTGTGTCTTAGGTTGCAATTTCACTGCAGAGAAGTTTTATCTCTGCCCAGCCTTACATCCTCACTCTTTTACAGATATTGCCCCAATAAACCTCTGCATGCAAATCTTGAGCTCAGAGTCTGCTTCCAGAGTTCTCAACTTAAAGTAAGCTTAAAATTGAAAACAACTTGAATGTCCATTGAGATAACAGAGAGGACCAGAGTGTCAGGTTAGACTTTCATGAATTAGAGCTCTTACCAACTTGCAGCTTTATAATTATTTCAAGAATACAAAGAATCAATATGCACAGGCAAAGAAGGCAGAGATTCAGGGTCTCCCGCAAGATTTCCTATGCCCCTTTTTTCTACTATCAGACCTACTCAGGCTTTGGAAAAGAGATGAAATTTCTAAGCAAAGTTGCACAAACATAGCCATTTAGGCCATGGAACATCTACATTTTTTACTCAGTTTCACAGCTATGTGACGTCAAAGGAGCCATGTTTCATAAATCCATAGACCCCAGATGTGTTAACAGTAAGCAATCCTAGATAATCTGGCACAATTTGTTAAAAGCATTCATAGATAAGAATTCTTTCACCAGGAAAAAAGAAATTTGGACTTTTTGCCAAGAGATCCGTCATTGTTACATTTATAAGATTAGATGGGAACACCTGTCTTCTTCCTTTCCAGGAGGAAGGGAGAGAACAGACCACAAACCTGATTCTTAACTCCTTAATCTATAGTTTTTACCAGTAGATTAATAAATAGTGATATAGTCACAAAATTGACTATCAAGGAGTAAAGAAAATTAATAAAACACACATAATATATACTGATTATTCCATTTATGAATACATTTTAAACACAGGCAAAACTTAACTATATTTTAGTAGTTAATATGGTACTACCCATAGAAAGATGAAATGTACTGATTAGGAGGGAGTACAAAGAGCTTTCATGGTGTTTCATGATGGAGGTGTGGCTATTACATGAGTTTTCATTTTGTACATATGCACTGAGATGTACATTTATGTTTGGTGCAATTTTCATTTTTTTAAAGAAATGAAAATGTTTAAAAACATACATAGGATATGATTAGAATGTTAACCTTTAATAAAACTATTTTAACAATTATTTAACCATAAAAATAACTTCAAGCTTAGAGAATTTTGCAAGGGAGTTTTTACACAATATTCAAAGAATAGCTAATCTCTTCCAGAAAATTGAAAAAAAAAAACACAGAATGCACACAAGAATATATTATAAATACAATTTAACTTATATATCAACATTAAATACAATTAAGAAAATATCATTTCATGTGAACATGATTTTTAAACAATTGATATGAAAATCTATTTTTTAAAAATAAAAATTAGCAAATTGAAATGAAAATTCAAAATAGCCCTCTTGTGTATATATATACACATATATACACGTGACTAATGATAAGTGCACATGACATATATTTACACATATATGATCAATGTTTATGGTAAGAATATGTATATTTTTACAATGATTAAGTATAAACATGTCAATAAAGACAAATTAGGGAGAGTAGAAACAGACTTGATTGTGTATTAAAACTTGATATATAACAGTCCAAAATGTTACTGAAACTGTTTCTGAAATGTTTGTGTACTGTAAGACAATCACATCTTTATTAATTTCTAGAAAAAAATGGATTGTCGTACATGGGAAATGAAACGTTTAAAATCTTTAGAAAATTTATGTGGTTCTCGAATTGTGAGATCAACAAACATTTTCTGACAAAGGACCAGATAGTAGATATTTTAGGGGCTAAGGATGAAAAAAGAAAATAAGATCTCATGAACTATTGAATAGTTTTTTGCAGTAAACATTTGCTAATAAGAATAATGGGATTTCTTTTCCTTTCTTTCATTTTCTTTTGTTTGTTTCATTGAGATTCAAAGTTCGTGTTCCATATTGTTAAAATCTTTTGTAAATACTTACCTGTTAATGTTGATCTGTGATGAGATTTCGCATATTTTCTTTTTGAAAACTTTTCTTATGGTGATAGGTAATGCCAAATACTAGTATCATTCCACAAGTATGAGCCTTTAGTTGAGCATATTTATAGAGTCCTATTAAATTATCTTCTTGATATTTGTGTTTTATGATGTCATTGCATTGCAGATAATCACTTCCAATCAAAGGTTATATGGCCGTTTTTCCATTTTATAATTAAATGGGTCTTGAAATACAGAAATATCCTTTGTACTGCTGTAATGGTAGTTTGAACTCACCTGAAATGGGCTGTGCACCTGCAGATTTCACTTGTTTAGTTATTGACACCACAGTGTATAAAGCAGCTTGACATTACTCAGATTCAAAGAATGTTAATAGTCATCAAAAGTTATTTCAACATATTTCTGTTTCCTCTACAAACACTGTTTTGTCTTTGGATTAATGAAGAAATATGACCAAGTCTGCAGCAGCAGCTAATTTTTAAAGCTATTCAGTGTTTTATAATATTGGCTGAGGGAAGTTTTTCTTCAGAAAAAAATTCATTTTTCATCCTTGGTATGAAGCAAATTTGAAGTGATTATGTTATTATTAGAAATATATTCTGGAAGGTATTCAAATACTAGATTACTTCAGAATTTTCATGGGAAGAAAGAAAGACTGTATTACTCTAAACAGCAAAAGTTTCTATTCACTGAATGATTTTCCAGTTTGTGTAAATTACATGCTATTCAAAAATAGGAAATTGATTATCCTTTCATAATAGCGAGAATGACATCAGGTCGAACAATTTATTATCTACTACATATAAGTGATTTTATTTTGGCAACAGTATCAAAGGAAAAAAGAAAGCTGCATTCTGAATAGACTCTTGTTTATTTGGCCTTACTTAAGAGTAAAATTTCAGATTCTAAAGAAAGCATTGAAAGGTGAGAGGGAAACAATCTCGCCAAAGGAGCTGAAAAATATTTTTTTTTTGGTTATTTGGAAAATAGGATTACCTCAGATAATATAATTAAAAAAATAATAGGATTATTATTGTACTTGTTGAGCTAACCAATGGAGATTTACCGATTTTTGAATTAACTTGGCATATTTAAGTGAAATAACTGTATGATATTTTATTATAAATATTTGGTGTTGTCATAGGTAAATACATAATATTTCCCAGACTTTTTGTTTTTGTCTAAGTATTTGTGTTTTCTCTCCTGTCTTCTCTCTTCAAAATTAATCATAAATCTCTATATTAATACTAATACTAAATACATCACTTCATTATTCATTGTAATTATTTAAAAAAATTTTTCTAAACATTTGCAATGTCTAACATTGGCAAAGGATTTCTACCTAATATATAGATAAGAACTTGAAATCGATACATAATAGAAATAAACCCAATAAAAGTTGAACAAAGGCTATACATAGGTAATTGATGGAAAGTGAAGTCTGAATAGCTAAATAACATACAAGCAGGTGCTCACCTCACTAGTGGACAGCAAAATGCAAGGTAAAATAAAAATAAAACCCAATTTAGTTTGTAGAATCGGAGGAAAAATTCTCATTCCATTAAATTAATAACATAGTTAATAACATCAATAACGAACCATGAAAGACGATGGACTCTGAAAACAAACTGAGGGTTCTAGAGGGGAGGGGGGTGGGAGGATGGGTTAGCCTGGTGATGGGTATTGAGGAGGGCACGTTCTGCATGGAGCACTGGGTGTTATGCACAAACAATGAATCGTGGAACACTACATCTAAAACTAATGATGAAATGTATGGGGATTAACATAACAATAAAATTTAAAAAAAAAATAACATCAATAAAATATAACAATGTTATTACGTTCTTAGAATTTTTGCAAAATTATTTTCTAAATCTGGGAAGAGTTACTTCCAAGATTTCTACTCTTGGTATGATAAGATAAAATAAATGTTTAAGTTGATTATTATTATCCAATTAAGAAGTAATACCAAAGTCTTTTTTTTTTTCTCTCTACTATGCATAAGACTTGCCCTACGTCTACTTTATAATATATTAAAGATATCCAAATATATAGGTGCACTGATAAACACACACAGAGACTCTTCAAGGACGCTTTATTTGGAAAGTGTATATAAAATCATTGATGTACATTTATTTACATTTCTTCTGAGCATAGTTTTCTCCTCATTGTCATCAAATCACTCTGTAAGAGTTCATTTCTGATCAGCAGCTTTCTTAGTTACTGCTGTTATCTACAAACTGCAATCATGGTAATCGGATTTAGGATTTATAAAACCTGACAATACAGCAGTGCTGCAATATGCTTCTAGGGCAATATTGTGTTTACTGTAGTCTTAATGATAAATGTTTGCATTTTGGGTTTGTTTTTATTTAAAAACTAATATTTATTTATTATGGAAAAAGTATCAGACATTATAGGAAACCGATTAGCAATTGGTTTTGTATTATCCAAATAATGTTTTGTTATATACTGAGGCAGGCACTATTGCATATTACCAAACTTAGGTGGCAACCCTAATTATTGCCATGTATGTGGAAAAGAGTACTCAGCCTAATAAGAATAGGTCTACCCTCACCTGAACCAACAGGGCATGTTTAACAACTACTTGAGTAATCTCTAGAGATTCAAGCTCATAGTCACCCATCCTGGACTCTCATCTTGTGCTATTCTCTGAATTTCCCTCATTTGAAAAATCACCACTGCCTTCAACTTTATATACAAATTATTTTACAAATTCTTGATTATCCAAAATCACCCTCTACTTCAACTCAGAAAATGTCTTTAACTTATTTGTTTTCTTAAAAGCTTGCCACTCCCATAAGAAATTTATTGTCCATAAAGGACACCTAAGTGACTTTTTTTAACCAAATATAGCAGATTGTCATGGAAAGACCATGATCTTTCAGACTATCTATTATCGCAATTACTCAATCTCATTAACATAAATCTGTGGTTGATTTTACAGTTTTAATAATATATGCACCCTTATAACCAGTGGATATTATTTAACTTTCATCTTTATAGTTATGTGTGACCTTTATTGAGAATATTGCCTTTGCTGATATTGATTTCCATTTTAAAATGCTTTAAACTTTGCTTTTCAGAGAAGAAAATCAAGATGAATTTTAAATACTCATAAATGCTGAAATTTATTTCCAGGTTATTTAAAAGTAAGGGAAGTGGGGGAAAAGGGAAGAAAGTGTGTTGAAATGTGAAGGAGGTACAAGAGAGAGTGGCAGATGACAGGACTGTGCTCCCACATCTTGCCCCCTTGGCCCAAGGCTTTCTCGACATGCATTCCCCTTGCACTGATGATGAAGGTATCCAATAATCCAATGTGATTAAGCTGGAAAATGACTTTTGGTTATGATCCCATTCATGTTGCCCACAGAATTGTCTTGAAAAGACTGGTGGATTTTGTGGGGTGTTTTGTGTTTTTTTTTGTTGTTTTGTTTTGTTCAGTACTGACTACCCTATTTTGTTTTGTTTTTGTTTTAGAGAGAGATTTTGTTTTGATATATTGGTGTTGTTCCACAATATCTGAGAAGAAATTTATAGTTCAGAGAAAACAAATTTATAGCTCTGAGAGGAATATCAAAGCTTAAAAGGTTACAGACAATATTGGCTATCAGAGGGCATTGGAAATGTTGAAACTGTGGTGTCTAATTATAAAGCACAGACAGGGAGTCAGCTCTCAGCCAGGTCCTTCAGTGATGGAGGAGGAGATGCCCTGAGCTAAGAAGAGCAACAGCTCAAGGCTTTGCTGTGGGCAGAGCTGGCCCCATGAAAGAAGCAGGTTTTAGGCTTACCTGACAGCATCTGTTTCCTGGATAAAACACTGTTTCCTCTTGATTTTCGTATTTAAAATGTGAAGGCCCCACAGGAGGGATGACTTCACCTTTTTTCTGTTCCAGTCCAATCTAGCCACCTCCCCCATTTCTTTACCCTTATTTTTCCATGAAAAACACCTGCTGTCCCTTTCGTCAAACCCTCAAAGATTTCCGGCTTTGAATAAGGCAACAAAAATGCTCACCTATTTTCTAAAATCAAGAGAAGAAAATTAGAAGAGGAAAAACAAAGCCTATTCTCTTGTTATTCTAATCCCTCCTTTTTTAAATCGCTAATTGTGTTCTTTGAGAAAAAACTGCCCTATTAAGACAGTGATATAAAGTTCACTAAGTTCATTTCTAAATCCCATGTATCCTTCACTGTCTGAAAGGGACAGGCCACAATGATAGCAAAGGACTTTGCCTTATAAATAGTAACATCGGGGCCATCAGAAGGATCCAGGCAGCCTGGCTTCATGCAGTGATATTTATGTTCTCCAGTGTTGCTTTTGCCAATACAATGAGACACCTCCAGATGTTTAAGATGTTCGCTAGCTGCTCAGCATTAAACTTAGTCCTTACACTCCCCTGTCTGCAGATGGCAGCCTCTTTTAGTCCTAAAGTAGGAGTCCAGCAGCTTTTTCTTTCCATCTCTCTCAAGGATGACCTACCTTCCAGTATTGCAGCTACATGGGAAAGATTTCGACTAAGCGAATGTGCATAAAAAACATTTCCAGGCTTCCCCTGATCTTGCCAACTGGGTCACTATCAATCATTTTGGAAGGTTAAATTCTTCTGAATCATGTAAATGAAGTGAAACAAATTCAGCTATTTTTTTTTTTCTTTTTCTACATTGAATTGAATTGAAATTGAGACCTAACTACATAAGCTATGGTAAAATAATTTTTATGTCTTGAGTGAACATACTATTTCAAGGTTCTTATATTGTTATTTCACAGATTGAGCCAGAGTGGAAATGGACCTCTATCACATATAATTAACATGCACAGTCCTTATTTATGACTCTGGCCCTTAATGTATCTTTCTTCCACTGCCTTACTCTCCCCAAAGTAAAGAGACCTCAACATGACTAAGATACCCTGTCCACACCTTTCCTCCTGTAGTTTATATCTGTTGAATGGCTACTAAGCTGAGTGAAAAGCATGGTGGGCAAAAGAAAGTCTTAAAAGTGACTCTGAAGAAGAACCTGGTAAATACACATAGCATTATGCACTCTCTCTCTCTGCTGGAGTATTCCTTAGAAGTAGTGATAAGCAAAGAAATGAGCTTAACATTTCAGATCAGATGTAGCAGATTAAAAAAATATAAATGTGGGGCATTTTACTTTAAAAAGTATTATCTTTATCATTATTATTAATATACAGATTTCTTGGGGCGCCTGGGTGGCTCGGTCATTAAGCGTCTGCCTTCAGCTCAGGTCATGATCCCAGGGTCCTGGGATCGAACCCCACATCAGGCTCCCTGCTCCGTGGGAAACCTGCTTCTCCTTCTCCCACTCCCCCTGCTTGTGTTTCCTCTCTAGGTGTCTCTCTCTCTGTGTCAAATAAATAAATAAAATCTTTAAAAAAAAATACAGATTTCTTATCTGTAACCAATTAATGCAAATTCACTGATACATTTTTTCATACAGCTCCATAGAAACGATAAAAATATCAAATATGCTAATAAAGTTGTCCAAAGTGAGAAGGTATAAAATATTACAAGTTTCTCTATTATTTACCATTAACTGTAAGGCATAAAAGCAAAATTACCATCTGTGAATGTTCCTAACATTATGCTAATAAAATAATTAAAATATTAATAAAATTCTAAATGGGGCTATGATTTATTTGAATTATTACCATAGTATAATATTTAGTTTCTTTATTTAGTGCTTATCAGCCTTATAAAACTCCACAAATTGGAACTTTCAATCACCATAACTGGAAGAGTTAGATAATGCCCAAGCACATTTGTATAAAATCATCCAATAAAGAATTTAAAATAGGTTAATGCATAAAAATTTATAGTAATAATTTCCTCTCCACATACTTTTCTCATGGTCCTAGCACTAGATGCAAATATACTTAATATATAATTGTAAAAAACCCTTTGCTAAGAATGGTGGTGTCAATGCTTGCCATTTACTTGTGACAGAACACAGTTTTTATAATTATGTCTATGTTTTATAAAAACATTAAAACTGTAACTCAGAAGGTAGTTCTGAAAACATCTTTATTGCAACTTAAGGTATAGAATAACCAGAGTAAGTTTCCATTTCTTTGCTTAAAATATTTAAAGCTATGAAACATTTCCTGGTGTAAAAACTTTGAATTATTTTTTTAATTCTTAAACCTTGTCAGAAGAGATACAGTTTCTTCCCATCCTCCTCTCCATACTCCAGCCTAAGAAAAAATAACAAATTACACTTGCCAAATTTTGTTACATTATACTTTTTCCAATTTCTGCTTACCTTTCTATTTTATAAATGTTTCCCCATATTTCAATGTTGTTTTAGATGAGGAGTTTTTAATCTAAATATATTTAAAAAAATAAATAGCCATGATAACTAAGGAAATGAATCTGAAATAATGCAATTTCAATACACTTGACAGACAACAAAGAAAATAGAGTAGGAAAAGGGAAGTTATATGCACATATTAGTCCATATGTGTGTGTACCTTTGATCATTTGATTTTGAGGTGGAAGGCTATTTTCTATCTTCACTTTCTGCCAGTATCCCACATTTCATCTTATTTGTTTTCCATGTTTACAAGGATGGCCTTGTTTCATGTATATAGTTTCATAATATTATTATCTTGTTGACTTCATTCAGGATAAAGATAACAGGGCCAATTATACTTCATATTTCAATTGAAATTATTCAGGCGTTTCCACACTAACAGAAGATTCAAAAGAACATCCTAGGACACCTAGAACTCTCAGAAATGATTGAATAAGTCAAAACAGTGTGTCTACTGGTGATTTTTCCAACATGAGAAGTAAATTATAAATGCATGGTTGTTGTGTGCCAAGATATATTTGGTTTGTGTAACCAAAATGGAAGTTGAGCTTCGTTTACATTTCTAAAACTGAGACACCAATCTTATTAACATATTAAAGGAAAAGATGTGGATAGAAAAAGTCAGGACTGTGGTTCTTCAGTAAAAAGGAAGCAGATAAAAAATGTAGTTAGTGTATCTCCTGTTTTTCATAATGTATACTTACAGATATATTTCCATTAATGTAGTCATTTTTTTAATTAAAGTATAATTGAGATACAAAATTATATTAGTTTCAGGTGTATGGCATAATAATTCCACATTCATACATTGTGAATTATTCACTCCATTAAGTCCATTTACCATCTGTCACCATACAAATATATAACATTTGTTTTCTTGTGATAACTTTTTAAGACTTACTTTTTTAGCAACTTTCAAATTTGTAATAAATATTATTGACTAGAGTCACCTGGCTGTACATTACATCTCCATGACTTATTTATTTTATAACTGGAAGTTTGTGGCTCTTGATCTCCTTCACCCATTTGCTCACCCCTAAATCCCCTTCCCTTTACAGACATATATCTGTAACATAGTCACTTTACCAATATCACTCACTTTCATATAATTAACTTTATGTTCACTGTCAAAGATGAACAAATCTGGGCACTAGTTAAAGAAGTGGGGGCAGATTTTATTCAGTAATCACCATTGCAATAGGGAAGAGAGTCCGGCGTGAACCGAACTCAACAGAAAGAAAAGGCAAAAAAAGCTTTAAAGGGTAAAGAAAGGGGTTTGGCTCATGCGACCAGGCCATCTGGCTTGCTAGTTGGCACTTATCTGGTGGAGAAAGAAAGAACATGGCTCCCACCAGTTAAGCCCTTCTCTCACCTGACCAGGAGAATCAGAATCTATCTCCCTGAATGTTTGCTTTTCAAAGGGTGGGCTCTCAAGTCATTGAAGAAGCAGTACTGGGTGATAGATTTACATCTCAAAGGTCAAAAGACGTCTAATTGCAAGCTATCTAAAGTAACAGTTCTCAGAGGGAGTTTAGGGGCCTATCTGCTCACCAGGCTTTGGCTGTAACAAACAGTAAATTATCCTGGTGGCACTGAACTTTCTCAGGCATGGATTTTAGGGAGGCTGGATCATTTCAGGGATGTGGCCTTAAGCTAGTAGAAGCCATGCTAGAGTTTGGTCAAGCCTCTTAGTGCAAGGGTTTGGATGGAATCGCCATGTGTCCAGAGTTCTACAGTTCTTGTTGCTAAGGAATTTTCTGATTTTCATTTAGATTCCAATATATATTACCCTGTGAATATAAGGTACTAGCCAAAGGGTTGAAATATTTGGCAGTTTACTTTTTTTTTTTTTTTTAAGATTTTATTTATTTCACAGAGAGTGAGAGAGCATACAAAAGCAGGCAGAGGGAGAGTGAGAAGCAGGCTCCAGGGAGTCTGCTGTGGGGCCTGGGATCCTGACCTGAACCCAAGGCAGATGCTTAACCGACTGAGCCACCCAGGCGCCCCAGGCAGTTTACTTTACAGATTATATTACTAAGTTGATATTCAAAGATCCTGTTTTAAAATGAGATTTGAGGGCATATGGGTGGCTCAGTCAGTTAAGCCTCCGACTCTTGATTTTGACTCAGGTCATGATCTCAGGTTTGTTAGATCGAGCCCCACTTCAGGCTCTGCACTGGACATAGAGCCTGCTTAAGAATCTCTCTCTCCCTCTGTCTCCCCCACTTCCCTAAATAAGCAAACAACTAAATAAATAAAATGAGATTTGATAACAAATCCCTCACATAGATTAGTTTACAATTTACATAAAAACACTCATGTAAACTATTTAAACATTCTGCCAGAAAACAGTGAAACTAAGATGAAGTTCCCAGACCCACACAAGCTGATGAAATTAAGGTGGTAAACACAACCATAGGCCTATTGATAATTTGCCTAGGGTGAGGAGGACCACTTGTCCTTCATCATGCTTTATATTTCCTAATTCAGCAAAAATTTTTACCAACTAGAAAATCGATGCTATAATTGAAGTTTTCAGAAAACCACTGAGCAAAAATAAAGTGTTTTTGACAGTTGAGCCTGCCCATCTTGAGATGTGTACTGCTCACAGGGTCTGGAGGCAAAGACATAAGAGTCCTATTAGCAGAGGGCACTTGGAAGTCCAGTTTTCATGTGCTTCATCTGGAGACTAAATACAATTTAATATCAAGTCCTTTGAGGCTGGATTGATGAAACAGTGTTATATACCAAAAGTAGGCAAAAAGTGGTGCAGTCACTCTGCCCTCCAGCTAGAGGTGTTGAGGAAGAGATTGACCTATTTCCTAAAGACCAAGAATAACCTGAACTCCAATGTCGCTTAGCATCCTTATTCAGACAGAGCTTCCTCAAGTCAGGATAAGATAAAGATATGAAGAGAAAGAAGGAAAGGTGGAAGGAAATAAGGGTGGAAGGAAGGGACAGACCCACAGAGGGGGAGAGAGAGAGACAGAGGGATAGAGGGGAAGGAGGAAGAGAATTAGAAAATATTGTAGACTAACACAAATAAAATATCAACCTGAAGATCCAAAAGCTCTTAGCCCTGAAATGTGCTTTATAAAAATGGGAAAAAAATTTCTAAGGAAGATTTCCATGAAATAGGAGTAATAATTAGTGGACAGAGAGGGCGCCTGGGTGGCTCAGTTGGTTAAGCGACTGCCTTCGGCTCAGGTCATGATCCTGGAGTCCCGGGATCGAGTCCCGCATCGGGCTCCCTGCTCAGCAGGGGGTCTGCTTCTGCCTCTGACCCTCCCCCCTCTCATGTGCTCTCTCTCTCTCATTCTCTCTGTCTCAAATAAATAAATAAATTCTTTAAAAAAAAAATAGTGGACAGAGAATAGGTTAAAATGTAAACACAATAAATGAGATAAAAATAGAAATAAATAAGATTCAAAAGAATTGCATAAAAAAGGAAAAGAGGAAAACTAAAATAACATTTTAAATGATATAGAAGAGAACTTGCAATGCAAAAAAATATAGCAATGTGGAGTGAAAATCTGAGAAGCAATCCTAGATTTGAGAAGATAAGGAAATAGAGATAACTGAAGTATAGGATATAGATTTTAGACAGAACTATATACTTAATATATACATTAGAAAGAATGAACAGAAGCTATATTCAAAGAAACCATGGAGGAAAAATTTTTTGACCTTAGAAAAATAATTTTTAAATGTAAATATTTTGGGGCATCTGGGTGGCTTGGTTGAGCATCCAACTCTTGATTTCCTCTCAAGTCATGATCTTAGGGTCATGAAATCGATCCCATGTGGGACTCTATACTCAGTGTGGAGCCTACTTAAGATTCTCTCTCTCTCTTTCCCTCTGCCCCTCTCCCACTTGTGTGCATGCACATGCTCTCTCTCTCTCAAAAAAAATATATGTATATGTGTGTGTGTGTATATATATATATATATATATATATATATATATATATATATATAAAGGAGCTTATAACCTTTAGGAAAAAACAATGAAAATAAATCCATTTTTCTGAAATGCCAAGAAAGAAAGGGTGATCTGCTATAATAAGTTGTATCCTACAATCCTAAATTCTGCAAAGTCATTTATTTCATTTAGAAAATAGTACCTTTTTAATGTTTTCCTTTGACTGGGACAGCAAGAGCTGTGCTTCCTAATTCAGTCTGAGTAACAATGGAGGAGGTGGTTGAGGGAGGGCATTTGGGACAATGAGGGGAGCAATTGCTCTAGAGATGAACTTTCATTTATTTTACTGTTTTGGACCCCTTCCATTCCTGTCTGTGAGTTTAGAACTTGTCTAGATTGCAGTTATGTTTCTGGCTTTTTCCTTAGTTGCAAATTCCGTATCACCTTGGCTGCTGATGACTTGCTTCAATTTTAGCCACCAATAGGTTTTCATTTACATTTTGTTTCTCCTAGAAATGCTTTGGAGCTTCTTAACTATTAAGGGATTTAGTTCTACCATTCTAATGATGTGTTGCAAGGAGATAGAGACAAGCTAAACATTTAGTCTCTTATCTCTAAATTTTCTTGAATTGTTAACCAAATCATAGCACACTTAAATAAAATTGAGGAAGAGACTGTAAATAACAAAAGGCTTTATAATGCGGCATGAAGGATAAGAGAGACAGAGCATATGAGAAAGGAGGAATGGTGGAAAGATGTATAAGGGTGCCAACCACTTCATTTAACAGTGCTAACCAGGAGATGTTTCAGTTTGTTTAAAGAAGAAACAGACTTTTAAATATATGCAGGGAGAAAATTTTCCTTGAGTCTCTCAAGTTTTGCATACCTTCTGAACAAAAGCATTATTATTATTATTATTATTATTATTATTATTGCTTCGAACTATGTTTTCAAAGATGTTTTTGTGAGAAACAAACAGGGTTTTAGAGGCGAGAGGGGAGGGGGGATTGGTTAGCCCGGTGATGGGTATTAAGGAGGGCACGTACTGCATGGAGCACTGGGTGTTATAGGAAAACAATGGATAGTGGATCACTACATCAAAAACTAATGATGTATTGTATGGTGACTAACATAACATAATAAAATTAAAAACTACCAAAAAGAAAAAAAAAAAAGAAAGCAGCCTTGGAAGATAATATCTCCCTCTTAGCAGATTTTACTGTCTAGGATAACAAAGATAATAACTCTCACAGAGACAAAGATTGGACAGGTTTGCTGGTAGCTCCTTACACAGAATGGGGTTTCCTCATGTCAGGGCTTCTCTCCTGTAAAGCACCCCCACTGCATGTGAAGGCATCATCTGATTCTCACTGTGTTGCTCTATAAAAATTGCAGCTCAAGGAACAACACAATGATGTGTTGTTGGAACTATTGCTGGAACTATTGCTATCACATCAACTAATAACATTTCTCTTTGTCTCTGGCAAAGTTTTCTATGAATTTGTTGCAAGCTAACTTACTAGTTTGCAAGTAAGCAAAAATCCAGACCCTTCATATTCTTGACACATGCTACTTAAAGATACAACAAGCACCATCACTACTTAATTATATATCAAAAATTTTGAAGTGTTGTCAGGAAGTTGTAGGTAATAATCTAAATTATTGTATGCCTCAAGGGTAGTCAGGAAATAATGTCTTATATCTATAAATACACACGTAATATTGCATTCATATTATGCAGAGTAACAAAAAAGAAAAAGTAAAGGAATAAATGTTCAAAAATAGTTGCCTGTGAGAAGTCTTTGAGTAGGAAGTAAAACAGAACATTGTAGTTTCTCACCAGATGATTTTTTTTCTTTGTCATGAGTTACATGACAATTAAAAATGGAAATATAATCAAATATCCTGGTAAAATTATCTAAAAATGCTTGTTTAAGAGAAAAAAAAAAGTAAACTTATTATGATGTAGGTCTCTTTCTCTGCTATATTAAATGCCAGAAGGCAACTGGAGTAACATCTGCAGAGTTTGAAGAAAAGTATGAAGCCCAAGAATATACAATTAGGACTTTTTTTTTTTCTTCTGTGAATTGAAACAACAGAAAGACATTCTCAGATACAAAAACTTTTGGAGATACACCACACACATAAATTTCTTAAAAGTATTTCTTAGATAGCTAGTAGACCAAGAAAAGTTAACACAAAAAAGTGCAAATATATAGTATAAGATATCTGGTAGATTGCCATAAGAGATTATCAACACACATAATTTGCAACATGTTCCAAGATTCTTTTGGACAGTCATTCTCTCAGAAAACCATTATTAAACTGGATACATAAAGGATCATGTGAAGAAAAGGATATGGTGAGGGGATCTTTTCATAAGGGCAGATAACTTAAATCTTAACAAATTTATTACGATTTCGTATGATTTAGTAATCAAATAGAGAGAATGGAAAATCTCTGCTCAGAGGGTTTAGGAACACACAGAGAACTCTAATGAAATAAGATTGCATTGTTTTAAAGCAAACTTATACTTTATTTATTAACTACTAGAAACCAATAACCAAGATGTTAAAGTACTTTATAACTAAATGGCATATATATCTTTCAACATCTCTGTACTTAATTTATTTAAAGCACCGCATATCCATCAGTTTAATTAAAAATTTTGCAACAAATGAATATGAGGGTTTTCTGGTTTATAAATTCCATTTTCCTATGGATCATGTTAGGTTAAGTCAGATCTTAGGTCTTAAACATTCTTCGTATCTGGCAATATCAATTACCTGGATGTGCAGTATGGAAGTTCTACATATAACCACCACAAATATTAAAACATCTGATAATTATTACATCTTAGAGTTAAAACAAAGTAATTATAGTGAAGTACTTTTCAGATGAAGTGTTTAGATGGTAAACAAAACTTTCATAGAAAGATGGGGTATAAGTTTCACAGAGAAGACATTTCGATTCCAGAAAAAGAGCAAAGAGCATTTTCTTCTCCTCACTTTACTTTCAAAGATCATTGGAAAGAAAATCAAGTTATTCATGTCTCCAATTTCTTCCAGTTTGGTAGGGAAAGAAAATACAATTTATTAAATTTGATTTGTGGCTATATTTAGAATGATGATTGTGCTCTAGGACATAGGTTTATATTTGTGGAAATTTAAAATTTATAAAAAATTTAAGGCACATTTTGCTTGAGAGGAAAAATAAATCACATATTGTCCTTTATTGAACAGTTTGAACTTATAAATTAGGTCACATACATGAGGAAATCTTTTCCAAAATATTTTCCTATTTGGATTTCAAGGATCATTATTGTGGCAGGAACAATAAGTGCAATAATAAAACTCTCTCTGTGTCTTTATGCCCTAATAATTTCCTCAGGGTTTTTGCTTCCCATATAAAGGTACTTATGCTAACATTGGACATTCTGTTTCCTATTTATAGATCTAAAAATAGTTGATTGTATTAAAGGTTGTTTTGTTTTTTAAGTGCATTGAGGAAACACCAAGGTATTTTACATATATAAGATTTTAGATTGTTGAAGTAATTTTTTGTATTACCAGTATGGTTGCAACCATACAGGATGAAATATTCCACAGCTTATATCATGATTGCTTATAAACATTTCTTGAAAGTAGGCATTCTATATAAAAAACACACTTTTTTTTTTTTAAAGATTTTATTTATTTATTTGAGACAGAGAGAATGAGAGAGAGAGAGCACATGAGGGGGGGAGGGTCAGAGGCAGAAGCAGGCTCCCTGCCGAGCAGGGAGCCCGATGCGGGACTCCATCCAGGGACTCCAGGATCATGACCTGAGCCGAAGGCGGTCGCTTAACCAACTGAGCCACCCAGGCACCCAAAAACACACTTTTTTATGGTGAGTTTTAAAACAAAATATTACTTTTAATAACTTCTCTTCAAAGCTAGCAATCATAAGGTTAGAATTTAAAGGACTGGCGATCAGTATAGAATTTTTATTATTTTGTTGTCTGTAGATACTAATAACACCATATGGTCCATTGATGCTAACATCTGTCATCCAGCCAAGTATTGATTAAATCACTTGGAATTACGTGGGGCACATGGGGAGTTAAAGGAGATTTGATTACACATTTATACATGTTTGATTTAAAACTGCTCTTTAATCAAGTAGAACTTAATAAAGTAAATATCAAAACAGATAATTTTTTTCTCACAGGAGAAAGTGTTTCTCATTCATGAGCATTTATATACTGAATTTCTTAACAATAATTTAGACATATATGCAAGACATATGATTTCATTTTGCCTATTTGAAGATTTTTGATATATTCAAATATAATCTTGTTACTCTTCATACTTGGTAATTTTAATTGGCAGCAAGGAAGATGATTTTTCACAGAAGACTTCTCTTCTTGCATATAGCCTTGGAAGACTGCCCAGATTTATTTAAATTGCTCTGATTCCCAATAATTTCCAAATAAATACCATTGGCTTATAGATGCCTGCAGGTTAGGTTACATGAGATTGTTGTATGAATTATAATTCATGGGCCTACTTATCAAAGTAGTATTTTTGTGTTTACTATGCATTTAAATGAGACAAAAATATTCAAGTACACTGATGTCCAATTTCCAGTTTGAAAAGTAAAATAAAATAATTCATAATTACCAAACTGGATAAGACTATCATCTATGTGTATGCATATGTATTCATGCATATTGATGCATATTTATATAACATTTAGTTAATAATATGTGACTTTTACTGGTTATATCCTAAAAACAATAAGAAAAGTAGATTATTAGATATTTTTATGATCGTTAATCTGTTTACTAATAATCAGCAAGTATATCATAAAGAACCTAAATAGGATAATATAAATATTACAGTTTTTTAAAAATATTTTATTTATTTATTTGAGAGAGAAATGAGAGACAGAGAGTGTGAAAGGGAGGAGGGTCAGAGGGAGAAGCAGATTCCCCACTGATTAGGGAGCCCAATACGGGACTCGATCCTGGGACTCATGGATCATGATCTGAGCTGAGAGCAGTCGCTTAACCAACTGAGCCACCAAGGCGACCCTAAATGTAATATATATATACATATATATTACATTTCTGGAGAAGTCATGCCCTGCACTGACATTCAGCCAGCATTATGACTTTAATTAACTTTCAGGATATTGTCGGTTCATAATTAATAATTACAGGGAAAAAATAACCTATGGATCTAAAATATTATTTAAAAGAAAATATAAAAGCAGTTGTTATTAGCAAGTAGTTTTAAAACACTTGTTAATGATACCCTAAAGGACAATTGATTGGGATTGTAGTTATTTTTTAGATCAATTATTAACAGAAAAAAATGAATATACTAACATTTTTATAAATATGGCTACTAACTTTCAAAGAGTCATGCTTTAGAGGTAGAGGAAAGATATGGTAAAATGTGTTTCTGAAATTTGGAATATATGTGCCCAGTTTTATTTATTTTTATTTTTATTTTTTTAGAGATTTCTATTTATTTATTCATGAGAGAGAGAGAGAGAGGCAGAGGGAGAAGCAGGCTCCCAAGGAGCAGGGAACCCGATGTGGGACTCGATCCCAACACCCTGGGATCATGACCTGAGCCGAAGGCAGACGCTTAACCATCTGAGCCACCCAGGCACCCCAGTTTTATTTTTTTAATTAAATGTTGGAAAAGACTTTTGTACTTAACCTTTGCCACAAATCTCCTACATCTCATATGCCTTTAAGTCTTTTCTTAGAGTAATACTTTCAAGAAAATGATTTTGCTAACAATTTTTGAAATTAGATATTAAACACCTTATGATAAAGGTGATGGATGAAAGAGTCAAGGAGATAGAGTGGCACCACCAGTTGCCCAGAGGTAGAAAATCGTCTAGAGAGTATCAGATATTGCAGCCAACCGGGAAACATGATTCTAAATGTTAAAGCCGCCACTCAGCTTCATGTCCTTGTTGCTATGAGGAAGTAATAGTCTGATATTACCAATTATTTTTATTTTTAATAGATTTTTGATGTGTCATATTCTGAGTTTCAAAATATGGGGGGAGTCAAAACATGTTTATGGATGAATTGTGTTCTGATAAGTCTGTAAGTCTACAAGTCTTGTGCATCTAGTGACGACTTTCATTTGGAATGAAACATTACAATTTTATTATGTAGATTTGAATTTGAGGTATAAGATGGTATCTTATATTGTCAGTAAAAAAAAAAAAAAAAAGAGAGAGTACTTCCATCATGAAGAGGTTTCCTCTGTTTCTTTACCAAAATATTTTGATTTCCTGTCATCTATCTGAAAGCCAGAGCTTAAACTAAATCATTCTTCTACTTGAATATTTTACCAGTTAGAAACTTTATCCCTCTGTATAATACATTTTCATGTTTGTCTAGATATTGAAAGGACTACAGATAAAATTTATTGATACAAACTCTATGTTAGCTATTTACAATAAACTCATTACACATTAGACAGTTTATTCTCCTCAAGTTGTTGGACTCATTCATTAAACAGATTTGCCTAGAGTTCCTACTGTGTGAAAAGCCCTATTGTAGGCTCTGAGATACAGTAGTAAACAAGACAGACCAAATCTCACCTCTACTGGTACTTATGCTCCAGTGGGAGAAACTGACACTACACATGATAGATAAAATATAAAACAGGTTGCACTGTGATGTGTGTCTGTGATAGGGAAAGAATTTGATTATTGGGAGGTAGGAGGGGGAAAGGAGAGCAAATTCTGAAACTTGAGCTACAGTGGTCAGGGAAGACCCCACTGAGGAGGAGACCCCATTGAGTAAAAAGTGAAGTTAACATAATTTAAGATATCTGGTAAAAGAATATTGTGGACTAAATTTCCTCCACATTTTTTTTTATATCATCATCTACTCTCTTAGGAGCCTTTTCAGACATTCCTTAGCTGTCCCTTTACATGAAATGCAATCCTAAGAATACATTTTGACCAATAGGGTTAAATATTGGAGGGCCAAAACCAATTTTAATATCTGAGATTATTTTACACTTGAAGAATCTATTTTGTTCTCTTGGGGTAGGGATGGATTGACCATGTTAAGAATATGTTCTCTAGACTTAGAAACAACAAATGAAAAAAAAATGAAATCCATTATATTGGATTTCATATGTGCATATCTAGGAAAACACAGTTCGTGCCTGAGTCAGAGAGAATTAGTGAGAGACCTGTGGGAGAATAAAAGAGAGAAGAGAGTGGAGAAATCATATATGACCTTACTAGTCAAAATCTTAACTTTGAAGTAGTCAGAGGACTTTAAACAAAGGAGCAGTATGGTCTAACTTAAATTTTGACAGATCACCTTGGCTCTCCTGCCACGTCTAGAGGGAATATGAGCAGAAGCAGGCAACCATTTAAGCAACTTTTGCAGTCAGGTCTGGTTACACAATTTTGAAGGTCCAGTGCAAAAGGAAAAGATTCAATTTTAATTAAAATATTAAGAATTTAAAGAAACCAAAGAGCAGAACATTAAACCGAGATGAAGTTCCTTCTATTCATAGGGACCTAATGCACAGGTCACTCATACAGGAAGGCAGTCCTGCTTGCAGTAATTTCTGGACCAGGGTGGTGACATTGGTGGGGGTGAGGAGATTTGAACACTGGATGTTGAAGGCATAACAGACTGGATTTTGTCATAATGTGGATAAGAAATGTGATGGAAAGAGAGGAGACAAGCAGCATAAACTTAGGTTTTGTCATAAGCAATTGAGAGAATAAAAGAGATCTGAACTGAGGGAAAGGAGACAGCAGAGGAACTGGCCTAGGAGATGTGTTGGTGTTACTCATTCTTGCAATTTCATACGAGATGTTGTTTCTGAATTATAACTTATTTCATATCCTCTCTCTGTGCTATCATTATTAACACGTCTTAAGGGGTGTTTTAATTTAAAAATGATGCCAGAAATATTGCATTTATTTAAATGATGAGGCCCTTTTTCTATAATTTTGCAGACTACTCCTTTTTGCAGTTTAAGTCAGTTTCAGTAATTAGAGACAATATATTCATAATTGTCATCTAAGTATGCGCATGCACTTTCAAATGTATATTGGGTGCATGCCTGCATTTAATTCTGAGTGTCTTTAAGATTCACAATTGCCTTACCCACTTGAAAGATATCATTGATAAATCAAACTAAATATTGATGTTTAGGTAAAATAATTTATATCTAAATTTTAATCTCTTAAAGTTATGATTAAATGGCTTCTAGGTTTCCTTTTTCACTTTCACCTTCCTTATTTAGTGATTACAAAGTGATCGAGTTCTGGAATTAAAAAGTAATAATTCACAGACAGCATAACCTATTTTGAGATAGAAATGGATAAGACCTCCTATGTAGTAAGCTTGTTATTTTTCTAAAGACCAGATCTAGTAGTATCTATTAAGCTTTAAAATATATATATTCTATGAACCACCAAGTAAACTTCTCTATAGTTACCCCTATTTTTTAATAACATTCCCTCCTTGTGTTGACTTTTTGTTCTCTAATTTAAAATGCTCTGAGGACACAAATGTCAAGTAAATTGCCTATAATTGCATTCATACTTGTTATTAAATTCCATTAATAAGTATACTCTAAATATATATGAAAAGGAAAGTATGCATTCAGGCTTTAATTTTCATACTAATCTTCTGCTTATTTTCTAATCAATGCTGAAAAAAGCCTTAAGATGCTCTTCAGCTTCTACTCTGGAGGTCAACAAGGACAGCAGGAGCAGAGAGCTGATAAAATGGGGGGTACAAGGCAGAGCGAGCCACCGTGATTATTTCCTCAGTGTCTGTTTTGCAGAAAGATCTTGTTATCTTGAAACTCAAGAAGATTATAAAGGTTATTTTTCAAGGTAGGGGATGTGTCTAAAAAAACTACTCAGTCATGCTGTCAAAGATTTGTGTAGCTAAAGCAGAATTTATATGAGAAAATATATTTGTCTTCTATATCTGATAAAACTGAGAATTCAAAATTGATAATTAAATTTGTTTCCTAAATTTGATGAAGTCAAACAAGTGAGGATTCTAAAATACTGTTTTGACTAAGACATGTAAGTATTTTCAAAAGTAATGAAATAGAAAAAAAGAATGAATGCACCACACCACAGAAACTAGAAAAGAAAGGTGGGTTAATTTCATGTTTCATATTATTTTAATTTTTAATTTAATTATTAATAACATGGCTCTACCAAGGACAGATATTCTAAAAATGAAACATACACTTCCTACTATAAAGCATTTATCTGAGCCTATCTCTTCACATAATAAAATATATTTAAAATATTTGGGGATTTTTACAGTGTAATTGTGTGTGTGTGTGTGTGTGTTTTAAAGGCATAAAAACAGTTGACATATTAATAGCATTGTAAGCAACTCTTTGAATTTCAAATAAGAGCTTCTCATATTACCTTTTCAAGTAGTGATTCAAAATCTATTTGCATTTTTTTTCTTTTTTAAGATTCTGTTTCATGGTTCCAAACTGTTGCAAAAATAAACTATAAAAAATAATTTATTGATGAATTTTAGTAGTGAAAAGTGTGAAAATAAAAAAGCAAAGAAGGGCACTTATCTTCTATGGTTTTTCTGAAAAATAAAACCTTTACTGATTGAGCTATCTATAAAAATTCTTTGAAAGAATAACTTTTACATTATATGTGGCATTAGAGATGCTGAATACATATTTGGGCTAAAATACTTTAAAGGAGTACAGTAAGTGACAAATGACTATCATTTGACAATATTTGTAATTCGTATATGTTCATACTCAAACATTTTAGGTAATCTGAAATCTTATAAAATTATACATATTTCATAATTATGTTTATACCCAAAGTCCATAAAATAAAGAGACCCCAAACCATAATTTGAACATAAAAAAATTATCATATAATTATCTAATAAAATAATTACTGATATTAATGTTCTCGTTTATCTTTGATATTTCTATATTTCTACATCCATACTCAGTTTAGAAATGAAAGAGCTGTATCACATTCACTATGGATGGAAGTATTCTAGTTCTTCAATTCATGTAACTTTCTGTGATTATATTCCAGAAATATAAAATGATTGTCACTAACATAAAGATTTAAAATAGCATAATAGGCAATGCCCTCTATAAATGGTTACATAAGGTAAGGAATTATTTTTTCTGGAACAATTTAATTTGGACTTTTTCTTGTTTCTACACTTAACGCTGGAAATGTAGCATTGAATGACTTCTTTATTAAATATTTAGCAGAATTGCATGCCATACACCATACTAGATGCTGAATAAGTCACGTAAGATCAGTTCCCTCTTGGAATTTGCATTTTTGTGGGGATTCTAATCCTTGAAAAAAATATTTACAAGTATGTTGAATATTACCAAAGAGAAGAATACTACAAGTTAAATTAAGAAAACCCAGAGGAATGTACCCTTAAGATGGTTTAAGGAAAGGAGACTGTACATCCTAGTTTGCCTTGGAACAGTTTAATTTATGTCCATTATCCAGGCATAATTATTAATAATGGCCCATTTGACTATCAAGGTTGTCACTGCTTAAACAATAAATGATATTTTCACCAGAATTAAGACTATCTTAACTATCCCTTTCTCTCAATTGCACTTCTAACTGCTCTTAAATAACAAATAGTCAAAAACTAGGTTTTTCAGGAATTCTCCAAAGTGTGCATTGTTGATCAAAAAGGGTAGCATATTTTTGCTGTTGTTGTTATCAAACAATACAAAAGGCTAAGCTGTGATGATCTTATGGAACTTCCTATAAACTCACCTGGATGGTGGTCAACTTACTTTTTTTTTTTTTTTTTTTTTACTGGATATGTCCTTAAGAAGTAAACAGAAAAGAAATCAAAATCATTCTTTAAGTTGTAAATCTTTTTAATTAAAGTGAACAGGTACTTAGTTGTGATTGAAAGTGCCATGTCAGGAGAAATGGAAGAAGTAACAATTTGGTAAATTATTTAGCACCAAGCTGTAGTTAACATTGACTAAAATATTGAATGTTTCTAATGTATTTGAGCTTTTATTTCATAGGAAGTATCCAGTGTCATTAAAAGGAATCTACATCTTAAACGTCTGATTTCCTTCATAGAGGTAGCTTCTTATTCACCCTAAGACACCCTCTTACTTTATAAGAACTACTTTCCAGAGGATGAGAGACAAGAATTTGTTTAGCTGTTTTTGTCTACTGTGTGCCATGAATAGCCAGATACTCATCTCTTGATTTTTACTCCCTTTAGTTCTGACAAACTTAGGTGTCCAACCCCAGGCTTCCCCCCTTTCTTTGAGGCTCTGTGGTTTCCAGTCAGTCTAGGTACTTTTACATTGGTACTTCTTGGTTCCAAGCAATAGAAACCACTTTTGATTAGGCAACATAAGTGTACCAAAAAGTTTATTGAATCAATGGAAAACAGAAACATCGGAATCGCACAAGAACTAAGAAAGACAAGGCATGGCAAAAATCGTTCCACAGACACAGTTTAAGCCTGTATTGCTGCCTCCATTGGCTACCTAATAATCTCCTTGTTCACTGCTTTAGGACCCTGGTGGCCAGGCAGCTCGACGACACCACTGTGGGTTAATTTGCTTTCCTGACTTCACTATATCCTACTAAATAATATTTGCTTATGGCCTAGAAAGATGACAAACAGGTAAGAACCAATGGAGAAGGCCAGTGTGTGGTTGGTGGGTGCTGCATGTGGATTATGGTTCCTCAAGTCTCATTCATGTGGTTTCTCATCTTCCAGGGAGTTGGCTTTAGATAGTGGCCCCACAGCAATTTTTGAAGAGGAACAGAAAGAAGTTAATGGGTGTCATCTCCCGACCTCTCAAAATGTCATCCGTGAACCATTTTCTTGGCCAAAGGACATCATATTTCCAGCCCAGATTCAACGAATGAGGAAATACACCCTGCCTCTTGATAGAAGAATGGCAAAGATACTGCCAGAGTATAAACATAGGGTTAGGAGGAATTATTGAGCCCATTAAAAAAAAAAAATCAACCCTAATACCTAAAACAAAAAGGAATATAGATAGCTAATGTATTTATTTATTTTTAAAAGTTTTATTTATTTATTAGAGAGAGAGCAAAAGAGAGAGCACAAGCAGGAGGAGTAGAGGGAGAAAGTGAAGCAGATTCCCCACCAAGCAGGAAGCCCGATGTGGGGCTCGATCCCAGTCCTCCGGGATCATGACCTGAGCAGAAGGCAGTTGCTTAACCGACTGAGCCACCCAGGTGCCCCTAGACAGCTAATTTAGTTACAGAAAAAAAAAATTCATTTTATTCTATTAAGCATACTACATTAGGTGGTAAAACAACCTAGATGAATATTTCAGTGAATGAAGAGTACCCTTTTGACTGTTTTTGCTTTTTCATAGTAACATTTTATTCCCAAGTCATTCAAATATGTTTTCAAAAACAGAGCAGAATGTTTTCTGAATGCAAAGATCCTATTGATTCATACTATTTTCTCATGGCAAATACAGGGATAAAAAGGGATATCCAGGCATTAATAATTTCCAGAAAATATAATATTCACAATAGAAAATATAAGGCACCTTTTAACATTAAGGGAGAAATATGAGATAAATTAATTAAGTAAAAAATGACATAATTTTAGCTGTGTCTGTATCTTCCATCATGGGATAGGCCTTTATTGTTCATAATAAAGAACCCACCATGGTGAATTCATCAGTTTAAACTGACCTACTTGTTATGAATTCATAGGAGGTAAGAGAGAATAAAGGAAGCCATGTATGGGAGAAAGGAAATGACTTATGTGTTACTTAACTTCTACCATCTTAACGTAGAACAATAAAAGACTTTTTGTTACTTTAGCATTCCATTGTTCACCACTTTGACTAATTTGCAAGAATTCATGGTCATCACATTGGTTGTAGAATCTAATTTATTTGAAGACTTGCATGGAAAAGGAGTTTACAAATCTCCCTTGCTAATATTTTTTAGGGTCTAGTATGAATTTCTGACAAGTGTAGCTTCCTGTTGTCCAATCTAACTCACTCCTGCTGTGATTTAAAAAAACAACCTCCATGTCTTCTATTCTCTGTGGAAATGAAGAGCAGCTGCTTATAATACTCTTTCTTGAAGGTTACAGTTTAAAAGTCACTCATTTAATCTGCTCTAACAAAACTTAGGAATCTTGGAATTTTCCCTTTGCAAGTTGGTTGAAAGTTTTTAAGTGATCACATGTCATAAAACTATTAGCACATTAATACAGCAATAGACAAACAAAGTGAGAAAATCCCTGTATGTACTTCTCCTTTTGTTCACTGAATTACCTGTATTGATAGCTTTTGAAATAGACACAGTTCAGGTTTTTATTTTTTGCCTTTTTTTCATCCTTTTTGGATCACAATTATTATATTAAGTGTATAAATGTATGTGCAAGTTGGAATATGAAAAAAATATGAATGGATACAAAAATATTAAACTTTAACTTAGAAAAACAAAAAGTCTTTGTGAATTTAATGTATTTTATTATACCATCTTGATTCCTTAACTTTCCAATATGCGCAGTGAGAACATCACAATCTAGCGTGGTTTTGGAGTTGGTTGAATGATGCATAAAATCTGTTGGATTCCAGAATGGAATTAGATAAATAATAGTCAGTAGACAAGGTTGACATGCTTAGGAGAGAGTCGGATTTATCCAAGTGATGTATGGAATAGTAAACTTCAGAAAGACCATCACCAAATGTATAACAAGCTTAAATATCTTTTCTCTATACTGCTTGTTTAATACAACATTTCAGCCTGAATGCCAATTGTTTGCAGTAATGTTAGTAGCTTGAAGGATTTCCCACCAGCATAGACTTTTGATGGATTCAGAGCTCCCACAGTTCTAGACTCACCAGGGCATCTTTCTATGGCTTCAACTCACGTCTTAGAAAAGCTCAATATGGGAATATAATAGCTGCACCAAAAGATTATTTTCTTTCCTCATTTTTAATTTGCCCTATGCCATTTGAATTATGTGAAACAAAAATTGTAACAACCAGGCTTTTAGAAAGAGAGCTGTTCAGAGGATGCAGTGGTTAGGCAAAAACAAAACAAAAAAAAATGAAACAAAAAACCCCCAATATCTTCTCTACTACTTGGCAAAGGGTGAAACATTTGTTATTCACAAAGTTGTAGCAAGTCTGGTGGAGCTTGGATGTGAGAAAATATCTCCACATTGATTTTCATATTTTCGGCCACTCCTTGGATTCTTAACAACACTCTAGGAAAATCAAGGGAAAAAATAATGTTCCAGGTATGATATCTTTTCTATAAGAAAATTGGCAGTGAGCCAGTAAGCCTGTTGGTGAATTTTCCTGTATATTTGCTCCAAAATATGAGAACTATCTGTCTTCTTCTAGAGGACTCCACAGATAAGGACTTGGTATTTAATTTCATCTTTTTTTTTAGGCATGTAGCAAGTGTAGCTCAGAAGGGGCACACTCAGGTAAAGCCAACCTGCTACTATTTATCATTGACTATCCATTTTCACACTTTATTAGAAGTGTATTCTGTTATCATGTGATGATCCCTTCTATCTTTAGATCTCCCAGACTTTCATGTCAATCTGTCTATAGTTTATTTTCACATAAAATTCACCACAATAGTCAACCAGCTAGCCAAAGACCAACTGATACATGTTGTGCTAGATCTCATTCTCCTTCTGAGATCACAGACCTAAGTGGGACAGAGTCTCATGCAGATGGGAGAGCTGCAAGAGGACAAGAGAAAGAGATGAGATCTCTTTTAGACCTAGGTTCAAAATCAATACAATCACTTCAATCCATGTATCACTGGTGGCAAAGGTCACTTGGCCAGGCCCAAGTTAAGGTTCACATATATACATTGGCTGTTGGTGAGAGGGATGCAAAATTGCATGCCAGGAAGCATGGGTATCTGGAAGGATAAAAATTTAGCATCAATAAAAAATCTATCATATAGCTCTCAATCTGCTCATCTCCTAATATTATCCTTCTCTCCTAGCTACTTCATTGTTCCCATGCAGAAGATAGAGGAATGAGAATTACTAAGACCTTTCCCCTCAAATTTAGGACTAGGATAAAAATCCTTCTTTGTCTGTCTCTCTGTCTGTCTGTCTCTCACATGCATACATACATATACAGTATTTTTCTGGGAGTTTGCTATGTAGACATCTTCTATATCAAGGGAAAATCTGATTTTTATGAAGAGTACATATTAAATATTGTTAAATGGGTTTTTGAAATCTGTTGGAATGATTCATGTACTCATTTATTCAATCAATATTTACTGAGAGCCTACTAAGATTTACATTTGTGGGGGGAAAGGACAACAACAAAAAACAGACAAAATTTCTTGCCCCATTGGCCTTACATTCTACCAGGATGAGAAAAACTATAAAAATGATAAAAAATAATGAATAGTTAAAATGTGTATTATGGTGAATTGTGTTGACTGGTAAAGACAAATTAAACCAGAGGAGGGGAATGGAGAGTGGATAAGAGAGAAGGTTACAAATTCAGGTAAGGTGGTCAAGACAGACTCACAGAGATGAATGAGGGTTAAACATCTTTAAAGGAAATGACTTTTTTTTTAACATGTGGGATGTATTATACTTATATCCTGATATTAAATAATGCCATACTTCAAAAATGAAACATCGTTGTGGTATATTGTTTCTTTATTGTGTTACTGAGTTCTATTTGGTACTATTATATTTAAATGTTGAGTAGATATTCAAAAGTATAATTGGTCTTTCCTTTTGCTATGCTATGTTTACCCATTTCTTTTTTTGATCAGTGTTTCCCTAGATTCTCAATAAACAATATTCAACAGTTTTCCCTCTTGATTATGTTCTATAATAATCTAGATCAGAATTATTCTTTCTTGGGGTGCCTGGGTGGCTCAGTTGTTAAGCGTCTGCCTTCGGCTCAGGTCATGATCCCAGGGTACGGGGATCGAGCCCCGCATCGGGCTCCCTGCTCCCCAGGAGGCCTGTTTCTCCCTCATCCAGTCCCCCTGCTTGTGTTTCCTCTCTCGCTGTGTCTCTCTCTGTCAAATAAATAAATAAAATCTTAAAAAAAAAAAATTATTCTTTCTTTAAATAAATTTGAAACAACTTTCCAGTGAAACTTATTGGCTAGGTCTCTTATTTGTAAGGTGGATAATTCTACATTAATTATTTGAACCGTTTTGATGTTTTTCAAAAAAAATTGTGTCTTCTTATGTAAGGAGATATATATATATATATATATATATATGTCAAATATATATGTCAAATATCAGTAGATAAACACTTTCTAGTGTGCTAGGCCACAATTCCACAATTAATAGATCTATTGATTTTTTAAATGAATAGAAAGGTTCAAACTCCAAATACAAATACAAACATCAGTTAGAAGACTCTGGTTTATAGTCTTTATATGTTACAATATATGTCAAATAATATATGTACTATCAAAATAAATAACAGCTAATATCTGCATGGGTTTCTCCTATATTAGTTAATATATACATAGGTTTGTCAGCCTTTTGAACACAGACCTTGTGACAGCTACTTTTATGTATCAACTTCATTGAGTCATGGGATATCCAGATATCTGGGTAAACATTATTGCTGGGTGTGTTTGTGAGAGTGTTTCCAAAAGAGATTAGCATTTCAACTGGTGGACTGAATTAAATAGATTGCCCTCTATTTTTTTTTTTTTTTGACGTTTGGCAATTGTTGATTACAAATATACAGAATGGTGAAGTGTTCTGAGAAACGTTGATTGCAATATTCAGTAACAAGTAACAAGGAACAAAGCAAACCTGCTTTAATAGATCAGTACTTACAAACATGGAAGTTCTACTGAGTATGCATGTGTTTTTCAAAATCATGACAACAGTGCGAAGTAAGAATGGACCAGTTTTCTTTGACTATCTGTCACAATTGACATTGCTACTGTCTATTTTTATTAAGTCCTAAACATAATTTACTTCAGTTCAAGAACATATAGATGTCTCTGGGACTGAAAAAATATAAGACCATTGCAGACATGAAAAGAGTCCCATTTTCAGAAAGTGTTAGGACAGCAAGGGATACATAGGCTCCTTCCTGCAAAGGCAAAACACTTCTGTTTAGAAATCCATTTGTGAGTTTACCCTACAAAGATCTACTCTTTGCTCTAGATGAATGGGCATCATCCATTCCCTTGAGGGCCTGAGGAAAAAAAAAATGAGGAAAAGGAGAATTTGCGCTCTCTCTTTCTCTCTCCCTCTCTGCCTGTGACAGATTGACCTAGAATAGTGATTTTCTCTTTCTCTTGGTGTTCCTGGTTCTCAGACTTTCAGACTTACACTGAAATCTACATCATCAGCTCTCTGGTTCTCAGGCCTTTGAATTAAACCACTGGCTTTCCTTCCAGCTTGCAGAGGTAGATTGTAGGATTTCTGAGCCTCCATAATCATGTCAGGCAATACTTTATAAGAAGTTTCTTTCTAGATACAGATATATACATCTTATTGATTGTGTTTCTCTGGCAAACTGTGACTAATATAGATCTCTAGTTCATCTCTTTCAAATGTTTGAGTGGAAATAGGAACTCCCCAAATTCTACCTGCTTGAATGTTAGGGCAAAGTTACACCAACAGTTAAATTCTATGCATAAGCACCTGGTTATTAATATTCTCTCTTGAGTGTGCTGTATTTCCCTCTTTCATATTTATGAAGATTAAAAGTGCAGATATTAAATTAAAAATTATTTTTCTTATTCATATCTTTAAGAATCTGGTTACCTCTACTCTCTAACTGAGAGTTACAGAGTAGAAAACTTGTAGCAATCCTTATAAAATAGTCCAATATATAACTATCACCTAAACATTAGTTGTGTAAATGTATGTTAGTATCTATCTTAGAAGTCTTTTTTTTTTTTTTTTTAACTAAGTGGATATAATAGTTCACATGAAATAACTTGAAAAGAATGTATGGGGAAATAGAAAGGAATGTAAATTTAGACACCTCTTTTAGATTACTATTTTTACAATGGATGATAGAGAACTAGGAAATTCCTAGAGGGAAATTGGGTCAAGCGAATTTGTTTATTTTTAAAATAAAATTCTATAAATGATATACAAGAAAAAGAATTCTTGAGGGCAAAGGATGAAAGAGGAAGATTGAAGTATTGAAATCCTTGAGTCGGTGGAGGGCATCCAGATTACAGATGAAAGACCTTAGATAAAAGTAAGGGCATTTTAGGCTGGCTGGCTGGCTCAGTCAGTACAGCTGACTCCTGATCTCAGGGTTGTAAATTCAAGCCCCATGTTGGGTATAAAGATTACACAAAAATAAAATCTTAAAAAAAAAAAAAAAAAAGGTAAGGGAATTTCTTCTTTTTAAAAAGAGGTATTTTTATTTATTTATTTATTTATTTATTTATTTAAACAGAGGGAGAGGCAGAGAGAGGGGGAAAGAGAGAATTTCAAGCAGACTCCCTGCTGAGTGTGGAGCCGGATGCAGGGCTCTATCTCATGACCATGAGATCATGACCTGTGTCAAAATCAAGAGTATGATGCTTAACCAACTGAGCCAACCAGGCACCCCTAAGAGCATTTCTTAATTTGTGATATGAGCAAAGTCAGAATATAAACCTTCAGATGAAAGAGCATTGTAAAACCTGGTTGTGGAAGTATGAGGTTTTCTCCTCTGATTGCTTTCATATTTTTCAAAGGAAATGTCAGGGAAAGTTTTCTGATGAGTGTACGGGCACAAGTAAAAGGGATAAAGTTTTAAGTAAGAAAGTGGAATATAAAGTAGCTATATAGGAGCATGGGAATGAGAAGTTAATAGATACATATAGCAATTTCCATTTGGGATTTGTGCACATAAATAAAGTGGGACACTGTAACACAGTTATGTGCTTTTTCTTCTAATATTCAGAGTCAGGTGTGAACCCAGAATGGACTAATAACTGGGAAGAGGTTTGTCCAGTTGCAGTGACAGATGGGAAGAGTAGCATAAGACTTTAGGGGATCCTATGGTTAAGAAAAGAAGTGAGGAAACTGATACATAGTGAAAAACTTGTGACATCGATAAGTAGTTCTCAGTGGAGTCAAAGGCTTGTAGAGAATAGCACTTGGAATAAGTGAACTGAGGGAAAAACATACTTGGGGGATAGGCTTCTTAAAATATGCATTTCAGAGAAAAGGTAGTTACCAGTGCTGAGAATCTCTTGAGTGTGACCATGTGAGCAGTTAGCTCAGGTAGAGTAGGAACATGATCATTGTAATTTTGATTGTATAGTTGTGGACAGCTTGGCTGGATTTCCTTCATTGCCCTGTAAATATTATTCTTGAAGACTTTCTGCCACTGAATGCTACAGGAGAGAACTTTGAAACCACCCTGATTTTACCTCTTAACCTACTTGAATTTTATCCACTCCCTGTGGGTGTTTCAATAAGCATAATATATGAAGCATTGATTATACTTTAATTAATTAATTATTGACAGTTAATTTTTGCCTTTAGTTGTTTGCTTCATTTTTTCTTGACTTTTGATGTGTTTCAATTCTACTATATTTTAAAATTGTTTTCTTTCATATTTTGTATTTTCTACTTTAGGTGAGTTAATTATGCATTTCTTAAATATTCTTTTGATGTGTACTTCACAATTATTATCTTCCTTCCAATTTATGTTATTTAATTTTCCTCTGATTTCTCAGTGATTTTTTTCAAGTTTCTCATCTAGTCTATTGATTTGTTTACTAATATAAGGAAATTCTGCTACTATTTTTTTTTACTCATATTTGTTCCTATAATTTTGTTTTTTTTCTCAGCTTGTTTAGTTCTGCATTATCTGTTTATCTTAGTGTGGCATTTGAAATATAACTTATTTTCATCATTACTGAAGTTTCTTTTATTATCCTAGGAGTGAAAAATATGTTTTTGACTTTTTTTTTAACTTTGATAAATCATGATTTCTTCTTTTTTCCTTCTTTTTTATTTCCTCTTTAATTTTTGCCATCTTGTTAATTTTAACATGAATAGCTTTACCTAAACTAGATATTTCTCATATAAAATATGTTATCAATTCTACCTAGCTTCACTGTACTTTGTCTGAGACTTTTATTTTTCTTTTCAGAGATTAGACATAAGGGCTAAATTTATGGAATTCTAGTCTCCAATTCTGCATTTGCCTGTCCATAGATTTAGTCTTTGATCTTTTAAAGTGTATTTAAATTAACAGTCTTCAAATCACTTCTGATTTGAAGCATATTTTATTCTTATCCAGGGTATATTGCGCTTTTGAATAGCTTTTTCTACTTCAGATTGATCCCAGGAACTAGTCAAAGCACCATGTGTTTGTTGTACATAAAATTGCTAATCTATGGTAAAAGGAAACTTTAAAAGGGTGCACAGTGTCTATTTTTCTCTGTCCAGAAGTTACTGAACATCTCAGTTTCCTTTTTCTATATTATTCCCTATACAATTACCACTTTCTAGAAACACCTTTAGTGGTGAAGAATAGGCTGATTCAGGATTAATCAGTCTCTTCCTAACTGTCACCTAAAGAAAAAAGAGTAAGATGATGTCGCTTTTATTTCCTTTATTTGTGTTAGGATTACTATAGGAGTCACAGATTTGTTTCTTTCAGGAGGACTCTGAGATGGAGATTTACATGCAGTAATTGTATTGGTAAACATTCTCAGAATCAACATTTCTACTGGGAGTAAAGAAATAGAGTTAGGTAGTAGCAGAAGTTCAACTATAACAAAGATCCCATCCAAAGGAGCACTAGAACTGGAATGGCATTCAGAGTTGCATCAAATTGTAGTAAGGGGTCTGAGGCTTTATATTGCCAACTCAACCAGTCATTGGACGTGGGTTGCTCTGAGCAGGATGTAATGACATTGGGTGAGCAGCTCTCTTCAGCCCATGGCAAGGCCTGGAAGTAACTCAGCAGAGAGTTTTGTCTGCCTACATTTTCAGCACTAGGAGAATGAGTGCTTCAGGCCAGAAGTGTAGGGGAGGGAGTGAGGAATTTGAATATTACACAGGAAAATTCATTATAGTTTGGAAAGACTTTTGGCTTTACAGTCATTTGGTGTTTCTCTGTATTGTTTCTAAGTCCCCTCAGTCTGCTTCTCTTACATAGATGGTATCTGTGAAAATTTTTTTTTTTAAAGATTTTATTTATTTATTTGAGACAGAGAGAATGAGAGAGAGAGAGCACATGAGAGGGGGGAGGGTCAGAGGGAGAAGCAGGCTCCCTGCCAAGCAGGGAGCCCAATGTGGGACTCGATCCAGGGACTCCAGGATCATGACCTGAGCCGAAGGCAGTCGCTTAACCAACTGAGCCACCCAGGCGCCCTGTGAAATTTTTCATATTGTTTTTCTGCCACCATTCCTATGGCTGCTGAAAATCATTCAAATGCAAATAAGAAATGACCTACCTAGTATATATTTTTAATTGTGTTGGTAAAAAACAACATATTCGTTCTGATATATATTTTTGAAATATAAATTTATGCAAAATTTCTGAAGTATAATTGGGCAATATATTTTCAAAGGGCATAAAATACATATTTTGAGTTAATCAACACTTGAAATTTATTTTTTCTAAGTAAGCAATTAGTACCCATAATTTGCAAAGTTATATTAAAAAACCACAACTTAAAAACAATAAGAAATTAACCAATTAAAATATGGGGCTTAATATAGTGGAATAATATACAAGTTCTTAAAGGGAAATGCAGGTTACACAAATATGGGAACTTTATGATTACATTGAATATTTATTTATATATGAATACAAATATAGAAGAACCTGAAAAGAAACATAATAAAAATGCTGTTGCCTGAAATTGAATTATAGATTATTCTCTTATTTTTAGAACTATCACGTCAGTTTTCCAGTGTATGATTTCATAATCAAAAGAAACACATTAATGTCCTGTTAAAAGAATCTTTCACCATGATCATTGGGATTTATTCCTGGGCTACAAGGGTGGTTCAATATTTACAAATCAATCAATGTGATACACCTCTTTAATACAAGAAAGTATAAGAACCATATTATCCCCTCAATAGATGCAGAAAAAGCATTTGACAAAGTACAGCATCCATTCTTGATAAAAACCCTCAACAAAGTAAGGATAGAGAGAACATACTTCAACATTATAAAGGCCATACACAAAAGACCCACAGCTAATATCATCTTCAATGGGGAAAAACTGAGAGCTTTTCCTCAACGGTCAAGAGGAAGACAGGGATGTCCACTCTCACCAATGTTATTTAACACAGTAATGGAAGTCCTAGCCTCAGCAATCAGACAACAAAATGAAATAAAATGCCTCCCAATTGGCAAGGAAGAAGTCAAACTTTCACTCTTTGAAGACGACATGATACTCTATGTAGAAAACCTGAAAGACTCCACCCCAAAATTCCTAGAACTGATACATAAATTCAGCAAAGTCACAAGATACAAAATCAATGTACAGAAATCTGTTACATTTCTACACACCAATAATGAAGCCACAGAAAGAGAAATCAAGTAATTAATCCCATTTACAATTGCACCAAAAACCATAAGATACCTAGGAATAAACCTAAACAAAGAGGTAAAAGATCTGTACTCTGAAAACTATAGAACACTTATGAAAAAAAAATTGAAGATGACACAAAGACATGGAAAACCATTCCATATTCATGGTTAGAACAAATACTGTTAACATGTCTATACTACCCAAAGCAATCTACACATTCAATGCAATCCTTACCAAAATAACACCAGTATTTTTCACAGAGGTAGAATAAACAATCTTAAGATTTGTATGGAGCCACAAAAGACCCCAAATAGCCAAAGAAATCTTGAAAGCAAAGCAAAGCTGGAGGCATCACAATTCTGGACTTCAAGTTATATTACAAAGATGTAGTCACAAAGACAGTATGGTACTGGTACAAAAACAGACACATAGATCAATTGAACGGAAAGAAAACCCAGAAATGGACGCACACCTATATGGTCAACTAATCTTCAACAAAGCAGGAAAGAATATGCAATGGAAAAAAGATAGTTCTTCAACAAATGTTGTTGGGAAAATTGGACAGCAACATGCAGAATGAAACTGGACCACTTTCTTACACCATACACAAAAATAACTTTAAAATGGATGAAAGACCTAAATGTGAGACAGGAAAACATCAAAATCCTAGAGAAGAACACAGGCAGCAACTGCTTTGACCTCAGCCATAGCAACTTCTTACTAGACACATAGCTGGAGGCAAGAGAAACAAAAGCAAAAAAGGAACTATTGAGACTTCATCAAGATAAAAGCTTCTGCACAGCCAAGGAAACAATCAATAAAATTAAAAGGCACCTTCGAAATGGGAGAAGATATTTGCAAATGACATATTTGAAAAAGGGTTAGTATCCAAACTCTATAAAGAACTTATCAAACTCAACACCCAAAAAACAAATAATCCAGTTGGGAAATGGGCAGAAGACATGAACTAAAACTAAACCAAGGAAGAAAACAAAAAACAAATGTCAGGGGGGCCTGCTGGCTCACTGAGTAGAACATGCAATTCTTGATCTCAGAGTTGTAAGTTCGAGCCCCACATTCGGTGTAGAGATTACTTAAAAATAAAATATCTTAAAAACAAAAATAAAATCAATAAGTAAATGTCAGCAATTAAACACTTGAAAGTCAAATGCAAATTTGAACAATATTAGCAATATGCTAATTATTTTTATTACATTTACTAAAATATCCTATTACAGACATAAAATAAAAATGGGAATATGTGTGCACACATGTAATATATGTGTATACATTTTAATACAAGTAAACAATATATATTCAATCAGCAAAATAATAACATGTTGTATTATGCACATTAGAAGATAGGTAATGGCCGAATTTTTACTCATTAACATTTGATTATGGTTACCAAGAATCTTTATGGTCTGAAACAGATAATCTAAAGATTCTAAACAATAATTTATTAGATCACAAAAAAATTGCCTAAGTATTGGGTAAAGATATTAAACATGAACTCCATTTACCTTAGCTAGTAGAACAAAAAATATTTATTTTTATATATATATTTTAAAACTCAAGGGGCGCCTGAGTGGCTCAGTCATTAAGCATCTACCTTCGGCTTGGAAGCCTGCTTCTCCCTCTCCCACTCCCCCTGCTTGTGTTCCCTCTCTCGCTCTCTCTCTCTGTCAAATAAATAAATAAAAATCTTAAAAAAAAACCTCAAAATGTAATTTACATTTACTTTGCAAGAAAAAAATGTATGAGCTTCATGAATAGAACAATTTAAATTATCTTAGTTCACTTTTGTAGAATTTTGTAAGTTAGAAAACAAAAGGCTTTTTAAACTTACACTTACTTCAGCAGTAGGTATTTGATTTTAATTTTTCACAAAAACAAAGTGAAGTATTGAAACATATTGAAGCTGTAAAGTATTGAATGAGAATCAGAGTCATTTTGTATAGAAATATCATTAAAGGCAAACTCACATAAAACTATACCACAACTTCTGAAGGCAGCCATGGCATGAAATATGTCATGATAGAAATTAGGAATATAAATACTGAGGTAAGCTTTATTTTGAAAGTGTAAGTTTTATTTTTTAAGATTTTATTTATATATTTGACAGAGAAGGAGACAGCAAGAGAGGGAACACAAGCAGCAGGAGTGGGAGAGGGAGAAGCTGGCTTCCCACTGAGCAGGGAGCCTGATGCGGGGCTCGATCCTAGGACCCTTACCAAAATAACACCAGTATTTTTCACCGAGGTAGAAAAAACAATCTTAAAATTTGTATGGAGCCACAAAAGAGCCCCAGAACCCTGGGATCATGACCTGAGCCAAAGGCAGATGCTTAATGACTGAGCCAATCAGGCTTATATAACTTAACTTACATTAAGGTGTAAGTTTTGATGGGGAATGATCTTTTCACACACACTCTCTTAACATTATTTGAAAAAAAGGAGGAGTGGAACAAAGAAAAAGAAAGAAAGAGGAAAGAAAGAAAGAAAAAGAAAGAAAGAAGGAAGGAAAAACAGACTCTTACACCCAAAGAACAAATTGATGGTTGCCAGAGAGGTGAGTGGGTTATGGGTGAAATAGGTAAAGGGGATTAAGAGGTTATATTATTCCAGTTATAAAATAAATTAAGTCACAGAGATGAAATGCAGCATAGGGAGTATAGTCAATACTATTGTAATAAAGTTGTTTAGTGACAGATGGCAAGAACACTTGTAGTGAGCATTGAGTAATGCATAGAATTGCTGAATCATTATATTGTACACCTGAAACTAATATAATATTGTTAATTATGCTTCTATATATATATTAGAAAAAGGAAAAAAAAGTAAAGCTTGATGCAAATATGTGAAAAGTACATGCAAAATGAACGTTATCTTGTTAGAACAGAGCTATTATAGATGGTTTTATTTTTAAGTACTGTATTATCTTAAAAATTTAAAATAATTTTTAGTGTCAGAAAATAAAAACTGCTTAAATTTCATGAATGACTCAAAATTGTTGGGTGATGCGAAGTTTGAATCAGCATGGGCAAAGATCTATTCTCTTGAACTATACCTTAAAGACATTTTGGAACGACCCATGGGAGCAATGTCTGTCATTATCACTCACTGTCCTCTAGCAGAGAGGAGAAATGAGCACAAATCTATCCCTCAGGCAAGACTAAGCTCTGTGACTTCCGTGGCCCAGAGAAACAAAGGAGCCATGGATCAATTTACTAGCTATGGTGCAAAGTCTTAGACTCTCAGGAAATGCTACAGATTACTTTAACTTTGTTTTTAAAAGGTCTGCTTCACTGCAAAATATCTGGAGGTTACAATTGTAATAATCATGCAATTTTTTATGGGTCATTTTTCCTGTGCTTGTTCAAAAGTTTCGATAGTTCCCTGGTCTTTATCCCTATGGTCTTAATGACAAAACTCCCAGGCTGTATACAGTGTGGAGTATATTGTCTGTATACATACATAGCAAAGTAAACAAACAAACAAACAAATAAAGCATAAGGTCATATTGGGACTGTATAAAATGAACCAGATAAAGATGCAGATCAGTACTGGTGTGCTTTTATCTACTTACTTTTCCACATAAGCATTAGAAATAATTGGAGGCACCAAACCAACTGGAAATATTTACATGAAATATGACAAAATCTCAAGACATTAATAAATATAAAGAGTAGGAGAGGATACAAGTAAAAAAAAGAATACGTACATTTGATAAGTGGCAAAGTACATGAACACATATAATTCACAAAATATATTACAAACAAACATACCTGTAAAAAGGTAATCTAGCAATGTGCACCTTGACTATTTTAACTCTCCATAATATTATTAGTACAGAGCAAGAGATATAAATGTTATAAGTACAGAGCAGGTACACTGTCAAAAAAAAAAAAAAAAGAGAGAGAGAGAGAAAAAAAAGGAACAGTGTCTCTATAAACCAAAAATCAAACAGAAATTCAAAGTAAAAAGTTCAGGCTGATCTTGGTAGCATTCTGAACCTCTGGTTGCAGAATGGACCATAAGGTGGTAATTTCACTCTAGAGAATAACTGAGGGTCAGTATTACTAGTCTAAATAGGAATGAAGACCTTTTTATTTTTTTTTAAGATTTTATTTATTTATTTGACAAAGAGAGAGATAGCGAGAGCAGGAACACAAGCAGGGGGAGTGGGAGAGGGAGAAGCAGGCTTCCCGCCAAGCAGGGAGCCCGATGAGGGGCTCGATCCCAGGACCCTAGGATCATGACCTGAGCCGAAAGCAGACACTCAACCAACTGAGCCACCCAGGCGCCCACCAAGACCTTTTTAAAGCTTTTAATTTGATATTGTAGAAAATGTTTTTGACAAAATTCAACATCCATTTATGATAAAAATTCAACAAACTGAGTATAGAAGGAAAAACCTCAACCTAACAAAGGTCACTTATGAAAAGCCCACAGTTAACAGCATCCTCAATAGTAAGAAGTAGAAAGTGTTTCCTCTACGATCAGGAACAAGACAAAAATGTTCACTAGCTACTTTTATTCAACGCAGTATTGGAAGTCCTAGGCAAAGCAATTATGTTAACAAAAGTGGGGGGATGAAAGGCTTCCAAATTGGACAGGAAAAAGTAAAGCTGTCACTATTTGTAGATGACATAATATTATATGTGGAAAACTCTAAAAACTCAATCAAAAATTATTAGAACTAATAAATGAACCCAGTAAATGTGCAGAATATGAAATCAATACACATAAATATGTTGTGTTTCTATATACTAATAATAGACTATCAGAGAAATTAAGAAAACAATCCCATTTACAATTGCATTAAAAAGAACAAAATACCTAGGAATAAATTTAACCAAGGAGGTGAAAATAATCTGTATATTGAACATTTTTAATCTTTTAAAAATATGTGTGACCGTAGTTTAAGATTACATAGTCAGGGATTGAGAAGTACACTGAGCCTCACAGTGAGCACTACATCCAAATCAGGTAGATCTATGTGATGTCCAAACGTCAATACCATAAAAACTGACTGAGCTGTGACTATCTGAACTATAAACTATTTTGAGGTCTTAGTATCTCAGTGAAACAATCACAAAACCAACTAAAGAGAAGAATAAATGGACAGGGGGAGGGAAGAATGGAGGAGAGAGAGAGAGAGAGAATTTTTTTTTTTTTTAAAGATTTTATTTATTTATTTGACAGAAAGAGAGACAGCGAGAGAGGGAACACAAGCAGGGGGAGTGGGAGAGGGAGAAGCAGGCTTCCCGCCAAGCAGGGAGCTGGATGCGGGGCTCGATCTCAGGACCCTGGGATCATGACCTGAGCCGAAGGCAGACGCTTAATGACTGAGCCACCCAGGTGCCCCATAGAGAGAGAATTTCTCCACAGAGTTTCAGTATCCTCACAAACTAGAAATCCAAAGTACATGAAGAAGAGAAAAATGTGTGTTGGCAGAAATGGCTAGATCTCCATTTTCTGTTCATGGTAAAGACCTGTGACTGTGTCTAGAAAGCATCTGCTGAACCAGGTTCTACATTCCTAGAGCTTCTTACATGTATCTGTGGCCATACATCTTATTTTCCCAATTGGAATATGAAGGGAAGAGATTTCTTCCACTTACAAGGTAAGAGTTCTAATATGTGGATGTGCTTATCTCACATTATCTCTTAGAGAATCCCTTGCTGTTTTCTGCACGTAAAAAATAATGAGACTCTTGTAGACAGAGGTACAAAAAGGTAAAAGCCTAGGTTATCTAGCAACAAGAATCACTATTTTGTACTGTTGCATGAGCAAAAAATAAAAATTCCTGGTGTCTTTCAATTGTTATCAATGAGAGTCTATTAATTAGAATAGCCGGTATTGTTCCAACTTAACCATAATAATATTTTGTAGCCTAACAAACTCAAAAGGAAGGAGATACATTCTCTCCAAAGTAAGTACAATAAGAATGTTTAATTACCTCAGATATAAAGTAATATTATCCATATAACTCACTAGAGTTTATGATATAAAAATGGATGATGGGATAATCTAAGAGGCATGTAAAAAACCCTACAAACAGTTGAACATACAGAAAATGAACCATGTAATTATTTAGGTAAAAACAAAGTATGTATTATAAACTCTAACCTGGACAAGTTCTTAGGGCATTTTAGTCAATTTGAATTTAGGACTTAGGACTCCAAGACTCTTCACAGAGAGAGTAAAAAAGATAAAAAAAGTATCATAAAATATTACAAAGTATCAGCATCAGTATTTCCTAATGATTATTTCAGACATAGATAATTGAGAAAATGGTAAAAAAAAAAATGTTGGAGCTAATAGCCATTGAGGATTTTTTTCCAATTCAAAGAAAAGCATGAGTCCTTTTTTATAGTAATTAATTAATAAGATATATAAAATAAACCCACACCAACTAGAACACAATGAAAATGAAGATACCAGATAGGAAAAGAAAATCTGAAAAGATGCTTTAATAGTGTAAGTTATTTGCGAGAGTGGCAATAAGATTGAAAACCCTTTATATATTGTAAATAAAAAAAAACTATCACATTTATTTTTAGAATATAACTGATTAATAGAATATTATTTTCAAAGTAATAAAGAAGATATGGTTTACATGTTTAATATTGAAATACT
>NC_138375.1:20832234-20921440 GCF_054177405.1 Leptonychotes weddellii | reverse complement strand
GTTATGCACAAACAATGAATCATGGAACACTTCTTCTAGAACTAATGATGTAATGTATGGGGATTAACATAAGAATAAAAAAAAAACAAGAAGAAGATCGTAGGAAGGGAAAAATGAAGGGGGAAAATCAGAGGTCGAGACAAACTATGAGAGACTATGGACTCTGAGAAACAAACTGAGGGTTTTAGAGGGGAGGGGGTGGGAGGAGGTGTTAGCCTGGTGATGGGTATTAAAGAGAGCATGTATTGAATGGAGCACTGGGTGTTATATGCAAACAATGAATCATGGAACACTACATCAAAAACTAATGATGTAATGTATGGTGATTAACATAACACAATAAAATTTAAAAAAAGAAAAAAAAATATTGAAATACTGTTTAAGAGTCAATATTTATTTCCAGGAGATAAATAAATCATAATGCAGCAAATACAAACAAAGTAGCTTAATTTGAACTGATTTTGTTCTTTCCCAATATTGTAAATAACCAAATATGCATATATAAATTGTTTAAATATAATTTAAATTGTTTGGGGAATATAGGTATTGCTGGTTTTATTTTTAAATATACTTTGTATCTGAAGTCAACATACCTTTCATTAGTAAGGAAAAAATCATGTACAATTGATCTTTATTGTCATTTTCTTTACTTTTTTGCTGACAGTGATAGGTAGTACTGCTATTAAATCATCAAAAGTGACCATCTCTGCTTTTAAATCGTAGGCTGGTATTTGTTAAATATACCATGCCATTTGTCCTAAAACCATCAATTTCTTCAATAAATAGGCATCCTATCTTTTGAAACATGTTGAAATGTTAATGAATTCTATCAAATACAAATACAAGGAAATCATTTGTACCAGAATTTCACAAATCAATAAATATTTCACATGCTGGCTTGAACACTCAACTAGCTTTTCAATTTGAAAATATTACTCATAAAGAGCTTTTTCTTCTAAAATTTCCAAAAATGCTTGCCATTATTTTTAAGTTTTTCTAAGTATGTGTTTAACACACAAATATTTTAACCTATTACTATTTTAGGAAAGTATCAGTTTCTACTCTAATTTTAATTCCATCTTGATACATAACAAATATAGAATATTTTATTGACTGTTTCCATCCTTCCCCTATCAAAAATGTACTTCCTTGCTTCTCTGTTTTCTTTTTGTACAAAAACATACCTTCATCTATTCCAAAAAATGTTTGGAGTAAATTTTTAACATATTCCACTGACTTTAGGGGGTTTCATTATCACCTGAGAATATCCAGTCAACTAACTAATTTATAGTTACAAAGAGGCACATGTCTTTATTTTTTTTTTTATTTTTTATTTTTTTTAAAGATTTTATTTATTTGACAGAGATCGCGAGAGCAGGAACACAAGCAGGGGGAGTGGGAGAGGGAGAAGCAGGCTTCCTGCCGAGCAGGGAGACCGATGTGGGACTCGATCCCGGGGATCCCGGGACCCCGGGATCATGACCTGAGCTGAAGGCAGACGCTTAACGACTGAGCCACCCAGGCGCCCGATGCACATGTCTTTAAAGAAATTCTTGGCCATTCAGTAGCTATCTCTGTTAAACAACTACAGTGTGTTAAACTGCTTTAAAATGCTAAAAACCCACTATTTCTTTAACAACAAAACATGCTAAATAATGATTATGTTTACATTTTTATTTAAATATTCAAAATGTTTGTTATACCTATGTAGCTAGGAGATTTTATTCATTCCTTATTCTTAATATCTTAAGGTTATATCTTTTTTACACAATGAAAAAATTAACATTAATTTTAAATTCATCCCTAGTGCTAAATATTGGAATTTATGGGGGTTAATGGATCTGTTCTTTTACTTGCTAAATAAAATGTGTCCCCTTAGATGATGGTTACCATTTCTTAATTAAGAATCCACTAAAGTGCCATCCAAATGTACATAATTTATTCCCTTTATATTATTGGACTGGGAATTTTGCCAATGAATAAAACATCTTATTCTGAGGCAAAGTGGAAACTAATATTTTAAAGCTTGGTGAGAAATATCATTTCTTTAACTTGTTTTAATAATAAATCTATATTATAATGAAGAGCAAATCAGTGTAGGGCCTAATCTGACTTTCAGTACGGACACTAGCTAAAATCTAAAATGATTGCTTCTAAATGAAAACATAGAACCTTTAGTGATGGAGGACAAATATGCATACAGGCATATATGTGTATATATATATAGTATTGCTGTTGCTATTCCTATTCTTGCTTCCAGCCATAGTTGTCTTAACAGAAGGCAAAGATATTAACTTTGTTGTTCTGAATGACAAAAGATGTCAGGAGCTTCATAAGGGAACAGTTTTTGAATGAGACCGTAAGTACCAAATGGAAATACTCTATAGAGGTTAACATAAGAAACAAAAAAAAGGTTCAATAATTTTTATTTTTATTTCTTTGTTTGTTTCATAAAAGTTTCATTTGGAAAGAGTTACGAATTTTTTAGAAAGTCCCTTGTTGCAAGAAACAACTCTGAAATTTCCAGTAAATATGATTGCCAGAGCTACTTATAGAGAACATGGACAGACATGATGCTTGTGTCTTAATTGTTTAGTCCCTGAGTTGCGGTTAGTCTCTAGATTTTTTAAGTCACTCCCATACACCATTTTCATACATACCATTGGCCCAATTTGGTTCATATTTCAAGCAGTAATGGTAATTAAAAAGTACATGAAACTGTTATATGAAAATCACACATGAATTATTGTTTTTATTTATGATATATTATTAAATTTGAGAGTTTAATTTATTCCTAAAAAATCCTCTATTCAGTGGAAGAGTTAAGAGTTAATACAATAAATTTGGTGTGTGTCTTTTCTTGCCATATGCCCAGGAAATAATGGTGACTTAAATATACAAGTGGCAAGAAATACAGTAGAGATATATAGAATATAAAATTAAGAAAATAACATATTGAAAGTTCAATTGAAGATATTTTATTGGCAATTTTTATTCATACAATAATTTAGATAGAGGTTTTTCTTTGGGAAAGTAATTTTTAATTCAGGACCAACTCAAGACCAATATAAAGATATGGGGAGGTTTTCTTTAAACATCTCCTAAAATAACTTAGTCACCTTGCCTTGATTAACCACCTACCTAGGAATTACTTGCTTAGAACTCCAGCACCTGTGTCATAACTAAAATATCTATTTGAGCCTACTTTTCACAAATAATTCACAAGTGACTTTTGCATAAATAAATTTAACTTCTTACCAACTAAGACTTCATTCATAACTGTTTTCCATTGTTCTGCTGCTGAGTGATCACACAAAATGGTAGGATACAATTTTCAATTTTTTAAATTTCTAAAATTGTAATTTAGACATATTCTTCGAATGTATAAGGTCAAATGTCTGAAGAATGTTGCCTAAGGATTGTTAGATGTAGGAGAAGCTTATGAGAATCATTTCATCTTGTCTCAGTTTTGCACTTGCTGACTGCAACAAAATTTTAAACATCCTATTGAATATATTCATGTTGAATTATTAATACAGAGACAGAAAAAATAGCGGTGCAAATACACCGCTCACAGTGGTGAGACTTTTCTCCTATTTGCAGTTGGCAACGAAAGTGACCATCATTTTGTATCCTAGCAAGAGCTGTCCTATTTTAACTGTCTCTTAGAAAACTCAATTCGTAGCAGTAACATCTATTTTATCCTGTTATCTTGATTCTATAGTTTTAGGTATACGTGCACAAAGAGAAAGACTAGGGCCTATAAAACACAATGTGATTTCTTTGTAGCAGAAAAGAGAAATTATATGACTAAGGATTACATGAAATTGAAAGTTATACTAGAGTCTCTACATCTCTGAAATAACATTTGTTGACAATACACTAATGAGATATTAAAAAGATGAATATTGATTTTTTTTGTTAAAATGTGTTCATTCCTCGGGGCTCCTGGGTGGCTCAGTCGTTAAGCGTCTGCCTTCGGCTCAGGTCATGATCCCAGGGTCCTGGGATCAAGCCCCGCATCGGGCTCCCTGCTCCGCGGGAAGCCTGCTTCTCCCTCTCCCACTCCCCCTGCTTGTGTTCCCTCTCTCGCTGTGTCTCTCTGTCAAATAAATAAATAAAATGTGTTCATTCCTATCTTAAAGTTCACGTATCAAACTATTTTTTTAAAATTAGGATGCAAACTCATGTTTCTGAAACTAATTAAATTACACCAGACACACTGGCTGTGACTAAACATTTAGTCTGTTACCAGATTGGGGGCTAAAGTAGAGTAGGTGTAGTTCATGAGATTTAATATTCAAGAAAACAAAAACAAAACATGTGGAGTTGCTTCTACAGAAAATATACATGTTGGGGACCGTGTGGAATACAGAAATGGATGGGATATATCTCCTAACACTTAAGAGTATTTGTAGGAATACATAAAGTAAATATTTCAATGTTAGGATATTTAATAAGTATCCTTTCTTTCCTCTGTCAATAGGGTTAAGGTAGCCTTTGGGGATGTGATGTATGCAGATGGTGGAAACTGGATAAATGAACAGCTTAAGTCGTGACAAATAATAACTATTAAAATACTCAGATTTCAGATTTTTCAGGGTAGTGCAAGTAAGTTGTTGGACATCTGTCTCCTAGGGCAGCTTTCCATATGAGTAAATGTATGAGTTTCTTTATGTACAAATGAGCATGATAAATTTTTCTGTCTTAACTGTCTTGACTTTGTAAGAATCACATGGTTTCAGCAAATTAAAAAAAAATGGATCTTTTATATGTCCTATTCTCAAGGAAGCAGGGCATTAGACCATTCTTTCTTTGGGAGTTGGGGGAATGGGGCATAATTAACACTGGACCCAGGAGAATTTGTAGATTTACTTGGATCAAGAATAGCAATGAAAAAATCTTGGATATGATGATAATACTTGGCACAGTTCACTTTCATATCAAGATGACTAAGGAACATATTGGATGTTAATTTTATTTTTGTATTTTAAAACATTTAAATAAGCATTTGAGCTTATTAGAGGAAAAATTTTTCGTCTAGATGAGTCTCATTTAAAATAAATATGATTTGAGCAAAATATAAAATCTGGTTTCACTCTCTAATATGAAAAAGCAGTTAATAAATTAGACTTTTTTTTTTTAGATTTTATTTATTTATTTATTAGAGAGTGAGCGAGAGAGAAACAGCATGAGAGAGGAGAGGGTCAGAGGGAGAAGCAGGCTCCCCGCTGAGCCGGGAGCCCGATGTGGGACTCGATCCCAGGAGTCCGGGATCATGACCTGAGCCGAAGGCAGTTGCTTAACCAACTGAGCCACCCAGGCGCCCAATAAATTAGACTTTTTAACTAGAATTACAAGAAGGATATTTAACTTACTTAAAAGGAAAAGTTGCATTTAGAAACACCTAATTATATGTAAGTGGTTTATTAATGTATGTCATTTACCCATTTTTAAAGTCCTGTTTGGCAAGAAATCATTAACTAGTTCATGGTAATGTCCTCTTTTAAATTAAACAGCAGAAACTGTTAAATAATACATAAATGACATATTTTTTATGTATTTAGATAAAACTTCTTTCCAGTTAGGTTGAATTAGTAGAGGTTGGCTGTTAATGGTGATTGTAATTTGCCTTAAAACATTTAACAGATTATAAAATGTGGAAGATGCTCTTATTTCTCTATTTTGGGTTAGATTTGGGGGAAAAAAGTGTAAAAACTCTCCCCAATTATCACAATCATGTGTTTAGAGTTAAATGGCCTATATTATTATAGAGATTCTGGTCTTGCCTGCCAAAGAATGCGAGATCTCTGAGAAGGGTTGAAAGAAGAGAGGTGAAAGGAATATCTTGAAAAAATGTTTAAAGGAGAGTTTCTGGCTAGATTATGTACTAGCTTTTGTATAAGAACATTGTAATTTTTGAAATTACCCTAAAATATATCACCACTTTACATCTGTAAATACTGAGCTTGGCCAAATTAAATGATTTTTTTTCCAAGTGAATGATTAAGTTATGATACAAAACTGAGAATATCTGAGTTATTTCTATTTTGTGATATTGTTAGGTCTAGTTATGCACTGCACAAACAGTTTCCAAGCATGGTTAGGCAGTCCAGTCATTTCAGAAAACAAATAGAAACCTAAGAATATGAAAGGCAATATGTAAGTATTTGGCCTGGAGTTACTTCTGGAGGGGCAGCAAGGTGGGGTGCAGTGAGAGCTGAGAATGAAAATTCAGATTTGGGGGAATATGAAGGGCTAAACTGTAACTATTAAATCCATAGTATTTCCAATTTATTCTTTTATTTTTAATAAATAAATCAATGCGTGCTGGAAATGTGTGAAATAACATTAAATTTTTGTCACATCATTCTATATTAAAGCAATAGATGAATGAATGGCAATTACACGTAAAGATTTACAGTAATAGTAAACAAGCTGGATTATAGATACCTTTACTTAGTACATTTCTGATCATTGCAATGATTTACATGCTGCCATTCTTTACCATAATTAATTTGTTTGATTTCATAATTTAGTTATTACACAAATCCAAGTTTCATATTTAGTACAAAAAACTCCATTTTAAGAACTTAACATATTGCTACAACTACCAAATTCAAACTTAAAAATATCCAGTTTATGGGTCAATGAGAACACTCGTAAGATTTCATTCTGCTCAGGAATTTGTTGAAGAGGCTACCAAGAAGGAAAAATACATTAATGACTTAATTGGTCTGGAGAAGCCTGGAAAGGATAGTGTATAATCTGTGTGATTATCGAATAAATTTAGGAAAATCCAAGAGTAGCTCAGAATGATCCAGAGAATTCAAAATGTAAAATATATTAAAAGTGATGGTAGACTATTTATCTGTTGCGAGAGTTACTCAAAAGTGATAATTACTTTCACATCATAAGATATAATTTCATGTGTGGAACTTAGCACTTAATTGAATATAATTTCTATGGGGAAAGTATGAAAGGCAGTCTATAAACATATATTTTACATTTTAACGGTAATTGATTTTCTAAAGATCTATAATAGAATCCACATGGACTCAATGGGTTTAGTTTTACTTTAGTAATTTGTGAAATTTATTATATGCCAGGCAAAATTCCAAGACCTGTGGGCACTAAGTCAAATAAGAAATTCTCTGCCCTTCAGAGACTTGAATCAAGCTGTTAAATTGTTTTTATATATTAAATGTATTCTATCAAACTTTATTTCATTATAAAAGAAAAGAAGAAAAAATGTTATGTGCTGTCTCTTATACATCTTTGCATTCTATCAATTAACCACATGCAAGAGGAGATTAGGTGATCATTAAATTCTGAAAAGTGGGGAGGGAGAAAGAGCAGGAGTGGGAGAGAGGGAGGGAGGGAAGGGAAATCGTAGGTTGTGCTGTCATTATTTATTCTATTATATGTATTATATTTATGCTATCACCAAAAGATTAAGAAATAGATTTTTGAAAAAAAACAAAAAAAAAAACAAAACAAAAAAAAAGAAATAGATTTTTGTAAAGCACACAGATAGTAAATTATCTCTGATTAAGCAAGAGATTAAAACATTTTAACCTTGACAACATATTTTTGATAGATATTATTCTTATATTTAATGACACTTTTATTACACAAAAGAATAAGCAAAGAAATTATGTGATACTATATGAAGTTAAATATATGATTTTGTAATACGCTTGTATTTCTGGGTATGAGAATTGCAGGTAACGAAAAATTAATGTTTCATTTTAGATAAAACTGTAAATGCATAGGTTATTCTCATATGTTGCCAATGCAAAAAAAAAAAAAGAAAGAAAGAAAACACTGTTTATGTCTAGCAGTTTAATTTCTTGTAAAGGTTAATCACTATTACTCACCCTAGCTGACAAAAAGCAAGGGGGCATCAGGTAAATGCACTGGAAGGAAAACATCAATTTCATACAGCTGTACACCTAACGGCAAACGATGTATATTTGAAGATTCATTTTCTCATTTCTGATATGCATATGGTTATAGATTGCTTTTCATATAAATCTGTGAATGTTAGGTGGCATGTGAACATTTGCCCATCTGGAGGATTGTTCATAAAACTCATTTCCTATGATTTAATGAAACTAGAAATCCACCAGCAAGAACAGTTTCAGCTTTGTATTCAAATGTTGGTAGGTGTTACAATTGCTTGTATGTTCCATAATATTTTCCTAATTTTACAAATGATGAATCTATGTTTCAAAGATAATAAACCTGGTACTATAACCTTTGAATATCATTTCATGGCAACCTATATCAAACAAATATCTATTTTAATATTTTTTAAACTTCTTCCCCAATATATCTCTCCTTCTTCCTCAAACCCCATCTCTCATGAAATGTACTAGTTCAGAAAAGCTGAATGTCTTAGAAAAAATGATTATGTAGTTTAGTGGAAGCTGTTGCTGGCACAAAATAAAATGAAGCATAGATTATATGATTCAAATGTACCAAAACAAATGGTATTTTTGGAATTAAATTAGAATTTTATTGCCTTCTCTGATCGTTTTGGAAACCATTCTGTAATAAAAGATTATTACCATCCATGCATGCATGTGCTGCCGAATCTCTCCAAATGCAGACATCAGATCAGAAATTGTCCAACCGTATCCATTCAGAAAAATAAAATAAAAAAAAATTCCTGGAAAATATTAACAATAACTTGAGAAAATAAGTATTTTTATTTTTATGAAAGTAAGCTAATTGTCTATTCCAGTCAATCTTATGTCTTCGAGATAAAGAGATGAATATAATATGGCCTATGATCCCCCAAATTTTATAGTGTTTTCTAGAACTATGTGGTCTAGAAACTTAGCTCCTTGACAAAAATCTGTGAGAAATTGGATTTAAACTAATATGTGATTGCATTGTAATTCTCTATTCCTTTACAGGTTGTTTAATTTAATGAAATAAATGCCTCAACTGCAATACATCTACATTTACAAATAAGGAGTACTTGGTGAAAAGAACCAATATTTCCTAATTCTAATGAAGATAACTAATATGGAAGAAAATAAACTGGAAAAATTGTACATAATAGATCTTGACATTAGAATGTTCTCCCTTTTGATTTCTATGTTTTTTTCTTTATCAAGTACTTTACAAATATCCAGATTGTATTAAATGATATACATATTTTATTGATTGCCATACTCGTTAATTATAAATATAATATTAAAAATGGAACCAGGACTGTGTTTTCAAATATGGTGGCTGTTGGCCACAAGTAGCTAGTGGGAATTTGTTTTTGTTTTTTTTTTTTAAAGATCTATTTATTTGAGAGAGAGTGCATGAGCACAAGTGGGATGGGCAGAGGGAGAAGGAGAGAGAATCTCAAGCACACTCCATGCTGAGCATGGAGCCTGATGCAGGGCTTGATCTCATGACTCTGAGACCATGACCAGAGCCAAAACCAAGAGTCAGACAACCAACAGACTGTGCCACCCAGGTGCCCAGCTAATGAGAATTTGAAACATGGCGAGTGTGAATTGAGATGTGCTGTAAGGTATAATTTATAAACTGTATTTTGAAGTTTAGCATGAAAAAAATGTAGTGTTTCTCATGAATTTTTTAGGAAGACTTTATCTTTTTTTATAAATCATTATTTTCATGAATCAAAAAATACACAGGTGACAAGGCGCCTGGGTGGCTCAGTCATTAAGCGTCTGCCTTTGGCTCAGGTCATGATCTCAGGGTCCTGGGATCGAGCCCCGCATCAGGCTCCCTGCTCAGCGGGAAGGCTGCTTCTCCCTCTCCCACTCCCCCTGCTTGTGTTCCTTCTCTCGCTGTGTCTCTCTCTGTCAAATAAATAAATAAAATCTTAAAAAAAAATACACAGGTGTTTTGTTTTCAAACAAATATTTGTATATACCTTGATGTGTAATCTGGACTTGTTAATCTACTTTGCTTGTTTTGAAGATGAGCTAAAATTATGGTAAAGAAAGGAAAAGAGTAAGTCAAAGTGTGTATATATGTATTTGTGTATTTATGTTATTTTCTAGATGTGCCTACTTTTGTTAATGTAAAATACATTAAGAGATGTGGTTTTTTTTAAAGATTTTTTATTTATTTATTTGAAAGAGAGAGAATGAGAGAGAGAGAGAGAGAGCACATGAGAGAGGGGAGGGTCAGAGGGAGAAGCAGACTCCCCGCTGAGCAGGGAGACTGATCCCGGGACCCCAGGATCATGACCTGAGCTGAAGGCAGTCGCTTAACCAACTGAGCCACCCACGCGCCCCTGAGATGTGGGGTTTTATTGAAACACATGGCATCACATTTGAGTTGGCAGAACTAAATGAGGAAGAAATAAATAAAATTTATGTTTTGGAAATGACAGTTTATCATAGACCAATAGATTCAGAGGAAATAATAAGAAATAACTGGAAAATTGAGGCTCATTTAAAAATATAAAATGTTTGAACACATGTTAAAACTACCAAGTCAGCCAGAGTTTCGTGGGTCAAAATCCCAGAAAGAAGGAAAGTTCAATGAAATTAGCTGAAACCCATGCAACAATGCTCTCTGTGTCTTGAGGTAATTTGCAGTTTCTAAGTGGCTCATGGGGAAAGGCTAAGAAAAGGAGACTCAGAAACTAAAAGCCAAATGAAGTTTGTTTTTTATGAGCTCAGGGAGTTGGGGACACAAAAATGGAGTTCATGGACTGACAAAGAGAAAGGGTAAAATCTCCGAGTTTCAATTACAAACTGCTCTGTTCTAGAAATCAGCAATAGGTCATTCCTCACAAAAGTATAATCCTAGTCTTGAATATTCCCAGTCTCTGTATGGAGTAAGATTACTTGACCCTAAACTAACAGCCTACCAGAAAAAAAACGTTGTAAGCCTCACTTGGAGAAAAGAAATGTTATTGAGAAACTGACATTTTTGTATAACCAATAACTAGCATTCAAACGAACCAGTCAATGAATAAACACACAAACAAGAAACATGCCAAAGACTAGGCAAAATACCTGAAAACCAACAGAAAAAACTCACCATTTTGATATCACAGTTACACGGTTAGACTTTTAAAGCCATGATTAACAGGTATGATATGCCAATATAATAGATCTGGTGAATATGATTCTGCACCATGATTAATGGTATAAACTGTTGCTACCTTAGAAAGACTGACAAAATCCCTTGTTCAGGAAACCATGAGCATTTATCTAATTAAGAATGATATTTTAAAAGATTGTTCATATGAAGGTTTAGGCAAATGCTCAAAACAAATAACAACTACCACCATGAAGACAGGTTGTTAATTCAAAAGTGGATTATGATTAATATACACTATAATAGAATTATCGTGATGTTATTCAGTGGTTAAAAAGAATATAATTGTATGTTTGAAATATGAAGCAAAAAGTGAACTGGATTTTGATAAAAATATCATATTTGTGCAATGTACTTAGAATATCTGTTCTCTAATAAAACGCAGAGCCAACTTTGCCTTTCTCTAATATAATTAATAACTTGTATTTAAAATTTTCCATTTCTCTAATAACCTTTGCTCTCTCCCTTAAAAAATAAAATGACTAGAGTGACAAAGCTATTTCTGTGTTTTCTCATATTGCTCTACAAATTGAAGTAGCATATTGAATGGAACAGTATTTGAATATCATTCATGTTATATAGGTAAGGAATTTAATTGCATTAAGACATTTATCTTACATAATTCTATTTGCCAATGAAACAATACACGGTAGTATTGTTGTATGCTAATAAAGACACAAAATCAATGCATGTTCAAATATAATATTTAACAGAAAATACATCTTGATAAATGAATTATGAAGTGTGTAGAATTTTATTGCGAAAGCAACGTGTTTTTTTGATTAAGATCTGTTGTTGCTGAATTCACTGGTTTAGAGTACCACAGCAGTTATGTTCTTTGGACACACATCTGCCTAGAGCTACTGCCCTATGTTCCACCATCATCATTGCAAGCTACTCCAGAGTTATTTTCATATAAAGCCACTATTTTGTAACATTCCAGTCAATCTTTAAGCCATTCCAACCTGGCATCTGCATCTGCTACTACCATTCAAACCAAATACTCTTGCAGTCACCATTGATTTCTATTAGGCCAAAGCCAAGGGAAACTTTATACATCTCACTCTACCATACTTTACTAGATTTTTTGCCAGCATTTATTTCTTTTCTACAGTAATATCTGTTTTCCCTATGTATTGTAACACTACATTGTCTTTTTCTTTTCTCTTTAACTCAATCCTTCTCTCTCCCTCTGTCTCTCCTTATTCTTCACCTCCCTCCTTATACCAGGATATTTCTTTTTCCTTAATGCCTTTACCACTTTTTTCCCTTTGAATAGACATCTAATTTTAGTGTCACTTGGGACTCAAGCGGGGGTCCCTTCTGTTCCCTATCTTTCTATAGATATCAGAGTGCACTATGGCAATTCAGCTGCTTGACAGTTATTAAGCACTGCATACGTGTTTCTGGAACACATTTTAAAAACAGGTAATCTTATCTTTTAACCCTGGTTTTTAAGAGTACCACTATAGAAAAAAAAGAATATCAACTTTACTTCAATCCTGTATGCCAACTTCACATTTCTTATTGTCTCCTCAATCTTTCTCTAATGCCTTACAAGTCTCTGTAGTGTACCTTTCCAAAACTGAACTCTTGGTTTGTTTCTTCCCATCCCTTGTGTTTTACCAAAGACCTTGTGTTTTGTTAATTTGTTTGTTTCTCCCTATAGGCCCTGGCATGCAAGAGGCTTCACTGATCAAAAAGACTACATTATCCATTCAATCTCTTTTTGAGCAAGGAGTTTGATATTTTTCCATCATAGTATTTACATCATTTGTCATCATATACACACATTTGCAAACAGACACATATACTTATATATACATATAGTTTCCAAATGAAGTATAACCATCAATAATACAAGAATTAGATCTGTTTTATTCACTACTTTACACTCAACCCCTTGCATCGCATGTGATATGTGTTTGGCAATCGGTATACACTTGGGAATAAATGAATTCATGAACTTAAGCTCTTTGAGACTAGCATTCTCTTTTATTGGCTAATTATGGGTATGGTTTCTTCTACATCCTACTTTCCTTAAAATTCATAACATCCTAATTTGTTTTGTAATTATTTCTGCACAAGATTTCTCATCTGTAATGGAATTTCAAAACTTTAAATACAGAATATAACAAAGAGTTGATATTAAATACAGTTGTTTCGAAATTAGTGAATAAATGACTATGGTAAACACATTATTATTATTGAGAAATGAATGCATCTGTCTTATAATGTTTAGAAATATATTTCATTATTTGCCTGTACATTAAGTATGCAATTTGTTTATATACTCGAAGGCAATTTTCCTAATAAATCATAACTTTCTGATACTCTAATTTAATTTTGGTTATGTAAAATAATTTCAGATAATTTCTTAGACATGTAAATGATCTATACGCTAAATCATTATAATTTAAATTGTGCAAATAATCCTATTAATATTATAAATATGTACATTTCTGGAGTCTATTTCTGTTGCTAGGATTATGTTTTTATAAAGGATAGAACATTGATTTCCAAAGGATTTCTTGCCACTGACTTTCCTGTGGCTGAATCTCTCTATTCAATAGCATGAACTTGCTTGAGAATAGGATATTTGTTTTTCATTTAGATATAAAAATGCATGACTACATTTCATTGACACCAAAAGTCAGGAGCTAAGCATATTAGTGTTTTCCCTAAACTCTGAGCACTTGTGAAAGTTTGCTAAATATAGAGAGCTCCTTGCATATTTTGTTTTCTGATAGCTACACTCAGTATAATCATTTCATCTTATCCTCTTTGTTCCATATGCTCCAGATTAAAAAGCTACCTCATCTAGCCTCGTGGTTTATATGCCAATGATTCCCAAATATAATCCCTAGCCCAGAATTTTTACCTGAAATCCAGACTCATCTGTCCAACTGCATACTAAATGTCTCAACTTGTGTCTCCAGACATTTAAAATTCTAGATATCTAATAGTGTACCCTTCATAGTCTGGTCCAAATCTATTCTTCCTATGATGTTTTCTGTCTCAGTTGATGACAATTTTGTTTTTTTCACATTTTTAGGCCATGTACTTGGTGTTGTTTTTCACTTTATTTTCCCCTCATACCAGACATTTGGAAGCATTTCTGGCTCTGCTGTTAAAATATTAACAGGATCCAACTATTTCTTACTATCTCACAGAAATCTCACTGAGCATCACTTTGATCTAAGCTCTCATCATTGCTTTGACCTACATCACTGCAGTGGCTTCCTGCTTCTCTGTGTCCTACCTTTGTGCTCCTTCAGTCTGTTCTTAACAAAGCAACCAGAGTGATTCTTTCAAGGTATCTGAAATCATATCACGTCTCTCTCAAAATCCTGCAATATGTTCCTATTGAACTATGAGTGAAAACGCAATGTCCTTACATTGGCTACAGGTGCCTCTATGTGATTCAGCAAGCAAGTTTCTAATCCCATTTGTTGCTCTCCCTGTAGCTCATTCCTTCAAGTCATGCAGGGGTAAGGGTGGTGGGAGCGGCATTCTTGCTGTTCCTAGAACAAGCCAGCCATGCTTCCACTTTAGGGCATTTGCACTGGTGGTCCATCTGTCTGGAAAATATTTCCCCAGATTTTCTCATGACTCTTTTACCTCCAAGCATTGGCTCAGATGCGCCCTTCTTTATGAGACCCACCATGACTCCGACCCTTCAAAACATGACACAAATTTGAACTGCGTGGGTCCATTTATATGGGGACTTTTTTCAATTAATATATAAATTTATGGTGTTGATAAATATGGTACAATACTGTAAATGTATTTTCCTTACAATTTTCTTAATAACATTTTCTTTTCTCTAGTTCACTTTATTGTAAGAATACAGTATATAATATATATAACATGTAAAATATGTGTTAATCGACTATTTATGTTATCAGTAAGACTTCCCAACCAATAGAAGGCTATTAGCAGTTAAGTTTTTGGAGAGTCAAAAGTTATACATGGATTTTCAACTGTGTGGGGGTTGGTGCCCCTAATCCCCGTGTTGTTCGGAGTCAACTGTATAACAACACCTCCAATCCCTATGCATAACTTAACCTTGCCATGCTTTTTCTTTTTTTGACAAAGCTCTTGCCACCTTCTAGCATACCAAATATTATGCTTATTTAGTGTATCAACAGTGTATTGTATGTCTACCACTGATAAAATGCAAGCTCCACAAAAGGAAAGAGAATGTTCTAGGAAAAAAAGGAAAAGAAAGAATGTTTTCTTTTTTCTTTTTTTCCCCTTCCTTCCCCCTTCCTCCTGCTCTTCCTCTTCCTTTTTCTAATGTTTTCTTCACTGTAGTGTTTCAAGCACCTGAAACAAACTCTGCTAAACAATATTTGTTGAGTAAATGGAGTCATTCAGCTCATTGCCTCTTTCTATGAAATTATTTAAAGCAAACTTCCTAGTTTTAAAGAACTTAGTATTACTTGAGAGAGAGAAAAAAAATAAAAATACAGCTGGATTTAACCTTTGATCTTCACTGTATTATAAGGCATTCATCTCATTATTGTACGATGTGGATATAACTATTTTACTCAATTTTTCAACATTACCATCCGAAAATCAGATTGGCTTCATTTGACCTGTGTGGAACTGATTAAGCTCTAATCAAAATGATTGCTAATTCAAATGCCCTCTTTCCTAGCCACACTTTTGGTTTTGTTTGGTTTTTAGAAATACTGGCTTATTTCATTTGTAGGTAATCAGGTTTAATAGGATACAAAAAAAGGTTATGCTTTTTGTTTTGTTTTGTTTTTCTTTTATTTTTTATACCTCCACTGCTTCTCTCCTATTCTTTCCCGTTCTCATCTCAACTCCAAGTGATGGGTGCATTTCCTTAACTAAAACAAACGAACAAACAAATGAACAAAAAAACCCACAACTCTTCTTTTGATTTATCCATCTTTAGGACTTTCTTATTACAACAACAACAACAACAACAACACACACAAACCCACAAAAAACAGAAGGCAGTTTTGGAGACAAATAGATGTGGCACAAGGTAACTACTTGGGAATGCTACATGATTTCTCTGTGCTTCAGTATCCTTACGTGCCAAATAAGGAAAAAAAGAGCGTTTCAGAGTTTTTGTAGAAATTAAATTATTTTACATATCCAAAGTTTATAAAATATGTCACATACATGCTAAAAAATAAGTATTATTCCTCTCTACTTCTTACATTTACAATTCTAATAGGTATAAATAGAAGTTCTTAGTACATGGAAAATGTGTTTAAGTTAGTATCTGGACAATTACAATTTCATCACAACACTTAGAAAACTCGTTTTTGTCCATATTTATTCAAATAGAACAATCATTATATTAAGGTAGGTAACCTTATCTGTTGAGTTATAAAAGTACTATAGTTTACCATGAAATGTCAGTTTGAAAGTTTATATAGATCCTGAAAACTCATTTCTATTAAGAAAAAAACAAATTTTTGATGTATACTTTTGCTATCTATTTGTCCTATATAAACTTTATTTTTCTGATTCTAGCTTTAATATTTCTTCAGATACATTTTGCTTATTTCTATCTTCAGATTACAAAGTTATCCTATATGACCTTGAAGATTGAAATTTTTTCTTCAGTTTTTCTTTTCCTATCATGATATTTTTTTCATTAAATAAGTGTTCTATGAAAAAAAGCAACTTTTTAGTTTTGACACCGAATTCACTTTTGAAAGTGTTCGAAAACATCTATGATTTGCCTTTGTTGAGTGTTCATCAGAAACAACATATGATGAGGAAATATCTTCCCCTCCAAGCTCAGAGCACACGGTCAGCTTCAATTACCGCATTTCATCTTTCAACTTAAAGGAGACTAAATACTATTAAAACCACTCATGCATTTGGAAAGACTTTTGAACTATTAATATTTATCACATATCAATGGCATGTGGCTTGTTATAGGATTCTTTCCCAACTTGCCTGTGTGGTGTCCAGAAGGAAAGAGCCTTCACAAATATGTTGACACCTGCTTTCTAGTTACAACAAGCAGGGAATTAACATCTGCAAGGAGGAGATTACACTCATGCATCATATGGAGTTTTTTCACACACTTCTGTGATTGCTTCAAAAATACCTCCCTTGTGACATATTCCATGAAGGAGCTAACAAATCTGCAGGCAGCAGACAACCTTGAAATACGGCCACTGCTGTTGAAAAGCAATTAATGATAATCTTTTCCTCACCGCTATGGTTGCCATTTTTTATCTATTATTATTATTTTTTTAGTTCTTGACTGAGGCACTCATATGTTATTTTTTAAAAATTAGAAGTTTCTGTTTATATTAATCCCTAAACCACCTTACTGTTTTATGAATCCCAAAACATCTTTTAGATTGTCAAATTAGGAAGTGTTTGCACAGGAGCGCCTGAGTGGCTCAGATGGTTAAGCGTCTGCCTTTGGCTCAGGTCATGATCCCAGGGTCCTGGGGTCGAGTCCCACATTGGGCTCCCTGCTCAGTGGGGAGCCTGCTTCTCCCTCTGCCTCTCTCTCTCTCTGATTCTCATGAATAAATAAATAAAACATTAAAAAAAGTGTTTGCACATATTAAGAAGAAAATAAATTAAGTATTTCATTGGAGCACAAATGACATTTGCTCTTGGAGCCTTCCCTTTAAGAACATGTGACTTTATGTATCTTTTTACTAATTTTTAAACTCTTCTGTGATTCTTCACCTGTTGGCTGTTTATTCTGGGGGATATTGAATCTGTATGTTTGTGTGTGTATATGTGTTTAAGAAAATAAATTGGTAAAACAAGACAATCTGGTAAATACCTGTTTACTTCAATGACTTCTCTGTATTATACAGAAACTCTGTATTGCAGAAACATTTTCCATCTTGGTAAAAAATAAACAAACTCTTTGCTCCTCACAGAATATCAGAAAGGTGTTGTATACTCTTGTAGTTATATAGGTAAAACCTCTTTTATTAGGGGTCAAAAGTTCAAAACCCCAGGTGACCATAAGTGGTAGAGTGAATTAGATAGATCTCTGAAATTTATTATATATCAGGTAGGTATGCCTTTATTTGTCCAATGTAAATGTGTTAAGTTCTGTTGAATATCAAATACAAAATGGGTTATGAATATCTATTAACATTATTAGATAGCCAGATCTCATTGAGTGTTTATTAGATGTTAGGCATTATGCCAAGCATTTTACATGTTAGCTCATGCAATTTTTATATCAACCTTAGAAGGTGAGTCCCATAATTGTTCCTTTTTTGCAGGGCAAGAAATTGAAGTTCAGAGAGGTTAAATAAATTGCCCAAAGTCATAAAGAAAATAAGCATCAGAGTCTAGATTCAATCCCAGGAACTTTACTAAAATTCTAGCACCTAATTGTCATATTTCTTTAAGCTTTTTTAAAAATTTTAAAGCAATAATAATAACCATAAAAATGCACCTCAGGTAATTTTCCACATAGATAAAATGTTGCAAAATTTTAATCTTCTTTTTCTTTCTCAATGGAATCTTTTTAAATCCCTTATTATCCTAGTGTATGGATTTGTTAAGAATTTTTTTACTTGTTCAATTCATTGTGTTTTTGTTTTTGTTAATAAATATAATTAAAATATATTATACCTATAAAGGAGGATAAAAGTCAATACAGACAGCAATATTATTTACTTTCAAATTCATTATATAGACAGTTTAACTGTAGATTTATGGTTGTATAAAATAGTAATTTAATAAGTAATCAACTGTATTTAAATTTAGAGTAATTTACATAAAGCATATTATCAATCTCTATTTCACAAAAGAAAAACCCCTACAGTGTGAACAAGAATTACTGATAAATTTAGTCTGTCTGAGGCCTTTGTATTATGACACTTAGAGAAAACAAAATGTTACAAAAAATTTTTTGATTCCAGAAATTAAATTTACATTGTGTCTTCTGATATAGATTCTGAATTTAACTTTGAATTAAACTATTCAGCCCCAATGATTTTTACCCCATAACCTGACAATTTGCTAAACTTGCAGTATAGATGTAATACAAGTTTCTTTATGTTGTAATTGCTATAAACTCAGTCTTGGCGTATTTTGCTTTCTCATTAGAAAGCAGGTCGCTGATGAATTTTACTAACACAATCTACACTATTCATTAAATAAAGTTAAATGGACAATTGATTCACAAATTATATTAGTCTGCTCAGGCTGACATAACAAAAAAATGCAGACTGGATGGCTAAAACAACAGAAATTTATTTTCTTCAAATTCTGGAGACTGGAAGTCCAAGATCAAGTTGCCAGCAAGGTTACTGTCTGGTAAGGCCTCTTTTTCTGACTTACAGATGGTACCTTTTCTCTGTGTCATCACATAGTTTTTCTTCTGTGCATGTACAGAGAGAGAGATAAAAAGAGAGACAGAGAGAGGAAGAGAGCACACCTGATGTCTCTCTCTCTCTCTCTTTTTTTTTAATAAAGGCATCAGTCCTATTGAACTGAAGATTCAGAGGGAAACAAGATTTACTGCCACCAAGATGCTCACATTCTAGTACAAAAAACAGAGTGTAACTAAATGAATCAGTTCCATAATAAAAAGCATGGCATGATGGAATGATACCAAGTAGGGTAGATAGTTACAACCATCATGGAGAAAATGATGTAAAAAAAAAAAAAAGACAAATGTCACGTATTTGGTTCATACAGATTAAATCAGAATTCACAGGCAGATGAATGATTAGAGTCCATGCCCAGTTGTGTATTACAGTTTGTACAAACTTGCATATAATTGCAAATAGTTGAGTATGTCCAGAACAATGAAGGGGATAGGTGAGAAAAAGGGGTAGTAAATGACTTTTGAGGCATTTGTACTGGGAATCAAAGAAAAGATCATCAACAGAGAGTAACATTATTAGCCTTTTATAGTTTGAAAATAACATGCATGGTATTATTCAGAGAGGTGTTGGGGAATAGAGATGCTGGAGGTTTGAAGCCAAGAGGATTTTGCAATAGTTCAACCGTCAGAAAATAAGAAATTAAATTAATGTAATTATATCTGTAACAGGGAACAAAGGACAGAGTCAAATAATAGCTTGAGAGGTTTGATAAGTAGGTCATGATGAGTGGTACGGAGCGTAGAAGAGTCAATGTCAAAGCTTGGATTTCTAACTTTGACCTAATAGTGCACATGGATTAGATTGATTTATTGTCTATGGGTGGTGGTTGCTATTGGTTGTCGTAGTTGTTGTGTACATGGCGGATGGTTCTTTGTTAGCAGTTGTTCAAAATAGGGCACACTGAGTTATCTGGTACACCTAATATATATACTATTTAGAGGACGAAGTCTGGTTGGTAGTATACGTGCATATGGATATAGAACTCAGAGGTGAGGTATGGTTTTGGGAAAAGGTAACATTAGGTAGATGATTATGTGAGAGATTGCTTAAGGAGTGGATGTTGTACCACATGAGAACTGATGAAAAAATCTAGAGAAAGCAAAATTTGAGAAATAAATAAAATTTAAGGAAGAAATAAGAAATGCAACTTTAGAGAAATAGTTGGCTAACTCAATATACATTCTCACTCAAACGGCTTTTCCTTTGCCAACTTCCCTCTAGAGACTGGAAAAGCCAAAAATTTACCTCCCTGTCTCTATTGCTGCTAGGAACGACCAATAAAACAATTTTTACTGTAGAAAACAAAAGCAAAACTGCTGGGTATCTTCAAGGAAGGCTTTTACTTTCCTGATACAAGGTTGTGATTTTGCCGGTGTCATCCCTTTTTCCCTTCTTCCTGTGTTGAATATGAATAGGATGACTGATGTTGCAGTATAGATGTGGGAAAAGCCACAGAAATCATGAGCTGTTGTCCTTGTAGCCCGGAATCACTCAGTCACGCAAGATGAATAAGTTCTAGAGACCTGGATACAACATAGTGTCTATGATATCGTTAATAATGTATGATGCACTACAAAATTGTAAAAAGGGTAGATTTCATGTTGTTAGGTGGGGGGCATGAGGAAATACAGTTTGGAGGTGATGAATATACTTTTTACCTTGATCATGATGATGGTGTCGCTGGTTGTTTGCATATGTCCAAACTCATGGAATTCTGTATATTAAATATGTGCAGTTTTTTTATTTACCAATTATACCTCAATAAAAGTATTAAAAAAAGAATGAGTCACATGCCTTCAAATATTTTGTTATCTTAAGATAATATAATACTTTTGTTGAAGCCACTTAGTAAAGTCCTCAATTTCTTGAAGAAGGAGGCATTCTAAGTAGTACAAAGAGATAGTAAGGCAAAGAAGGGAAACTCAGAAACAGTCAAAATGTTAATATCCATTGTCAACTTTTTACCAAGAAGAAATTAAGAGAAAGCAACTCCAAATTGTTCTTGTGATTGAAGAGTAAAACATAATTTAATTTGTAAAAATTTGAACTTACCTAAAAATTTAGAAAGTCTTCACAAATGGACATAAATTTATGATAGATACCTCATATAATTAGCCTTTTATTTCAACCTCATTAAACATTAGTGTTAAGTATATCTTAGCTCGGTTTTGACTAGGTCAATAATTCAATGAACATTATTTTAAAGATTAAAAGATGCTCACTTCATGTTTCTTCTAAATTGGAAATAGAGGGGCACCTGGTGGCTCAGTTGTTTAAGTGCCTGCCTTCTGCTGGGGTCATAATCCCAGGGTCCTGGGATCCAGCCCCCCCCCACCCTCCACAGGGCTCCCTGCTCAACAGGGAGTCTGTTTCTCCCTCTCCCTCTGCCCCTTTGCCCACTTGTGCTCTCTTTCTCAAATAAATAAATAAAATCTTTAAAAAATAAATAGTCTTTAAAAAATAAATAAATAAATTGGAAATAGGCCTTTTAAATTATAAAAGTAATGCATGCTTATCAGAAAAAAATAAGATAATATAGATAAGTATAAATAAAATGGTAAAAATACCTAGCTTTCCACTACCAAAAGAAAACTTTATTTGGTACCTAAACTTCCAGATCTTTTCCTTTGCTTTACTCATTATTTAATATATACCAACATATAGTGATACAGGCTTGTTATGCAGAAATTAATGGAACCCATGTACAGTAAAAGTTTATAGAAAGGTATTTTTGCTATTTAGCCAGCTCAGAGAGTATTAGCTATGTACTTACTTTTTTTTCACTCATTGTTTCTTTGTTAAACATGTTTAATTTCTATTGATAAATTTTGTAAATGAGAGTCTTTGTCTTTTGGCTCCTATTATTGAAGTGGGTACATATGCTAAAGCATATTTGGTGTGAATTAGATAACATTAAATTAAATAAAATAATCAAAGAAAAAAAGCTTGACAGCTATAAATAACTTGACAGCTATAAATAACTTTGCTTTGGAGAAAAAATACTACAGCTTCAAAACTAGAGAAGTGTATAATTTTCAGTGTTTTCCTTTTTTTCCTTGTCATTGACTTAATTTAATATACATTTATCTTAGTCACTGTATTATTTATGTCTGTCTTGTCATTTCACTATGGTTCAAAAGGCATTATAGTTTCATTAATATGATAAGAGATAATGTTGAAATTTACAAACTACATAGGGAGTATACTAAGGAATTTGAAATATATCGTGAAGTTGATCTATGTATTTCATTGTTAATCTTTAGTGTTCTACGCTTAAATTTGGAACCATATAATGTACACTCATTTAATGTGTGTGTATATCTCTGTAGCTCTCACTTTGTTTATTGTGATCATGGAACAGTAAGTATAGATCCAAGTGTGTCAGCTCTATGACTAATGTTGCACTTTATAAATATATCTTAATTTAAATAAATAGTTTACTGCTGAAATAACATGAAACTTTGTTTACCTTTTCAAGAGATGACATATGCATTTTGGTTGCTTTAATTTTTGAAAACCACTGAAACAACTTATTTTAACAGATGACATATTTTGTCAACATGCCCTTTTTTGCTCTGCTTTTGTTTGTTTTGTTTTGTTTTGGACATTGGAGACACATCTATTTTGTTTAAACAAAATAAATAAATGAGAATGTTCATTTGGTGATTTCACTCAGTTTAACAATTCCAATGTCATCTTCTCTATCTTTGTGTATTTTTGCTTATAATCTGATTTAACAAATATTGACAGAAAGTTCCACTTCCTGAGAGTAGTCAGTTTTTTTAAGTAAAGAGAAAGATTTGTCCATAAAGAGCTATACAGTTTTAAATTCTAGACTTGCCTAATAAGCGCTATCAGAAATTAGACATAACTTACTCAGTAATTTTTTTAAAGCATCTCATTTACAACAAAACAGAACAAACAAAGGAACAAAAAACTCCACCCAAAACACCATTTGATTTCATGATGATTACTAGATAAATAGCAGGTGGAAAATAAAAATATAAACTAGAATATAGTAACTAATAATATTTCATTTCAAATACAAAGCATTAAGTAGATTAACAAAAAATAGGAGTAAATAAACATTTAGAAACAATCAAGTTACAAGGATATTTAACTAAATAAAGAAATCAGCCAAAGTAGAACATCTGGTCAACTTTGCTTAAAAACCATAAGGTAGAATTAATGCCTTTCCATTTCTAACACACGTACTTAAGCTACAAGTACATTTGTTGTCCAAAGAATTTCTCTTGCTGCAGCTGTGGTGCTGGATAAGTGTTGTCTTTGCTCTCTCTACTGCTGTGTTTACAGATAATATACTGACACATAAAACTGGTTCACCAAAGCCACAACGAAAGCAAGCAGTAGATCTTGAACAATCCTATGTGAGAGCACTTGGGCTCTCTCATTATAAAACATGAATTTCTTTTACTGGTTTAGAAAAGTCTGGGTCATTGTCACTCAGACCTCAGAGGCACTAAGCAGGCATAAAAACTGCAGGAGGAATGCCAAAAGCAAAAGCAGATATTTTACCAGTATTTGGCTAGCTTCTTCTGTCCATTCATTTAAATGTTGCATTTAAGCCAACTTGCAATACGAGGACTCATCAGGTCTATGAAAGCCAAGAGACATTAAGTTGTTGGTCTAAAATAAAGTGTCTCCTTGTGCCTTGAAATCTATTTCTGGGGTCTAAAGTCCATTTAAAAATATTGAAACAGTTAAATTACAGAGATTAGGGCATTACACTCAAATTCTAAAGGGCTTTGCTCAGATTTCAGGCTACTAAAAGTTTATACATTAAAGAAATCTGAAACAAAATTTGATGGAAGTAAGCAGACAAGCTCTGCCACTATTTGAATACAAACTTGAAAAATCCACCAATATTCTCTATGCTGTAGTTTCTGTGTATGAAAGATGATATTATGAAACCAGACAACCTGTAATGCCCATTTCAGCACCAATATATATTCCTTTATGATTTATTTGTATTTTCATGAGAACTATCATTTCTATTATTTAAATGACTCATTAAAAACACAAATGATTGATCAAATAATGTTTCTCAGTATCCTCCATTCTTATAATTATCAAAGTAAGTGAAGTTTCTCTGAACTTTGAACAGATTATATTTTTTATCAAAATATAGTTTTTCTATTTGTGTAATATATAATTTTGGTACAATGTAGATGTATAAAGTAATTTTTATAGTACCAAAGTGGCATATAAAATATAGCAATCATGAATATTATTACTTTTAAAACCATTTTGTTTTTACCTGGGAGGGATGAAGTTGAACTTTGCTGAATTATTTTATTTATTTATTTATTTTTGATATTTTTAAATTTAAATTCAATTTAATTAACATACAGTGTATTATTAGTTTCAGAAGTAGAATTTAGTGATTTATCAGTTACCACGACACCCAGTACTCACTCTAAGTGCCCTCCTTACTTCCTATCACCCAGCTACCCCATGAATTGTTTTAATGTTCATTATTTGATCTATCCTCTTACCTGTTTTTTGGAGACAAAGATATGTGAGATAGCCTATCCTTTTGCTATTGTTACCTACACTGCATCTACAATGAATCTATTAGCATTTAAAAAATATTTAAATTCAATTTAACGTATAGTGTATTATTAATTTCAGGGGTAGAATTTAGTGATTCATCATTTGCATATAACACCCAGCGCTCATTACATCCAGTGCCCTCTTTAATGCCTATCACCCACTTATCCCATTCCCCCACCCACCTTCCCTCCAACAACCTTCACTTTGTTTCCTAGAGTTAAGAGTCTCCTGTGGTTTGCCTCCCTGTCTTTATCTTATTTTTCCTTCCCTTCCCCTATGAAAAAAATGCTCAGTATCCCTGGCATCAGGGAAATAAAAATAAAAACCACAATGAGATACCACCTCACACCTGTCAGAATGGCTAAAATTAACAAGTCAGGAAATGACAGATGTTGATGAGGATGCAGAGAAAGAGGAACTCTCTTACACTGTTGGTGGGAATGCAAGCTGGTGCAGCCACTCTGGAAAACTGTATAGAGGTTCCTCAAGAAGTTAAAAATAGAGCTACCCTACAATCCAGCAATTGCACTACTAGGTATTTATCCAAAGGTTACAAACATAGTCATTCAAAGGGGCACCTACACCCCAGTGTTTATAGCAGCAATGTCCACAATAGCCAAAATATGGAAAGAGCCCAAGTGTTCATCAACAGATGAATGGGAAAAGAAGTGGTGTATATATACCATGGGATATTATTCAGTCATCAAAAAGAATATAATCTTGTCATTTGCAACCACTAGAGTGGTGAATTGAGCTAGAGTGTATTATGCTAAGTGAAATAAGTCATTCAGAGGAAGACAAATATCATATGATTTCACTCATATGTGGAATTTAAGAATCTATTAGCTTTTATACTCTGCTTTTTTATCCAATTGCATTGTGTGCTTCCTCTTTCTCCCCAAATATTGTATATATCTTAAGGCCCATTTTATTATTTTCCTGGCACTAAAAATTCCAGAACAATGAGTATTTGAATATGCATTTAGCCCAATTTAGGATATATATTAGGTACTCTACCAACCATCTTTTTTTGATCATTCATGCCCACTGGGATAAAGGATATTTTATTTTGGACAGGAATATAGATTTTGTTTCTTCTCAAAAATGTCTCTCAGTCTCCAGCAGATTAGCCGGGCTGTTTACACCTGGTGGAAGAAGTGGTAAGTATCAAGACAGCAAGCCCCAGTGAGCAAGCTTAAAGTTTCTGCTCCCAGTGGATTTGCTACTGTCACATTGGCCAAAACAAGTCACACAGGCAACCCTAGGATCAGAGTAGGAGAGGACTGTACAAGTGTACAGACAGACAAGGGTACGAAAAACCGGGGACTGCTACCACAGCAATATCCCATAATATCTAATTTTGGTGTTTTAATATAAAATAGAATGTGTTATATTTTAAATTTACTCCAGAACAAAAATGGAAGTACTTTTTTGCATTTTTCTTCTATATTTTTAAAACTATGATATTTGGTTTTAATTTATAAAATTAATTCTAGAGTGCATTTCCCTGATTTTTAAGCATGATTTAGATTTTAGTTGGCATGAAATTCAGCTGAATGCTAATGAGTAATAAACAAATTTGAGTAGGTATTACAGAATAAAGTCTAAAATGTTGATGTTATCTTTTTTTGTTTTTCAGAGTAGATGAAATAAAGGAAAAAATGAGGATGCTGAGAAGTCTGTATTATTAGTTTTCTCACTTGTTAAATGTACATTTTAACTCTTTTGTATTGTGATTTCTATTTACTTAAATGCTAAATGTACACTTTAGCTCTTTTGTATTATGATTTTTATTTACTTAAATGTTAAATGTACATTTTAGCTCTTTTGTATTATGATTTTTATTTACCTTCTTGGGTTTTTTGTAGTTTCCCTACTTGTAGGCTATAAATTTTCACTACTATATACTGGAAACACATGTCACCTTTTCTAAAGATTTGTAAGATATCTGAATTTTTATACAACTTACTAGCTCAATTTTTTTTTAGTTATTTCATCATGTAGTGAATAAAAATGCTGACATATTCAGAAATTGAATTCAGTAAATAGTGTAAGATTCGGTGTGAAAATCAAAGCAACCAAAGCTCAAGAAAGCATTTGTGTATAAGTAGGAGATTTGAATTATTTTGGTAAATGTTACTTTTCTATACATCTTTTTAAGGTTTTTTGTTTCAATATCTCACACTAGCATTTACCTGTTTCATAGGTTATCCGTGGGTATTCCTAAATTACTGCCTCTAACTAATGAAAGCCTCAGAAAATTAAAATGCCCGTTTCGCCAGAGTTATTAAGCAAAAGTTTTCTAAATTATCCAGGAGACACCGGAGCAGCATTGAGTCGAAAGTCTAAGTGCAAAGTAAAGAAATTAACTATCACTTTTTGCCCACATGGCCTTGCATATGACCATAGTGAAGAAAAAGTCAGAGAGAAGAGCAAACGTTTTGAGTAATCAGCATTTATTTAGTCTGCTTTTCCATGAGCCTTGACCTTTCTATGGCATTATAGCATTATGGTTTATTATGCTCAGACTCTATGGCTGCCATATATATATATATATATATATATATATATATATATATATATACACACACACATATATAGTGTTAAGAAAATTTCTATTGAGCTTCTTGGAAAAAATACAGTTAAAAGAAGGATGGTTAAAAAAAAGAAGAAGAAGAATAGTTAGTGCATCCAAAGTAGTGCTATGAATTCACCCATTGATAATCATTTTTGCTGTCAATATATTACAATGATGGATAACACATAAAATAAAGTTACAAATCCAGGCTCATAAAAACAGATCAACAACAACAAACGAAGAATTAAAAAAACTAATGAGCACACTTCTGCCACTGTCTAGAGAGGCATCAGTACCACATGTGCAAAGGTGGCCAGAAATTTGGCTCTTGCAGCATAATAAATACTAAATACACTTCATACACAAATGAAAAACTGGATCCAGGCTCACAAGCTAAATTTAAGGGAGAACCCCAGAAGGAGGGGGGAAGGGAGGGAGGGAGAGGGGAGAGTAGCTAATGCTAAGGAGACAGAAATTTAAAATAATGAGAAAGGGAAAAAAATCTATAAATAAGAGCAAAACCTAATTCTAAGAAAGATAGCTAATGGATTCTATAATTAAAATATAAATTCACAACAGACAATAATAATGTTACTTAACAATTTGAAAAAGATATTAAGATTATTGAAGATGTTTGTGGAGGTAAAATTAAAGATATTTGTCTTAAAAACTGATAGACTGAATTTATTAATCAAAAATTTATACAGATATGAGCAGTGGTAGGTAAATACATTTTGAAAAATTAGAAATCTTGGATAAAATATATATAATACATACAATTAGGAATTTGAGAAACAATAGACTACACAAAGCACATTAGTGAATTGCAACATAATCTTTAGAATTTCGTCACAAATGAAGCCAAGAGAAAGTTCACATCCTGCTATTATGTAGGAAGTCACAAGAGAACTATGAATGCTTTCTAACAATGCAAACAAGGTAGAAAACCAACAAAACCATTTTTAAAGCATGTAAGAGAGCTTATGCCACAAAGAACACCAATGAACTAATGTGTAATTTGATGAATACGTCTTGTCAACAAAGAGGCCCATAGCTGCTTTTATCTTTGATGGAGCAACAGAAGGAAGAAAAAAAGATCTGTGTAAGAAGAAATCAGATGAGAAAGCTAATGACCCTTTTAATGGCAAAGTGAGAACTAGCATAAGAGCGACAACTCTCTAGAGTAATTGATTTTATGTAAGACTTTAAAAATTAGACAGTTTTTTCCATTGGTCTTCCCTAAGTGCTCATGGGAAAAATGAAGGCAAAGAAGGACCCCAAGAGAGAACTCCCTGTGAGGTATAAATATCATACCTGAAGAACTATTGTGGTAAGCTAGAAAACTGAGATAAACACTATAGACACTTTAAATTTTTACTTAATCCAAACCAGCAGCCCTCTACAGGTGCGGAAATAGTAGGAGAGGTGACAGACTTTGCTAAATACCAGTCTTGGGGCCCATTCGTAACAGGAAATGTCTCTCTGAATCTTATAGTGAGTATTAAATCCTGGATATCTACATGTGGAAGAGAAGCAGGAGAACTGAGAGAGATATCTCTCCTGGTTTGTAATTGCCCAGGACTAGCAGGAAGATGAAGGCAAGAAAAGCTAAATGAAATCCGGTATCCAGCAAAAATAGAAGTTTCTCGTCCTGAATTAAAATAATTTGCAATATGCAATAAACGACCTGAATCTAACCTAAGCCAACTGTTGGTGTTGTTGATGATGATAATAATAATAGTGAATAGAGCTATTTCAGCATGAAATTGACTGCCTCATATAGGATTCAACTTGACAGAAGAGAATACCTGAAATTTTTGTACACAGATATTATCTACTTAAGTTCCCAAATACCTGGCACTCAAGTGAAAAAAAAAAAAATTACAAAGCACAAAAGAAGCAAAACACCATGGCTCATCATCAAGAAAGGAAACAGCCAATAGAATAGATAACATAGATCTTGGAATTACCACATTTGTATTTAAAATAACATATAAATACATAAGGCAATCTAGTGGATAAAGGGAAACAGCATTCATGACATATACGTAAGAAAGTTAAATAAATAAATCGATAAATAGATGAATGAATGAATGAATAAATAAATAAATAAATGACAGATAGATAGATGATAGATAAAACACCCAAATGGCAATATGTTATATAACAAATAATTTGGGTACTTATCAGATAGCAGAGAAAAATTTCAATGAAGTTGAAAAGAGGTTAAAAATACAAATACACAAAGACCCAAATGTGAAACCTGAAACAATAAAACTCCTAAAAGAAAACATTGGCAGTAATCTTTTGGACATCAGCCTTAGAAATGTATTTATGAATTTGTCTCCTTAGTACATGAAAAGAAGCTCAGTATCACTAATCATCAGTAAAAATCAAAAACACAATGAGATATCACCTCACACATGTTAGTATGTCTATTATCAAAAGACAAGAGATAAAAAGTGTTGTTGAACATGTGGAGAAAAGGGAACTTAGTGCACTGTTGGTGGGAATATAAATTGATATAGCCACTATGAAAAACAGTTATAGACGTTTCTTAAACAAATTAAAAATAGAACTACTGTAGGATGCAGCCATCCCACTTCTGGCTGTTTATCCAAAGGAAATGAAATCATCATCTCTAAGAGATATCTGCACCCCCTTGTTCATTGCAGCATTGTTTACAATAGCCAAGACATGATAAGAACACAAATGCTCATCAGTGGATGAAAGGATAAAGCAAATGTAGTAAATGCATACAATGGAATATTATTCATCTGTCAGTGAGGGAAAGGTGGTCAAACCAACAGATTGCCATTTCCTGTGGCATCAAATTGACAGAATGTCAGGTAGAAATCTAGGGGTGTTGGGCATAGACTGGCATGCTTCAAATTAAGGAAGTAATCACATAGCAAATATTTTAAATCTAAACTTATACTCAGAGATTCTGTAATTCACATATGACAATATTGGGACCTCATTGATCAGGTGACAGTTATGTCCAAGGATAGGCCAGACAGATGGTGGAGAAAAGCTCTTCTGAGGTTTCCTCCCTGACCTAAGAACATCACACTCATGGACTGAAGTTGAGGTAACTCGTCCAGCACTGCACTGCAGGAAATGCACACCATAGTGTCCTGTGGTCCACCTGGAATTTAGCTCTTTGCAGTCTAAATTTCAGTCTTCACAACTTCCTGAACAACTAGGCTAAATCTTGCAATACATATTTCTAATCTTCAGTATAGAAAATGCTTTGTTAGGAGTCTTCTTTCTTCTCTATAAATCCTTGCTTCTTTCCACAATGCCAACTTAATAAAAATATTTGCATAAATGGTCATGGTCAGCTACAAAGTTCATCATAGTTTTAGTTACTAAGGTGCTCATGTGTCCTGTCAAATATCAATCTCCTAACTCCAGAAAGTGGAGCCCATGATCTCATATGACTTGCTGCTGTAAAGGTCCTGTCCTTCAATTTACTAAAATTAAAATTTTAAGTCATCCACTAGGGTTGTTTCAGACCACCCTATGTCTCATTTTTTTTCAAGATTTGAGGAAAATTCACTAAACAGTTAAAAGTTTTAAGGCATTGGTTTTATATATATATATATATATATATATATATATATATATATATATATATATACAGAGAGAGAGAGAGATACCAATGCCTTAAAACTGTGTATGTGTGTGTGAAAGAGAGTGTATGGAAGCAGCTTTATCTTCCTAAAATACATTAGATGAATTTCTTTTTTTTATATATATAGAGAGAGACAGAGAGAAAGAAATAAAACAGAAGATGGACATATAAACTTAAGATATAAACTTCACTATTAATAAAGTAAAAATTTAGATTTACTAATAATAAAGATTTAGATTTGTGGCTAGAGACTGACTAAAAACCTATGAGTTGCCATCTTCACTGTCTAAACCTTGGGATTCCCAACTTAGAGAATATTAAATTATTTATCATTATCTTCTTCATACTTTATATCAATTTTTTTAAGAAATTAAAAATAAAGAAATTCATCTAATGTATTTCAGGAAGATATAACTGCCTCCATACACTCTTTTACACACACACACAAGGAAGACCTATCTGGGAGCCAGATACCATCTTCCACCTCCTGAACATAGTTTTAAAGGCCTAGTGCAACATCTATACTTATTCTCAGATTCAACACTTTCCAAAACTGATTTCTGGTATCAAGAAAAAATTTAATCCCTGACTTCACAGAACTTTCTATCTAGTAGAAGAGATAAAATGTGTAATATGTAATGTAAAATTTGTAATAATGTAGATGCAATAAAAAACAAAACGTGAGGGGCACTTGGGTGGCTCAGTCAGTTAACTGTCCTCCTCTTAATTTTGGCTCAGGTCATGATCTCAGGGTCATGAGATTGAGTCCCATGTCAGGCCCCCCACTGAGTGTGGAGTGTGGAGCCTGATTAAGATTCTCTCTCTCCCTCTGCCCCTCCCTCTGCTCAGCTCTCTCTCTCTCTCTAAAATAAATAAATAAATAAATAAATAAATAAATAAATAAATAATAAATCTTTTTTAAAAATATGAAGGATGGGGGCGCCTGGGTGGCTCAGTCATTAAGCGTCTGCCTTCGGCTCAGGTCATGGTCCCGGGGTCCTGGGATGGAGCTCCATGTCAGGCTCCCTGCTCAGCAGAAGCCTGCTTCTCCCTCTCCAGCTCCCCCGCTTGTGCTCTCTCTGTGTCAAATAAATAAATAAAATCTTTAAAAAATAAAAAAATAAAAATGTGAAGGCTGATGTAATAAAAGTACCAGAACCTGTACACTAAATAAATGGTTCTGTAGAAAGAGGGTAAGGAGACGGGTGAGAAGAAACAGAAGCAGTCATACTGCCTCAGGAACAGCGACTGGACTCTGTGGCTCATTTAGGGACTTATGATACAATTTCAATGACACAACCGTTCATATTCTAGATTGTTCTGCATCCAGTTAATTGAAAGTAATCTGGAAATTCACAACAACCTTCCTCTGGATATTTGCTCACTTCCAACGTAAGCACATTTTTATGATGTGTTTAGCTAGCAGATTAGTGAAGTGGGTATGTCAGAAAGATTCAGCTTGCTAATTAACGTTTTTAATGAGTTTTTGCTGTCTCTCCTTAGCAGTCTATTTACCATTTTCCATACTGTAGTTTAAAAGCCAAAATCCTAGTGGATTTCAAATTATCTCAAAGTATTTCTACTAAAAATCTGCCCACTCGTAATATTTAATGAATTTAATTGATAGCAGAGAGACTAATAGTAAGGTGGAGTATAAAAGCATAAAATAGTAATAATGAGGAAAGTTATAAGAACAAGTGTATAACAAAGCATATAAATATATAATACATCCAAACATTAAAATAATAAAATCAAAACAGAAATATGTGTATGTAGAATTCAATAAAAATTACCCAAATGTACATATTACTATATATGCAATATTTATTTAAATGAAGTTTTAATGAACTTGTAGTTAAATTCAAACTATCTTAATCTTATAAACTATAATCTATGTGATAGATTGTTTTATTTGCAAATTCTGTGGCATTGGTCAATACACTGTAACTCATAAACAATACCTGTATATCAACTACATTAATTAATTAGTGTACTGTTACTGTGTACTGTATTCTATTACTATATATGGTAAGTTCTAGTTTGGCAAATATAATAGCAAAATGAAGAAGTACATGTCTATCCACTGAGTGACAGTCTGCTGTCCAGAACAACTCCCAATTAAGAGAATCTTAATGGTGCTATTTATTATCTATGTTTCACTTTATTACAATTTCATATCAGAGAGAAAATTTAGAGTCAGAGTTCAGACTTGGTGAGTGCTAAGCTTTGTACAAAGTTGAGATTGGTTAACTCTGTTCAAGCTGGGAAGCTTCTTTTAACTTTCCTGGTTACTTTTATGGAGGATGCAACATGTTGATTTCCAACAAAATCTTTTTCCCCTTTTCATGTTATACAGCTCTCATTGGGAAGTGGCTTCTCAGCTAGAGATGACATTACCTAGACCCTTTCTGTGGTGGTAATAAGACCTGTCTCCAATGAAAGTGAAGATGAAAGTAAAGTGAGTGAAACGTATCTGGGTGAAGTTAGTTAAGAATCACAGGAGCCTGCCTCTTGCTTTCTCTTTACCCTTTTGAGGACTGAGGACAGAAGACTCTTGAGTTTCTGGGGCACAGCAGAGCAGTCTGGAAGCAACCTGGTTCCTAAAGAACCCCAAAGATGAGATAATCTCACATCAAACAGGAATATACCCACATTAGCTAGCCATTTGAGTGACAAGTAAACTTCCCTTGTGCTGAGTCGTTGAAATTTGGGGGTTTATTTTTTAGGTTATGGAGAGCTACCTTAACTACAGAAAGGATTCAGGATTCTTCTACACAGGTGAATTTTTTAATCGCATTATCTCAGTGATCATTTGAATGCTTATTAGATACATCTATATTGGTCTCCTAATAATGACCTATTAAATTAAATCAAATCACCTATTAAATATATATATATGCATATATATGTATATATATGTATATGTATATATATATATACACATGCACATCAATTAAGCATACATGAAGGATGGGATAAAGTCAAAGTTTGAATGTTAGTAGTCAGAAAACAACCTTAAAAGCAACAAACACATACACATACACACATTTTCATTTATCCAGCTAATCAACACATTGTGGGGTGAAAAGGCACATAGGAAAATCTGTTTTCTTTCTCTATGGATTGCTTCATCTCCTCTTTTCACTTTATTTTACCAAGCACATTGTGTTAGGGATTTGGGAGGCTTATTATTAAAACAATCCTGAATCCTAAGGGAAAAAAAAAAATCAGGTGATGCAGATGTGATCTAAGTGAAGAGAATAAGCTTTAAGAAAGTTCAATGAAATCATATTACAGGAGGAATATACAAAACACCAGATTCCCTAATGCAATCTATGATTATATGAGGTTAACTTTAAATCCTCTTTGTTATTACAGATTACTGATTAGAGGCAATATAGCTAAAATATGAAAAGAGGAAAAAATCGGTTAATCACTGGACTCTACTTTTAATAAAAATATTTCCTTTCTTTACCAATGATATAATTATATTAATAAAATTCCCATACATGACTGCCAGAAATTCTTTTGAAGGGTGAGTATGAGTTTGGCTTCAAACACTGCTATCGTGATAGGATCAAAATCTTTTAGTTGCAGAGACTCCACTCCATCTGTTCAGTCCTACCTAACAGGACAAGAAATAGGTACCTCCCTTCCACAAAAACAATAAGAATTTCTTCCCAAGGAATTTTTAATTGGTGATGTCAGAAACAGTTTCTCATGGCACATGGATGTTTAATTTGTAAACTCATAAGATCTGAATAGACTCTTTTGCTGTGTGGACTGAGTTGCCCTTATGGAAGAGGAATAATGTCAAGGTGACCAGCAAGATATAGAAAGAGAAATTGCCACTTAGCTTCTCAGGGATGTCTGTAAGCCTTTCTGATCACTAGCTCTCCTGCCTCTACCTTAGGAGGGGACTCTGAATCCTTTTGTTTGTTTGTTTGTTTGATCTGACTCCATTCATAGTTCCATTAGTTGAAATTTAAAAAAAAGCCCTAATAGAAATATATAAAATAATGCTGGAAGAAGAAATGAATTCTTATTCTGGTAACTCCTTGAAACATTTATGCTTTTTTACTTGCAGAAATGTTTCAGCAAAATTTAACGACGTCAATGACCTTTATTCAGAATAGAGGAAGGACAACTACTGCCTCATTTTTCTGAACTATAGAAATTATTCTATCTTTGAAATTCAGGAACTTCTTTCTCTTCTCTGTGGAGAAGTTTAACTTCTCATAGGTCACTCTACAGCAGTTAAGAACAAACCCACTGTCTGTTCAAAATGGTCCCATTCTCCAACTCTTTTGGCAAAGAATGACCCAATTAGCATAGTTCTAAGTTTTACTTTCTTTTCTGATAAATATATTTATGAAATCTTATTGAAAGTAAAATTGATGTTGTGTGAAATGTAAGACTATGAGCAATAGGGTTAGATCCTGAGGTTATACGTGGTTGAGTCTCAAAAAATATATATTTAACTTTAAATCTCAAGCTGTAGACCTTTACATATTGTTTAAAGGTGTTACTGTAATTTATTCACTAAAGAACTAAACATTTAATACATTTTTTGACAAGTATTGCTCTTGCTTGAGCAACTTTTATTAGAAACACTTTATTTCTTTTCCCTTATAAACCGTTTTATTTTAGATTGAACATACAAGGTTCAGCTTACTCTTATTGTACATTCACTGCATGAATGACTCTAAGGGCTGGATGGGAAGACCCTAAACCACATTTAAGAAGAACGAATAGACTAAGCGTCCCAAGGAACAGACTTCTGCCTGCTGATGAAGGAGGGTCACCCAGCAGGACACAGGATGAGTAGGGACAAGTACCAAGGATATCTCTGTGCCAGCAGGTGAATTGGCTGTGGCTCAAGACACCAGAGAGAGTAAAGAGAGGATGATGCTTGGGACTCTGATTCAGGCAGACCCCTGAGTTGGAATCTATGGATGAGAAGTGCAATGGGGTCCCCAGCGTTTTTTGCCATTGCTTGGTTGCAAAGGTGGCTCCTGGTAGGGATGCACTTGGACAGAGTCAGTTTCCAGAAAAGGCGGCACTGTTGGACATAACTCCTCCATGAGCCACTCAGCACCTACACTACAGAGATGTCACTCAAAGACCTGAAACTGAAGCACCACAACTATAAATATTTTTAACAGCAATTGACTCTCAACATCACGTTCACATTTAAGCACTGTTTTTGACCAGTCGGGGCATATGAGGGTCTACAAAGTGATATTTTGCAACCCCCCAAAACCTCTTCCTTGGGATCCACATGTCTGTTCATAGTGACAGCTCTGTCAGGTAGCTCCAAACCAAACCAGCCAAGGATTTGAGGAAGACATCTGGATAATTGTGCATGTCCACAACCAAGGAAGAGATAAACATGTTCAGTCACAAAGTTCATAGGAGTCTACTCCATATCCGATCCATCTTTCTTAGAGGGCCGTGTGTGTGTTTGTGTGTGTGTGTGTTTTGATTTTACTTGGCTCCTGCTGAGAGCAACCAGGATAGTCAATAGAACCTCCCCACTCAGAAAATGTAGAGGTCTACTCCTCCAGGAAGAAACCAGGCAGATAGCAGGGAGAACAATAAAAGACTCCTGCATCACAGGGATGCCCTGCCACAGCAGCAATAACCCTGGAGACAGAGGGGAATATGTGGAGGGGGAAGCTGAGTGTCACTGGCCTGAACATCTTTACTTTGCCCCTGTCTGGTCCATGGCCCACTTCCAGACAACTGATAGACAGAGGCATTGAGACCTGGACCTGCATTTTACTCTTTCCCCTGGAACCTCTCCCTACTCTCTGGTCTTCATGTCACATGAGACAAAGCTGCCATTCCACAGTGAGGCTGCAGTGCTGCCCAGGTGCAGAAGATAAAGCTCAACCCAAGAACTATCACACGGAGAACTCTGCTAGTCTCTGGGGCAAGTCTGCACAGGTTAGAAGGGAGGAGGGTGTTAGGCTATGTTGTAGGCCCTTCCAACACTTCAACAGTTAAATCAAGGATAAAATCACATTGGCTGATGTCCAGCTAGCTGACAGACCAGGCTAGGGAAGAAGTTCCACAAAGGTGTACTGTTCTTCTCTGTTTGTTTATTTTAAAAGAGTTAAAGTGGAATGGGGTGGGGGGATGGGTTAGCCTGGTGATGGGTATTAAAGAGGGCACATATTGAATGGAGCACTGGGTGTTATACGCAAACAATGAATCATGGAACACTACATCAAAAACTAATGATGTAATGTATGGCGATTAACATATAATAAAATAAAATTTAAAAAAAGTTTAACTCTTTGCCCATGCTTCAAAATCCATTCTAAGGAATACAGTAGGCAGATAGAGGCAAATTGTGCTATAAACCTCAAGGACAGGTGTATCAACAAACATGTCTTCATTCCTCTCTTGCGTGCAATATCTGTTTCTGGTTTTGACTTTTTTCAGCTTTACTGAGGTATAACTGACAAAATCAGAATAAATGTAAAGTATATAGCATGATGATTTGATATGTGTAATCCTTGTGAAAGAACTTACTCATCTTACAATGTTTGTTGTTCTCATGGAGACTGTCACCACTTTGGAGAGAATGTCCCAAGGTAAATCTGAGTGTTGACTGAGAAATGGGGGAAATAGGGCAGCTTGGCAACAGGAAGCTGAGAAGCTGGGCTACCAAGAGGCTTGACTTTTCTGTCGGTTCAGTGAGTCGATGTAATGAAAAATGGCTCCCAGGGCATAGCTAGTCTTAACATTGTCAATTTTCTGAGTCAGCTTTAGCATTCTGTTCCCCAGAAACATGAATTCTTGCAGTAGCAAGCTGACATAGGTGAAATCCACATGTACATACAAAAGGGTTGTTCTGTGGATGAGTCTCCATTGTCTAACCCACACACTTGACTAGAGTTTCAAAGTCTACAGCCACAAGACTGCCTCCTTTCTCTGCATCTGTAAGGCCAAATTTTGCTGCAAAGTCATGATGGTAGGAAAATACATAAAAATTCAAATTCTTCACTCCTTCCATTTTGCTCATTTTGTTTTAAAGGATTTCTGCCCCTCTGCCAGCACACAACTCTTGGAGGCTAACCCACCTTCTGTCCTGAGAGCCTGTATATTATTCCAACATGTCCCTATTCTCCTTCGAAACTGGGAGACAAACCAGGGCTGATCAACTCCTTTCCACCTTTAGCAGATTCTTTTCTATACCATCCCAACTCAAGAGTCTTACTAACATCAATACAAGACCCAGTAGATGTAGAAATGGAGATTATAGGTTCTGTTAAATATCTGGAATGATGTTATGCTACCAACTGGGGATGTCAGAAGGGTGCTCTCAACTCTTAGAAGTAAGATGAACTGAGTGCATCTTGCCCCCAAATCCAGCATGCCTATGCTGCTTCTTCCTGGGGGCTTTAAACTGCCTGTTAGGAAACTGACTGTGACCCATGTTGAAATACCTTCATCTATTCACAATGGAAACATAGCCATCTCCTACAGGAAAGGAGATGCCTTCAACACTTCTTTCACCCTGTGTCTCTTGTAGTTGCTTCTGAGCCTTTTCTCCTAATAATAGGTATAACTTTGCTGTTCTCATGAGGAACAAAGAGGTGACCTTCCAGAAGACAAAATCAATTTCTTTTTTTTTTAATATTTTATTTATTTATTTGACAGAGAGATACACAGTGAGAGAGGGAACACAAGCAGGGTGAGTGGGAGAGGGAGAAGCAGGCTTCCTGCTGAGCAGGGAGACCAATGCAGGGCTTGATCCCAGGACACTGGGACCATGACCTGAGCCGAAGGCAGACGCTTAACCATCTGAGCCACCCAGGCGCCCTGACAAAATGAATTTCTTGTTTAACATCATCTCTTATTGCTCTTCCAAGATCATAAGAATAAGCAGAAAGGACTGATGTCAGTGCTTTGAAGCTTTTATGGCTCAAATTGGGGGCTTCTCTGGGCTACTGTGCAAACTAGAAGATGAACATGTGGGTACCAGGTATTCCCATGCCAGACATAAACCTGTAGAGGACCTCATGACCACTTCCAGCTGTGGGGAGGTCAGTGTGGCCCCACTGGACCCTCCCTGCCCCCACAGCCACCTCGATGATGCTGAAGAAGTTCTGAATGACAGAGACCACTGCCCCCTGATGTACATCACATCGATAAACAGACACACAAATGGCGCAGAGGTGATGTTTTCTTCATCATCTTCAGGCTCCCATTATTTTGTATTTTCTCATTTCTTTGTCTGAGGACTGTGCCTTAGTGAAGATTGCATTGCTAGTGCATGGCAGAGGACAGACATGAGTCTCGAGCTTCTCTCTCTAATTCAAATGCACTTTATCATTTCATTTTTGCTATTGTTTCCAAAGCCTTTTACAGAATTCAGTGGTAGCAGAGACACTTCTTTCCAAACTTCTTTACCCAATGGTTGTTCAGATCTCTGATTTCCCACATGAGCCCTGCATGGTCTCCATTGTGCTATCCATGGTTGCCAGTGTCATTCCCTTGGTGCAAGTAGGTGGAGGCTGTTGCCAGTTCTCCTGCCACGTTCCCTCAGTACACTTAATTTTATTTTATTTTTTCTCTTTATTTTTTATTTTTTTTATTATGTTATGTTAATCACCAGCCCCCTCCCCTCTAGAACCCCCAGTCTGTACACTTAATTTTAAATGAAGCAAATTATATTTGTTTTAAACTAAAGATAAATTTTGACAACAACACTTAGTTTGAACACATGGAAATATTTTAACCTAATAGGCATAGTTCTGTGTATAATGTTAATATAATTCCAGTATTTAAACACCACACATAAACTCATAGTAGATAACATACCATAGTTGAGTGATCTTAAATATCTCACTCGGCTTTATTGACATATTTTTAAATTCTGAAGTAAAATCATATGTTGAAATTCACTGTTCTTCTCTTGCAAAGACTTCTAACTCCAACTACCCAGACTTAGGCCAGGCTTCATAGATTAAGAGCAGGGTCCTCCACAAGCCCTCACTTTAGACAGCAGTGGCAAGTCTGAGGGTCCCTGGACAACAACCAGTTCTGACCAGCTGGCTATAAATTGGAGAGTTTTCACCACCTCTTCATGTTGGATAATTTGCTAGAACAATTTACAGAACTCAGGAAAAAGCTATACTTATGATTACAGTTTTATTATAGCAAAAGGATACAAATCAGAACCAGCTGAAGGCAGAGAATATAGCACAAGGTCCTAGAGGATTCCAAACACAAAACTTCTGTTGTTCTCCTCCTGTGGACTCAGGTAACAACCTCTCAGCACATCACTATGTATTAACACACAGCATTGCCAACAGGAAACATTCACCCAGGCTGTACTGTCTAAGGTTTTTGTTGGAGTTTCATTACTTGTAGGTTGTTGATGGAATCATTGGTCATGCTATTGAACTGAAATTCCAGCTCTTCTCCACTCTTTAGAGCTCTGGCTGATATCATGTAACACAAAGCCCTAAGCCTCACATGATTGGTCTTCCTTTCTGGCATGGCCAACCTCTCTCCTGAGTTACCTCCATAGCACAAACTATGCTGGGGCCCACCCTGAGCCACCTCAGCATAAACCGTATGGTGTGCTTGAAGTCCACCTTAAATAACAAAGACGCTCCTATCACCAAGGAAGTTCCAAGGATTTAGAGTTTACTTCTCAGGAACTGGGACAAAAGCCAGCCAAATATGTTATTATACAACCACTTAATCATAACCAAAAGAGAATTAAAGAATAATTTTGTAGTGTATGTGACCTTCTATAAAAACTGAGAAACAAAATACTCTTTCAAAAAATTGTGAAATTTAGTTAAAGGGAGTTCACGTGAAGTGATTAAACAATATTCAACTCACTGCAAATATTAAATTAATAGCAGTAGTGGTAACACTGATATCAGAACTTTTAGTGTAATTTCTTTTATCTAAAATATAGGATTCTGGGGCGCCTGGGTGGCTCACTTGTTAAGCATCTGCCTTGGGTTCAGGTCATGATCCCAGGGTCCTGGGATCGAGCCCCGCATCGGGCTCCCTGCTAGGCAGGAAGCCTGCTTCTTCCTCTCCCACTCCCCCTGCTTGTGTTCCCTCTCTCGCTGTCTCTCTCTCTCTGTCAAATAAATAAAATCTTTAAAAAAATTAAAAAAAATAAAATATAGGACTCTTTAAAGTGTAGGATTATTTTTATTCAAAATTAAACATCTAAAAATATGCCTTTAAAATAGAGGAAACGGGGCGCCTGGGTGGCTCAGTAGGTTAAGCGTCTGCCTTTGGCTGAGGTCATGATCCTGGGGTCCTGGGATCGAGCCATGCATCAGGCTTCCCTGCTCAGTGGGGAGCCTGCTTCTCCCTCTCCCTCTGCCTCTCCTCCTGCTTGTGCTCTCTCTCAAATAAATAAACTCTTAAAAGAAATAAAATAGAGGAAACCATAGTTTTAGTTGGAAGACATTTTAAAAATATGTTTAGAAGAAATAAAACTCCAGCTATGCCATTGGTGTGCAGTTTTTGATAGTTCAGCAATTATCCTACAGAAGGCAATAAGAAAGGAGACAGGGCACATGCTTGATAGTGAGGTTTTGAGAAAGAGATTCCTTCTCTCTCTCCCCCTCTTTGTAGTGCCTGAATGCCTCTATTACGGCTCATCTAGCTAAGAGATCCCTTCCAAGTAGTGAATAACAGCCTTCGCTTGTTTATTCCTGGAGGCTGTTGAATTTGTTTTGAGGACTACAGGTTTGTCCCAGTTTGAAACCCCCTCTTCATAACACAGGGCCCAGAGTAGGGTTCCTTTCATCCTCCAGTCATCTAGAGTCCATTTTCCTGACCATATAGCCAGTCCATTAGCTACTAAGGAGCTATATAAATCCATACTTTACAATTGTCATTATTTTTTATTCCTCTGATGAAATGAGAAATTATCATTCTTAATTCTGCTCATTTAGGAGACATATCTTTTTCTTTTTCAGCCAAATAAACCTATCACAGGTCACAATGTAGCTGCCTTCCAGATGGAATGTTGGTTCTCCACCTTTAGCCATGATACTTGTTGGGAGTCCTCTAATAACTGATTATAGAGAAGAGTTTTTTTTTTAACTCCTTTTGGAGTTAAAAAACTTTATGGAATCAGGTAACTTCTAAGAAGGAATTAATGTAGAGCCCAAAGGCATATCAGCTGTCTGTTTCCTTATGTGACCACTAATACTCGTGGTCACCCCTGATGCACATTCTTAAATACGTCATTTCACTTGATGAGGCGAATCCTCTCTATTGCAATACTATTCTAACATAAACCCTGAGGTGATGAGTATTTCAGACACTACATAAGCCCTTAAAAAGGATTATAATTTGCCTTTCAAAGAAAGTACTCCTGGGGGCAGCCTCAGGTAATTTTTCTGGTTCTAAATCCCAGCCATCACAACCAAATGGTACTTATTAGGCCTTTCCCAAAGACTCCAGTCAGCATAAGTCATAATGCTGATACTTTTAATACCTTCTGATTGTCAGAATCATATATGGTTTTGTATTATTTATCTATTACTACACAACAAATGATCACACACATAGCTGCTGAAAACAACACACATTTATTATTTCACAGCTTCTGTGGGTCAAGAACCTTGCTATTGCTAGGTTCTCTGTATAGGGTATCTCATAAGACTGTAATTAAGATGTTGGCCCAGGTGGGAGTCTCAAATGAAGTCTTAACTGGAAAGAATCTGCTTCTGCTCATGTCATTATTAGCAAGATTCAAATCCTTGTGAACTGCTGGAATCAGGGCCTCAGTCCCCTGTTGGCTGTTGGCTGTAGGCTTCCCTCATCAACTTGCTGTATATGCCTCACCAACATGGCCACTCACTTTGTCGAATCCAACAAAAGAGAGAGAAGAGGCAGAAGTCATGATCTTACATAGCCTAAGTGACAGGATGTCACTTTTGCCATATTTTATTGATAAGAAACAAACCACAGTCTCCATTTAAAGGGGAGAGCATAAATACCAGAAGGTGGAGATCATTCAGCGTGAAATAAGATTCTGCCTGCTACAGTTACCAAAAGATCAGTGGAACAATGACTCTCTGAAGCTCAAGGGAACCTAGTGTCACTTAAGTCATCACTTAAATCCATATGTATTCACAATTTTGTGGATTGTCCCTAAAACAATACCTAGATATGCATCATGATTTCTCTGGAAACCAGACAACTGGATCAGTCTTTCTACATCCTCTTTTGATTTTGGAACTGGAAAAAAATATATATATTTTTGGCTCATTGACAAATCTCTTAAGTTGAAACAAAAAAATATTTTTGGCTGATTGACAAATCTCTTAAGTTGTTCTAGCCCAAGTAATAAGTAGGAATTTTCCTGTTTGTCCTGGGTCCTGTACTTCACTTACATTAATCAACATCTCCCTAGTAGTTATATCAATAATCAGGTATTTTAATTCATTCCCACCTTAATCTTCAGGTTAAGATATCGACATTATATCCTCAATATAATGAATAACAATAGTTTTCAATTAAACCAAACCTAAGTCTTACCAGGTAGTGTCAATACGCACAAAAATGTAAATGTCCCTGTGGGAGAACAATAAATATGTAGCTCATTCTATCTCAAATCAAAGCAAATTGGCTCCGGTGTGTTTCTGAAATATAAATTGAAAAGAAAGTATGAGTTAAGGCCATCACAAAATACCATTCTCCCTTAACGGAGTTAATTAGTATCATATCAGGCACATCTGATGCTATTATAGGCGCCCCTTTATTCAAAAGGTGAGGGTCTGCGGTTAATCTACAGAATCCATCAGCTTTTCTCAACAATCCTGCTGGTTTTCTATTAATAAATTTTTAGGTATTCTTATGTCTGCATCTAGTATATCATTAATGAAAACTGAAACTTTCAAATGTCTCCCAAGTAACCGATGTTGTTTTGAATTAAGCATTTCAGTGGATTTAAATAATTCTAAAATTCCCTTAGAGCATAGCTAGCCAAAAGAGGATAGTCAATTTGGATAACATCCTTTCCCTAAACATTTGAGGAAAAGAAGATTGCCTCATTTAGATATCACATATATCAATATATTCTGGTGGATGTGCCAAGCTTTGACAGCATCATTCCTTGTCTTAGTATACTCCTATCCTTGGAAGATTGTTTTATCTATGTGGTTGATGCAGTATGTGGAATTCAAGAGATTGCCGTATTTCACATAAACATACATTTAAAGGGTAAAAACAAATTATCATCTATCTCATATAATCCTTGATTTTCAGTAAAAACTTACTATAAATTTCATAATAAATTTCAATGCTTCTAATACATTTAAACATAGAAATAGGGACTCCTAGGTAGCTCAGTCAGCTAAATGTCTCCTTCGACTCAGGTCATGATCCCAGAGTCCTGGGATTCAGTCCCTCATCGGGCTCCCTGCTCAGTGAGGAGGCTGCTTCACCCTCTGCTTGTGCTCTCTCTCTCTCTCTGACAAGTATATAAATAAAATCTTAAAAAAATAGAAATAAAAAAATTGATGTAAATTTCTCTGAATTAATATATTTATAATTACATTAAATAAAAAATAAGATTTATGAATCTGTCTTTCTCAATAGTCAAGCTCAAGAACATCCTTATGTCTTACTGATAGTAGTCAACAGTGTTTTTCTCTAATTACAGAATGCTCTGCCTTCACCAATTTCACGTATTCAGTGATTACATAATATAGATAAGTTGCTTAACAGTAGCACTGTAAACATCCTATTATGTTTGGTTTTGGAAAACAATATTCTATTTTTCATATCATCTTCATGTAGTCCTCATTACCATGTTTACTCTCAATCACATGGTTTGGTCCAGTTTCTTACCCTATCTGACCTGTGTTTGAATCACACCATATCCGTGAGGTCTAGTAAAGGTTTTGCATCATATTAAGTGAGTACATAAAAACAGTTTTTCATTTGTACTAACATTATGACAAAGCTTAACACATTTCTTCATATGCTATCATTAATATAACTTTCTATTAAAATTCAAAATATCTTTTATTTCCTTCATGTGTTCAAAACTAAAGCTAATAATTACATATGTTAAAGTTTATTCAAAATATTATGACTTATTACAAATGTTACTAGAGACCATTTCATGTTTTAGGAAGACATTTTTGCCTATCAATTTTTAAGACAAGAAAATACTGTATTTGTGAAGACAACTTTTTATAACATTAAAATGAGAATTAGAGGGGCACCTAGGTGGCTTAGTCGGTCAAGCAACCGACTCATTATCTCCCACTGGTGAGATTGAGCCCCTGTTGGGCTCTGCACTTGGTGGGGAGTCAGCTTGAGATTCTCTCTCTCCCTCTGCCCCACCTCCCACCCCCACCCCTGCCTGAGTGAGTGAGCACGTGCTCTCTCTCTCAAATAAATAAATAAATAAATCTTTAAAATCTTTAAAACTAAAATCAGAATTAGAGTTTCTGGGTATATCAATCTTATCAATGGCTAATTTTCTACTCTTGGGTAGTAAACGCTTATTTCATTTCTCAAATGTTTTCACATTAATATAAATAATAGCACACTGATAACACAAAAATGAATAGAATTGTTTGTGTATGCTCTTCTATATCAATCCTTTAAATATTTTCAAATGGTGATCCTGTGTCATCAATGTGAATAAAAATTTGTCTGTGAAAGCAAAAATCAGTTTCACTCATATGTGGAATTTAAGAAACAAAACAAAGGAACAAAGGGGAAAAAAAGAGAGAGCAAGAAAGAGAGAGGCAAACCAAGAAACAGACCCTTAACCATAGAGAACAAACTGATGGTTACCGGAGGGGAGGTCGGTGGGGGGGATGGGTGAAATAGGTGATGGGGATTAAGGATGAACTTGTCCTGATGAGCACAGGGTGATGTATGGAATTGAATTACTATATTGCACCCCTAAAACTAATATTACACTGTATGTTAACTAACTGGAATTTAAATAAAAACTTTAAAAAATAAAATTTAAAAAAATGGAAAAGAATTGTCCATGAAACCATTTATGTATTCTTAGAATTATTGTAATCATACAATGTCACATTATATTAGAATTATTTTTGTACATAAATGGTATCCATTGAATCTGACTTGCATCAAAAGTGAACATTTTTCAGTATTTCATTATATAATAAATATGGTAACAAATATGGGAAATATGCCCAAATATGGGCAGAGGAGTAGTTCATTGTGACAGCTGCTGGCTTGACAAAATCGTTAAGTCTTATACCAATTTTTTTTTTCCCTGTATCTAACTTGCTATAACTAAACTTCATTAACACTTTAGGAAATATGAGCCTTTTTCCATCTGGCACATGGCTTTTAAAACTCATTTGCTGTAATTTAGGAAATCTGCAAACAGCTGTCAAAAAATATATTTTTATTAAGTTCTTTAGCAGCATATTTGAAAGATCTGTAGCTTTGCCTACATTCCTAAAACTCAGATTATTTTCTTCATTTCTCAATTCTGTAAACTCCACAATCTCTTTCTAAATTCTGAGAGACTAAGTGGGTTGCTCTTTCATTATCAACCTGTTTATTGTTTTCTTTTATTTAAATTTTATATGCGATAATTCAACTAATCTTTGGCCTTGAAAATATTAAAAGCACAAGTGGCTCTCTTTTGTTTGTTTTTACAACAGAGACTTCAGACCGTGCCTCTCAATTCATAAAAAAAAATTGTATGTGTCTGTTTTTAGGCCTCCTTATTACATGTATTATACATCATATGTATTTTTTCTATTACTAAAAATCAGCTCATATCCATAGTCATATCTTTCTGATTTTCTCACAACCTTTCATATTAAACAATAATATCAGTAATTTATAAGGATTTAGGATGTCCCTAAAAAGTATAAATAGTAGAATATATAGGTTTTATATAAACACATGCTGTTTCCTGAGCACATGGTTGATAAAAGGAAAAACTGTAACAAGATATTCAAGAAGAGCTGGTAGTAATAACTATAAGCTATTTAAATAAATTAAATTGAGCTCTGTTTGTAGTAAAGAAGTGGCTAAGTATCCAGAAAACAACTAAAAATGCAGCAGTTAAGAATATGTAAACTATTGGGATGCCTGGGTGGCTCAGTTGGATAAATGTCTGCCTTTGGCTTGGGTCATGACCCCTGGGTCCTGGGATGGAGCCCCACATTGGGCTCCTTGTTCAGTGGGGAGCCTACTTCTCCCTCTGCCTGCCGTTCTCCCTGCTTGTGTGTGTGCATGCGCTTTCTGTGACAAATGAATAAAAAAATCTTTTAAAAAATAAAAAAAGAGTATCTAAGTTATTTATTAAAGTATTCTTAAGACCATTGATGAGTTATCTAGAGTATCTAAATGAAAGTGGGAATTCAGTACCGAACAGTTTTGTTCTGGAGACATTGCCACAAAACGATGAACTTGACAGGCACTGGCTCTCCAACATTCAGTATACAACAAAGGGATGAGGACACAGTCTAAACACCTGCCCAAATTGAATTCAAGACCATTCTTCTAGAAAACTGCAATCCCACAGGGCTATAATCTTTGTGAAAGTAAGAAGTGAATCTACAACTCTTCCTACTTTCTCATCTAAAGAAGATTAAAATAAAAGTTGCTCCTTGTAGAGCAGGAGGTCGGATGAGTGAGGAATTCCCTAAAATTTGAAATCAGAAGCAAATTCTAACATGGATCTGAAAGCCAAGATCACATCATATTATCAGTCTAAAAGGCAATTCACCTAGATGTCTACTATACCCATAATCTTTGGACTAGCTTTTCTCAATAATCCACAGTAATTTCAAAGGAAAATGAGCAAATCATGGTTAAAAACTCAAATGGATTAACAGATGTCCTATATTCATAGATTAGAAGACCTAAAACTGTTAAGATATTAATTATCTCCAAACTGGGCTATAGATTCAAGAATATATAAATCACAATCTCATTTTTTTCAAAATCCCATTTTTCAAAATGTCTTTTGTTGATGTTACTTGACAAAATCTTCTAGAATTTTTTAGAAAAAACAAATAGCCAAGAGTATTCAAGGTACTATTAAAGATAAACAGAGTTGATGGATTTTCCTAACCATAGGCTTGTCATGAAGCTACACTAATTAAGAAAGAATTACACCAGGTAATAGAAATACTGCCTCAGTGTAGCAATAAGAAAATACAACAATGAAACAGAAAAGAGAGCTCAGAAGTACGCCACATTATATGGACACGATATTTAACTGAGATTGTATTGCAGATCAGTGAACAAAGGACAGACATTTAAAATAAATAGTACTGGGTACAGATAATAGTACTAAAGACACAAACATGGAGCCAGATGCCTGTATCCAAATCTCAGATTTGTGCTTACTTGGTTTGTAATCTTGAGCAGTCAGTTAATATCTATGTGCCTCAGTTTCCTTACCTATAAAGTAAGGATAATGATGACAAGCTTTGTTCAGAGGGTTCTTGTGGAGACTGAATTAATATATGTAAAGTATTAAGATGAATAACTCACAATTACTAAACCTAACATGTATTAATTATCCATAATTATCATGATTACCTTCATCATCACCAATATAATCATCATTATGATATGGGAAAACAAACAGGGATGGCTAAAATAGGTGATGGGGATTAAGGAGTGCACCTGCTGAGATGAGCACTGGGTGTTGTATGGAAGTGTTAAATCACTGTGTTGAACACCTGAAACTAATATTACACTGTATGTTAACTAACATTTAAATAAAAACTTAAAAAAAAAGCTGAATTTAACAAAATAGGTAAAAAAAATCTTATGAAATTACTAATTACCAGTATTTAAGAAAGAAAGCCAGTGGGTAATTTCAATCCTAGGGTGCTGAATCAAATTATAGACATTTTAATAGTGATTGAACAAGTCTATGATCATTATTGTTTCAAAGTTGTAGGAATTAATTTAAGTTTTTGCAAATACAGACCTAGCACTGCATGTCTCTGGAAACTATAATGTATCGTTTGTAAGAGCCAAAGATCTATTTTCAAAAAATGAAGCCTACTTATGTTCCAAGGTGTGCATTGGTAGTCATATAATGATTCTTGGACCCATGACATAACACCAAGAACATTTAAAATACTCTTTATGTAGGAAAAAAAAGTAAACAAACAGATTTGTAATCCTTCCTTGTAACATAAGCAAAACTATTTCCAGGTAGAATGAAGAGCTGAGTAAGAGAAGCAAAACTTTAAGGATATTTTATTTCTATGTTTGAAGAGATAGGTGTTTTTGTTGGATATAGAGATGGAAGCCTTTTTTATTGTGCTGTCTGAGCATTGACGCAAGACTTAATATTGTTCATTCAGGTTTCATGTTTACAACAATGTTGTGACTGATCTGCCAAATGGTTGTTTTTTGTATATTTGTGTTTCAGTAAATTTTACAGATTCTTAAAATTCCACCCCACTCCTTCTCAGCTCATCTAAATCATTCTCATCTCTCAAAGAGAAAATACTGCTTGCCATTCTGCATGAAAACTTCCTGGCTCATTCACATTCAGTTATGTCTTCTGTATATTCCAACACTGTTCATGACACTCATTTGCCACTCATCACTTCCTTCTTAGAGCACTTTTAATCTGTTCAATGGCTAAAAATGCTAAGTCTAGGGTAAGACATCTAAATTTGAGAACAAATTCTAGCAGTTATTAATTGAGGATCTGGATAAATAACACCTCTCTATATCTCAGTTTCTTCATTTGTAATATAGAAATAATAATATCTGCCTTATGAGATTTGATTGGCTTAACTTTAACGTAAGCACTGTGCCTATCATAGCAGGCCTGATTACTTTGTCATTTTCAACTTTACTATAAACATATCAGCAGAAAATATTGTGCTATCTTGTTTATATCCAACTGAGCACCATTCAAAATATATTGTACAAAAAGATATTTAGTAAGTTTTTATTGTTTGTTATGGGAGCTGGCTGTGTAAGTTAAAGTTCAATCTGCCCATTTTACCATGCATTGTCTGTCAAAAGCCTTGAGAACTAAAGATAATTTCTTTTTCCCATATTTTCATTCATTTAGTGCTACACAAAGATTTGTAGATTTAGAGTTATTGAAAAGGAATTTTTTCCTTCTATTGTTCTCACGTAATTATAAAATAAAAATTGAAGGAGAAAGAATCGATGGAGTAAGACAATTGTGCTATTGTGTGTGAAACATATTACAGCTAATGGTCCTGGGTACTTAGGTGTCATTGCTTTTTTTAAAATAATACCTCTACCCTTCTTTTTTGTATTGTTATTATTGTATATTATTTGATTTTCTAAACTCCTAATGTTCTTAAAAGACTTTTGTCTACCAAAGTGAATACTCCAAAGGAGTTCCTTTTTAAAATTGGTTTTCAGCTGATCACTGAGGTTCCTGAGCATATTTTATTATACATGACTCTGGAAACAAATAACCACCAATCACCAGTTTGTTACTGAGAATTCTTCTTCTTTCCCTCTCTCTGTTTCTGTCTGTTTCTCTCTCTCTATGGGGAAAGCCTGCTTTTACTTGCATGATATCATAAGGGTGGGTGAGATGATCTCTGCCGTTATTTGACAAACAATACACTCAAGTTATCTAGGCAAGCTGTTATTCACAGATCTTTCTCACATTTTATAACATTTTTGTATTCTTTATTTTTTCTGGAAACTTACCCAGTGTCTTTTAAGAGGCTAAATAGCTTTGCTTTGAATGAATATTTATTTTTATGGAATCTGTTTAAAATGTTAAGATAGGGGCACCTGGATGACTCGGTTGGGCGACTGCCTTCGGCTCAGGTCATGATCCCAGAGCCCTGGGACTGAGCCCTCCATCAGACTCCTTGCTCTTCGGGGAGCCTGCTTCTCCCTCTCCTACTCCCCCTGCTCATGTTGCCCCTCTCCCCGTGTCTCGCAGGCCTCCCGCAGAGCAAGGAGCCCGACGTGGGGCTTGATCCCAGGACGCCGCCATCACAACCTGAGCCAAAGGCAGACGCTCAACGACTGAGCCACCCAGGCGCCCCAAATAAATAAAATCTTAAAAAAATAAAAATAATAAAATTGGCCATTACGTCTACTTGTAAGTAGTCTTTCATTTTATGTAGGAAAAAAACTCTCCTATATCAACCTCATTAAATTATTTGTCTGATTATGAAAATTGTAAACGTTTTAATAATGGAGTTACTTGAAATACATAATGCTACCGACAGCTAATTATATTGTAAATTGCACTATGGCATGTTTGCTATTTCAATTTTACTCCTCAGCCAGGAGGTATGAAATTTGTAGCTAAGTATTCAGAGTATAATTACTTTAATAAATGTGCCATACCTTGCTTATAGTTTCAATCTCTTATTCATTAGAAGAATTGTAACTATCCTACAACAACAACAAAAAATCTTGATTGTTCCATATCAGAAGATAGTTGAATTTTAAAACTATAACACTTAAATGGAAAGGTGTTAACAGCTTTAAAAGCCTATTGATATACGTAGTGAATACACAGATGTAAGTTAACGAAACTATCTTCTTGTTGTATATAGCTTACTATAAGATGTCATTAATTAATTTCTCATCAAAAGTATAAACTAAAGAATACAGGGAATAAGTTGCATAAATAAATAAATATATATATGTGTGTGTATATATATATATATATATGATGGAGCATTCACATTCTACAACTCAGAAGGTTAGCAGAAAATGTTCAACAAATTGATGCCACAGCTAAAAAGCTCAGAACTTAGGTAGACAAAGTAGTGTGTATCACACCCTATTGGAGGATTATTTTTTGTTTGTTTTCTCTGTACTGCAATATCTTTACTAGAATGTGTCCTATATGTTACAGAAGAACAAAGCTGAGAAAAAAATTCTGCTAAAGCCTACTACAAAAACATGTGACATCGAAGTGGTGAGGTAGTCTACGTGAACTTCAGGGCACACTTGTGAAAAAAAGAGCTAATGTTGCGGGCCGGAGATGCCCATCCTAAGAAAGGTCTTGATGAGTTCGTCCTTGGCTGGTGTTTAGGAGCTTGGTGGATAAACATCTCCATACACTAGTATAAAACTTCCCTCAGTGATAAGACTGGCTTACTGTGCTAGAACTGTGGGTGATAGTCAACATCTGCTTTCATCTAAGAGTCTGGCATTTTGGCATGTGTTCAATAAGGTTCAGTAAGGTATGTAACTCAATATTTTGATGTTTTCAGACAGCTTTTAAACTTACTCTTTTAAGAGTAAGTCCCTCACTCTTACCCTGCTGCCTCACATCTGGGTAAGCTAATAAGAAAACATGGTGCACCCTTTGTTGGTGCTGGCAGGAGATTCAGACTATGTAACCCTCATCCCAATGCATCTTCTAAACAACATAAAAACCCCAAGCCAGTCTCCTGTACAGGAACTGTTGAGTACCACCACACTCTCCTCCCACTTTCTACCCCAAAAATTCTCACTGTGTGAATATAAACCTCTTCTTACACTCTTGGTGTGTGTGTGTGTGTGTGTGTGTGTTTGTGTGTGTGCTGCCATCAATCTCGACATAAAACCCAAATTTTGTGTAAGTTTCATCCTGCTCTGTAGATTCATATCAAACTAGAGAGTGACTACACCAGCGCTTGTAAAAACCTTGGGTACTGATGAGCTGAGTACACAGAACAAGGAACCTAATACAGGACGCAATCCCAGGATCCCAGGACAATGACCTGAGCTTAACTGACTGAGCCACCCAGGTGTCCCTGCTGATTTTGATTTGTATAATTTTGCTATTATAAACTATGACTATACGTATAACCATGTTTTAGGATTCTCAGTCCTACAGAATCACTGAACCTGATGTGGTCCTAGGGAATCTGGACATAACACATTCATATAATTTCAGCCATTTGAATTAGATTCAGAAGTGCACATGGGTCTCGTCTTTATGTCACAACCATCTCCTGATATTGGTTGGCTACATTTCATTTATGTAACGGATCCTGATACCATGTCTGTTCATTTACAGTCATTTCAGTAATGTATGCAGGAACAAAGAGTGATTTGTCTATGCTCTTTTCCAACTCTCATCAATTGATTTATGTTAGTGAATCATCATCATGAGAAATGACAACATGCATTTGTCATCACTACAAATAAATAATGTTAAATATATTTTATTTTTTAAATATATTTTCTAGTAAAAGTAAATACTAGAGTAAAAGTAAATACAGATTTGGAGAAATACTACCTTCCAAAAACAAGTTTTGGAGTAAAAGTATATATGTACATTTAATAGGACTCTGGAATACATAAAATAATTGCATTTATGCAATTATAAATACGGTTTAGAAAATTAATTTTGATTGAGATCTAACAAAATTACAAGCTTCTGTTTCAGTTTGAAACATTGTTCTCACTCTGAAAGCAATTCATGTTCATATTAACCATGTAAATTGCAGGGAAAAGTCTTTAAGGACAAAATGATAGGCAATTGTATCTCATTTCCCTGTGATAACTTTGTTATGATTTAAATGTGTTTACTTTGCATGTATATTCCTCAATCTATTTTACTCTTTCTATATACAAATTATCTAATTAGTAAAGGTTTTAAAACACTTTAAAGTTTTTTTCACTTAAAAATATGTTCTAAGCATTTTATTGTTTTGCTTGTTTTTGTTTCCAAAACATGATTTTATGATCTCACATCATAGTTTTACTAGTATTATTTCTTCTTAGCCTGGAAGAAGTCTGCACAGATATTCAGAAGATAAACAGAACATATTAAAAACAACTTTATGCCAATTAAATTTGACAATTTGTGTAAAAATAGTAATTAAAAAAACTACAATGAACCAAAACAAAGGAAGCAATAGATAATCTGAAAGTGTGATGTCTACTAAAGAAATAAGTTTATTATTTAAAAAAACCTACAAAATATAATCTACAAACTTATGCCCATATGGCTTCCTCAGAATTCTTCCAAATATTAAAAAAAAAAAAAAAAGAATTACAGCAATCTTACGCAAAATTTTCTAGCTAATGGGAAAAAAAAGGAAAACATAGCATTATTTTTATAAGGCCTCAGTTACTTTGTTTTTTTGGGTTTTTTGTTTGTTTTAGTTTATTTTTTTTTTTAAGATTTTTATTTCATTTTTTTTTGACAGAGGGAGACACCGCGAGAGAGGGAATACAAGCAGGGGGAGTGGGAGAGGGAGAAGCAGGCTCCCTGCTAAGCAAGGAGCCCGATGCGGGGCTCGATCCCAGGACACTGGGATCACGACCCGAGCCGAATGCAGACGCATAATGACTGAGCCACCCAGGCGCCCCTAGTTTGTTTTTTTTTTAAAGATTTCATTTATTTACTTGAGAAAGAGAAAGAGAGTGTGCAACGTGGGGGAGGGGCAGCGGGAGAGGGAGAAACCAACTCCCCACTGAGCAGGGAACCAAGGACTCCTACTGTGGCTCCAGGTTCTAGGTCTCCATCCCAGGACCCCGAGTTCATGACCTGAGCTGAAGGCAGATGCTTAACTGACTGAGCCACCCAGGCGCCCCAGTATAAGACCTCAGTAACTTTGATATCAACACCACACAAATATATTTCAAGGAAAAAATACAGAAATATCATCTTCATGAACACATATTTAATAATTATAAACAAAATATTAGCAAAAGAAATCAGGAAGTAAACAAAGGGATAAATACATTGAACAAAGTAAGATAATTCCTAGAATATGAGTGATTTTAGCATCCACAAAGCATTCAATATAATTTATAATATTAACAGAAATAAAATATTGTACTATTTCTAGAGATGGAAAATTCAACTGATAAAATAATCAATTCACTCATGATATAAACTCTAGTAAACTAGAAATAGAGTGACCTTTTTATTTCAATAAAGAACACTACCCCAAAAATTTACAACATGATAAATAATAGTAAAATGTGAAAATTTTAACGCTGAGTTCTGGGTGAGGCAAGGATGCCTACATTACTAGTACTATAAAACATTTTACAGGAATAGGCCACACCAGAACAATATGGCCAAAACCAAACCAAACCAATATAATGGAATGTCAGATAATATGATATAATATCACAAGTACATTTAAAAAATTAAAAACATGTGCTTTGGAAAGGAAGAGATAATTGCTATTATTTGCAGATGACACTATGCACCCATCAAAATGGCTAACATACCAAAGAGAGACAAAATAAGATGATGGGGAGTGGGTGCCTGGATGGCTCAGGATCTAGCCCTGTATCTGGCTCCCTGCTCAGCAGGGAGTCTGCTTCTCCCTCTCCCTCTGCCTGTCACTCCCCCTTTTTGTGCACTCTCTCTCTCTCTGTCAAATGAATAAATAAAATCTTAAAAAACACCAAGATGTTAGGGAGGTCTTGAACTGCTTGAAATATCATAATATGCTGTTGGAAGTGAAAGTTAATAGAAAAACTGGAGAAGTGAACACACGCATGCCTTTAAGCAATTTCATTCTAGTTTTGTTACATAATAAAATGTTATTTACTAATTAGAATGAACGAACTTTAACTATGTACAAAAATAGGAAAGAGTAACATATTACATGTTGATAAGAGGACCAGACTCAGAAGTATTTTTGGTGCAAACCAAATTTAGGACAGGAAAAAACTCTCCTTTGTGTTGGGAATCAAGATAGGGCTTACTTTGTGGTAAGTGGGTTAGTGATGGGAAAGATACACAAAGAGGCCCTCAGTAATGCTGATGTTTTTCTAATTCTTGAGTGATTTGTGCATTTTTTCTTTCTCTACAATATTCAATGAAAAGTTTAAATATTTTTCTTTGTACTCTATTTCACTCCAATTTTCCTTAAAAATACATCTTAATTTAATATATTTTGTTCTTGAAAATATTTTATATTTACCTTCTTAATCAGAGTTTCATACAACAGAATATATATATAACTTGAAGTTTATTCATAAAATATCCTGTTGTCCTAAGTCTCTAGGTTTTAAAATGTTTTTCCTCAATTGGTTTTATAAAATTATTATCAGTACATGATTATCAAAACACTGTGTATATGTAAATATTTAACTTTTGATATTTATTGAAATAACATTTTATAGTTTATATATTCCTTAATTTGATAGAAGATACTTATTAAATTATTATATACACACAGAAATACTAATATTTGCTGGAATGAAACATTGTCCACCAGTCTTCATTTTTATAGCTTTGGACTCAGAAAATTTGTTGTTATAAAAAAGTAAATGTAAGTGGCAAAGTTCTTTTTTTTATAGCGATGTCACTTAACTCCTTGTACACCTCCTGTCTTACATGACAAAAGTGACTTATAATCAAAAATTATTTTTAATAAGCTACTAGGTGAGAACTGAATTTTGTTTTCCATCCAATATGTTTAGAACAACAATAACAAAAATGGACTGGTTTTAAAAGGATCTGTTAGCCAGGACTTGGCATTTCCCGTTTTTTCAACAACTTTATCAGTTAAATACTGTATTTTGAAATGTCCCTTTGTTTGTTATGCTGGGCTTTTTTTACCCTCAGGCTATTGTTTCGTGGTAAGATTCCAAAGATACGAGAAATACAATACGTGAGAAGAGACAATCGTAAAAGTGTAGGTAGAAATATCAGCAGATGAATTCCCATAAGGGCAGTTTTAAGGAAGACTATTGAGTATAATAATTTGAAAATTAATTTTCTTAAGATTGTTGGTAGTCTCATGAACTTCAGAAAGTTTCACATCAAACGAGTTGATGGTACATCCCTATAAAGACTACTGCACTGCTCTGCTTTTCAACTTGATCACTGTCCATATATCCATATGACACCAAATGCAGAGGGCTGAGGACTGGTGAGTTAGAAAGAAGAAATAGTGTGGATTCTTAGAGGAATGGAAATTCAAGTGCAATAAAAAGTGACTTCTCTGAGACCACCCACAAATTGCTTAACTTTTCTGTGGTTATAAATAAGAAAGAAGGGAGTGAGGCAAACATATACTTAATTGATTACTTAGAAAATATATTAAATGACTGTTCATTGATTTGTTTGAAGAAAATTCTGATTTCATTTGACCATAGCAGGCCACTTTATAGAGAAATGGGAGAAAATAACTAAAATGGCAAACACACTCATTTCATGATTGTTTTTTCCCTACCACAAACTGTTTGCATTCTTAATACGGAGATAATTTTTTTATTTGAGATAATTACTTTAATTATTGTTTCTTATAATGCATTTTTAAAATGTTACTGATATTGAGAGAAGAATCATGAAATATACACATGTAACAAAGTGATTGTTATCCTATATATGGTTCAAGGAGATCAAATCAGTTTACTTATTCTGTAGTGAAATAAAATTCCATTAATAGAAAGTGACATATTGTTAAGATCCTGCAGAAATATTTATTCAAATGTAAGAAAATGCTTTTTCTGCCATAATTAATCTTTTTTTCTTATTTCTATTGAACTTGACATTTTGGTCCCTTTGAATAACATTTTAATTGGAGCCCATGAACCTTAAAAGCTGAGATTTATTTATTGACACCAGGGGAAACTCTCTGAACTTTTTCACATGTCATCATTATTTCATAATATCTCTTTGACAATTTTGAATATTATTATGGATATTTAATGCATGCTAATCTATCTTGTCTTCAAACCATTTTATATGAATTTAACATACGCTGTTAAGGAATTAACAAGAATCCATAACATAATGTAGTCCCTTAGCTCAACCTTTCATAGCACGGGAGCTGTGTATATAAATGTTGCTAAAAATTTCCCAACATTATGATTCCCAATTTAAATTCTTAAGACTCTCTAAATAGGAAGTGTGGGTATAGGGAGATGTTTCTCACTCATGTTGGTTCTACTGTTGTCTTTGGTGTGTTTTCTGTGCTAGCCACAGAAAAGCTAATCTTCCAACTGTTCTGTCTCCAACCTGTAAACTAATGTTACTTAGAGACATTTTCACATCTTCCTTGCCCTGACATGGGTGTGGCTAGGATATCCATCCCCTATAATCGGGCAGTGATAAAATTTAAGAGGAAGAAAGAAATTTGAGAGCAAATGTCCTCTATTTGTTCTTATCCTTGGTTATCAATTTGCAGAGCCACAATCTAAAGTGTTCCGCTAGGAAGAGGAATAAAAAAGGGACCAAAGTCTATTGTTTAAGAATGAGTAGTTTTCGCTGACTTGGAAACATTTGTCTTCTATCCAAATAAGAAAATTTACTTCACTTGTATGTTTCACTCCCCTGAAAAGCCTTCTGTTTATTTTCTTTCTTTTTCTTGTTTTCAGTCATGCCCCAGCCTTGAGCAAGAAGAGATTGATTGGTAAAGTTATCTAGTGATTTACTAGACTATCCATTCTGTTCATTGTAGAAAATTGCATTCCTTTATTAATGTTATTACTTGCTAAGCAGCAGATGTCAAATGCTGTAGCTGAAACTCCTTAGCTTCCCAAATTAATCCTTTAAAAATCAACTTTATATTTAGTGTTAAATAACTTACAAAACTGGCTTCAAGTGAAGCTATGCTAATGTCTACAATTGGGTTGTAAAATTATTAACCATTATATCCACAAGTTCAAACCTAGATTAATATTCTTTTGGCAACTTCCATACCAATTAATTCTGACTTAAAAGTTTAACTTCTATAGGAACATCCCTTAGTCCCTGTCTCTATCACTTTTTAACTTATTTCTAGTCACCACTATTCTTTTTCTTGATAATATGAATGTTGGGTTAATTAAAAAAAAAAAAACTAAACTAACAAAAATACAACTGCATTACAAATGAATACTTAACTGGAGAATCAAGATAACAATAAAAAGCAAAGGTTAACATTGTGACCATTTACAAAGTTTATATTAACTTACTTTTTAAAACTATCCCCTAGGTTTTTGTAAGTAAAGAATATGATATAGGAATGGAATGGTCATCATTATAAAACAAGATCAGATAATGCATAACCTTTCTTTTATTATATAAAGACAGAAATTTAAGTTATTTAATAATTTGTAATTTAATTTTGTGTATATGTTATCATTAGTTTTAAGTAACTTCAGTTTTAATTATATATAAACTCAAATAGTTTCATTATATTTATTATAATAATTAAAATGGCCTGCCCAATGCCTTCTGTTGTTAATGAACTATAGAGTAAAAGTATCCAAAATTTGAAAATAAGACAAAATAATGTGCAGTATGATTTCAATGTCATACCAGGTATTGTTTAACAAGAGCCCCTTAGGATTATTTAATTATCTAGTAGAATGAACCTGTGGTGACTCTGCTACTTATTGTTTTGTTAAAGCCCAGACAACGTGAAGTGCATGCTAACATGCAGATTTCTGTCCAATATAGAAGACAACTCCAGAATTTATGGTTTTAGTGCCCTTGAGGATGTTTACTAGTTTTATATCTATCTTAGCTATTTTAACATCTTCATTAATTTTTTTTCAAAATGACTATTAATGCCCAGATTTTCAAAACGTTCTTTGAATCAGCTTTATCATTTTATTGATTTCCTCATTGATGAGTTAATAAATATTTGACACATGTTCATAGCATACTTGTATAAGAGTCATGCTTTTAACTTTTTAAAAATTACATTTAAAAATTGCATTCCCCTATATGTTTCCTATGTTTCAATATTAAGTTAAATTTTATATATTCAGCCACCATAACTGAAGTTGTTAAATCAAAAAGCCCATTGCAAGTTTAATTTTCTGTGATTGATTAAAAAAAAAAAGAACTTTTTACATAAGCTTTGATTGCCATATGATTTTACAGCTGACAAAGATGGTACAAATTAATGTTGAATTTTCTGAAACTCATCACTTGGATCTCAGTGCAGTTTACCTCTAAATTTACCACAGGTCAATAACCATTTTAAGAGGCAGATTTTTTTCACTCAGTCATGTGTCTTTATTTCTTTTTATAAGTGTATAAACTCTGAACTCCATTTTATCCCATCCCTATGGTTGGCTCTTTATACTAATTGGAATTTATCTCTTCTAATCTCCTCTTTCCTATGCTAGTTTGCCCATAGAAATCTACAGTCAAGTGTATTTTCCTACTATTTTTACAATTCAACTTAGTTTATAAGAAGGATTTAAGTATGAGCTTCTCTTATCTGTCAGGAGCCAAAATATTGCTCATCACATTTCTTACTGAAACTATGCACACACATTTAATTCAAAGACAACAAGTGCAAATTTAAAGTTTAAATATTTCATCTCATTTACAAAGTACAGTAAGCAGAATATATTTCTTAAAGCCTCCTCAATTGAAAAATGAAAAGTATCAAGGAGTAGATATGCAGTTTTTTTTTTTATTTGGATTGAGGAATTAGTGTCAGGAAATAATGTCATTTTCAGGGAGTATTCACAGCTTTTAAAGTCAAAGCTGATAAAATAGCAAAATTCCTCCTTCTTCCTCTATTGAGCATATTGCATTTCTGCTGGGGGAAGTTAGTTTTTTAAACTTCAGAAAAAATTATGTTGAAATTTTCGAAGTACCCTACTTGATGTGTTGATGTGTTTCCTCATATATGTATATACTGGCAGCTTTGGGTTTTTCATCAACCCAGAATGGATTACTTGTTACCAGTGAAAACATTGCCATACCACAAATCTGTCTTGCTGAAGCACCATCAGTGTAAACCAGGGGATCTTATTCCCTACTATTAAAAAAGATAGCATTCTAAACCAACCAAAACCATCTTTTTTCCTTATGCAAATCATCTCACTAAAATGTTCTCTATTCTCTTTTAACCTCTAGTCAAACATCAGAAAGACTTCTCCAAGCTCTCTTGGCAGAGTAGATTGTACTTCCTCAGGAACCTTACATGACGGATAGTTTAGATCATTATTTTTAATATTCTTATTTATATATTATCCTTTCCCCCCATATATATTGAGGAAATCGATTTATTTTAGATCTTACCACTATATTCTCTCCAGCTGTATGTTTTCTGTTAGCTTATTCTGGGAATTAGGATAGTTTATTATTATTAGATAAACCATTATTGTAGTCTTTGTATTCAAAAACAATGATATTGCCATTCTACTTTAGGAAAATAAATCTTTCAGGGTTTCGTCAAAGAAGCAAAGCCACTATGAATGATAAAAGGGATGTATTACGTTGATATGATCTTATACAATTGTGAGGCTGAGTTAGGTCCACCATGTAAGTCTTTTACCCTGGCATCTGCTACAGGTCCTAAAGTGAGCAGATCTGGCTATCAGGGAGGAAAGATGAACATATAGAGGGGGTAGCCAGGCAAACTGGACCCCTCCAGGGTGAGCTGAAATCCACCAAATTAATCGGAACCCATATTTTCCTTTGATCATTTCTATCCTTCAACTTCTTTGATGCCTGTAACTTGCAGAAGACCTGGTACATTCTACCACAGAACCACATATGAATCTTGCCTAGGAGTTGAGGAAGCTATACAAAGGGATCTGGTGGAACTGAAGTCCAGCTGCTGCAGTAAGGACATGCAGAATTTGGAGGAGATGGAGAATTTGGAGGAGCTGAGATCCCTGAAGCCACCAGTCCCAAGCAGAGTGAACCAGCTGAGGTATGACGATGCACTTGAGCCTTTGGAGCACCTGAACTTCTATGATATTTCTGTGCTTCACTCCCTCCACTAAAACCAAAGTGCATTTCTCTTGTAGCCTAAGAAGGTTGCTATCATGGCTTGGTCTTTTTAAATCTAAATTTTCCCATTTATGATTATTTTTATTCATCTCTAATTTATCCAGATATGGCTTGATAATATTTTTCAAGAAATCACTAAGAATGGTGAATTTCTACTTGTTGAGCATCTCAGAAGTTTTTATTTCTCCTCCAAGTTTTGAGCTATTCAACAAGTTTTTATTGGTGGTGGTGGTATTGTTATTTTTGTTTCTGTTACTGCCTTTTATGGCTGTGGTTATTATTGACTTGAGACCTGTAAGGACACAGCTTCAGCTTCATTTATACTTTCTCTTATAAGTATCTGCTTTTGTTTTTCTCTAAAGATGATTGTAAGAGTTTATAGTGATTTTTGAAATTCAACATTTTCAGTGCTATAGTTAGATATTATCTCTTCCCATTAATTTTTACTATAATAATAAATGAGCTATTTTCATTTTCATGTCCATGTCTATTTCACCTCAGGATATTTGTTTCCATTAGTATATCATTGAAGTGCCCTGTTAGTGGCTAGAGATTCTTGTTTTGGTTTTTGGTTTTTGGTTTTTATTAGGAGTGAACTATTTGTACATTGAGGTGTATCCATTTTTGACACATTCAGGTGTTAATTAGAAAATTGCAACTTATATCACTGTAATTATCTATTAAGTTAAGGAGACTATGTTAGGTTTCAAAGGCTGTTTCACCATATTAACAGTTTTCCTTGATTGAGTTTGTACTTTTCTTTGTTGATAGTTTAAATTTATTTCTGATATGATTTGTACCATTCCGTCTTTTTTTTTACAAATCTGACGATATCTTTATATCAATTTTAATATACATATTTTGACCCTTTTTATACCTTTCCTGATCCTATAATCCCTTACCACACTGGGCTCTAACTTCAGTGCATTTTTATTTTTATGATTTCAAGTTGTCCAGTTTTGCTTTACAAACAAGTCTTCTGTTTTTTATTCATCAATGGAAACTAAAGTTTTAAACCCACAAGGAGTACAGTGCCTTGACTTAATACACATTTTTTATATGCTGAAAATTATAATATGTTAGGATTGCATTTCTTCTTGTATGCATCTGGAATGTGGGCACCTAGTTGACTAGAAGATGAACGTCATTTGTAGGCATTAATGTCATATATCTAGTAACTGTTTAAAGACATGCCACTTTTGAAATTTATACTTAAACCACTTTATTGTGCATTTATTTAGTCTTTTTTTTCTTTCTTTCAAGTTTCAAAATGTCTTTATTATACTTACTATATTTGTGTTAGAGGTATATACTCCATATAATTCAATTTGTGAATATATCTGCTTTCTAGTTTCCAGAAATAATTGTCCCATATTTCTCCAAGTTCCTTCTTGTAGAATGGGAAAAAGAACTCCTAACATCAGAGAGTATACAGAAATCATTCCTTTTGTTGGTTGGTTGGTTGGTTGGTTGGCTTTTCATTTTCTCCATTGTATGGGACTTCAGCATCCTAATAAACTTGTAGCTATGTCAGTGGTTGTAGTGGGATCCTGCAGAAACCAAAATTTGGAGGGATTGGAAACATCTTCAATATTTGGAGTGGTAGTTCCAGGAGGATGGGGCCAACCTCTGCTCCTTTTCTTTTCTCACTGACCTTCTATCACTTAACCCTGGATAGAGTCTTAGTTGCTGAGGTGAATGGCAGAGCAAAAGAACTAGAGCTCTACTTTTATGGTTAGAAGAACAAAATATGGAACCATAGGGAACCAAAAATTACTAGAGAGATCTAAAGAAGGAAAGTCTCAGGAAATTGACCTCACAAAAATTTTTTTTAGGAACTCCATAGTTCACCACTGCTTTGAAAAAGTCAAAAATAAAATCTTCTCTCTTTCAGAAAGCATAAAAATATGAGCAAAATAAACTAAATAAGGCAAAAAAAATAAAGGATGTAATAAACATATGCTAATCCAGTAAAACTGAAAACAAAAACAAACAAACAAACAAAAAAACAAAATGGTTTACCAGGAAGCTAATGCAAATTAGGCTTTAAGACCACTCTCCTCTGGGTCCATGAGTAGCACAATAATATCTTCACATGGGTCTGTGGTTTTTGTAAAACTTTTTAAATGACTTTTTTAGATCTGCAATTAACTGACATTGCTATTTCTCTCTGTCAATGTTGCCCCCAAAGTCACTATTTCCTGGTGTCAGATGGTGTTGCAATGATTGCAAGCATTTTTGGTATCTATATAAAGCGCAGATGGTTAAAAGACACATTGAGTTTGGATTTAGTGTTATATATTTATGTAGTTCACATTATTTCTGGCTTCTAGGAATATTTCCATCCACTGTACTGATCTTGTTGCAAAAGTGATTTTACTAAACAAATTCATTGTAGAGTAATGAAAATCGTTTGTAACTTTGGCATTTATTCTAAACACAGGGTGTGGTAGGAAGAGGTACTTAATTGATTTGGAAAACAAAGTAGAGGAAATGTTTAATGTGCTACTGGAAGGATAAAAGCCCAAACATGTGCATATGAAAGACTAACAGGACATAGTAGGCAAGAGTAACATGGAACTGAATTATTATTATTAGATTTTTAAAAATTCAATTTGGATAAGAAATTAAGATTCCTCCTCTTAAAATGAAGAAAGAAACAGGGTACAGATTTACTAATTTATATAAACATTTCAACATATTATATAATTTAACAAATTATATTATTAAACTATTATAGGGCAGTCACTGTTGTGTCTATGAGGATAAATCTATAAAGAAAATATAGTTCTAGCCAAATTCCTACCTCTGGATTCCTTTAAAAGGAAGTGCCACATAGGCACTTAATTACTCCTTCTAAAATTCCCCTCAAACTCACCAATCACAATTATATAGTATACCATCATAAACTACCAAGAGATGCAGAATTGTGTGTCCCTCTTCTGCTTCCAATAAATTACAATCTTTTGACTTCTCTAGTAATTCTCAGAGCAATAAAAGTGAAAGAAAGAAAGTAGCTAGTAACTATTGATCACTATATGTGTAATCTGATGAAGCTATATGATTCTTTTCTTTTAATGATGGATTACTGCCTATAGCCCACAAATTAGACTAAGTGCCATCTGTATATTTTCTAAAAGGCAACAATGACAGAATTATTTTTTTGTTCTTTGGAAAGAGAAATGGTTCTACATTTTGGTAAAGCAGAGTGATGAAGTGGAAAACGAACATAACGCAGATTCATGAGCTCATATTTTCAGTTGCTAACTAGTTATGCCACTTTAAGCAAAATAATTCATTTTTGTGAACCTCAGTTTACCAATCTGTGTAATAATGTGGTTAGATTTATGTCCTCTAAATCTGTAGATAGCACAAAATTGTACCCCACTGGTGACACAGAATTAGTCATTACGTTTTATAAATAGAATTTCAATAAACCAAATAGACATTATTTCATATAGATTTACTTGGGAATACTATAAAGATTGGATATAGTAGTATAAGGTCAATTTTTACATTACTCAATAAGAAATAATATTGTTTTCATTTCTCAGAAGAAAAGATATCTTCTTTAAATGCTTTATATATTCATTGGGGACCATTCATATCCTTCATTCTAGGGGTATATAAGAGTCTGTAGAATTACAATTATCTTTTCACAAACTACTCAAGAGGAAAGCTGAGAGTCAACACAGGAAGATAGGTGCCATTTTCTAGGTGAGTCATTTTCTTTTTTTTTTTTTTTTAATATTTTATTTATTTATTTGACGGAGAGAGAGAGAGCACAAGCAGGGGAAGTGGCAGGCAAAAGGAGAAGCAGGCTTCCCGCTGAGCAGGGAGCCTGATGTGGCCCTGGGATCACGACCTGAGCCGAAGGCAGCTGTTTAACTGACTGAGCCACCCAGGCGCCCCTAGGTGAGTCATTTTCTGACCCTCACTCCATGTAGTACGGAATTGGCAGATTACCAACAACTTGGATGCAACAATTAAAAAAAAAAAAGTGAAAATCTTGGGGCACCTGAGTGGCTCAGTTGGTTAATTATCCAACTTTTGGTTTTGACTCAGGTCATGATCTCATGGATTGTGAGACCTAGCCTCACATCAGGCTCTGCCGCTCAGCAGAGAGTCTACTTGGGATTCTTGCTCCCCCTCTTCCCCTCGCCCCACTCTCTCTCTCTCAAATCAATCAATCTTTTATTTTTAAATGAAAATCTAGTTTTATATGATGTTTGAAAATCAGTAAATACCCTCACTCAAGTAAACTGCTTTAACACATTTTTAAATCTTATGAAAGCTTCACAAGTATTTTTGGAATAATGGCATAAAAATTTATGTAGATGCACTTCCTAGTTAAACTATAATTGGTGAGAATCATAAATTACCACAATTTTTAAGTCTCTGGAAATTATCCTAAGGGCATACAGTAAATTAAAAAGGATTTATCAAGTAAATCTACCAAATTTTGGTAAGAACACTGAAAATCTATGGCATTTGAGCCATGAGTCTCACCCTCTACCCACAAACTCAGAATGACAGAAATTTCTACTCTTGCATGTACAGCCAAGATCACAGGGCTTCCTATTCCTCAAGGAACTGGTCAAGGACTACAGTAACTTTCCAGAGGAACGTACCACCAACATTTTTCATTCATCCCCACTTCACATTGCAGAAGCTCTGTGCCAGGCAAGAACACTTGAGAAAGCTGGAGTTTTCTTCTATCTAGCCCCAGTTGTAAAGTTGAAGCTCCATCTCACCTATGTCAGGCTGAGAGTATGGGGGCCCCAATTCACTGCAGCACAATAGCAGGGTTTAAGATAGCATGGGTGGAGAGGCAAGCCCAAAAAACCATAGGCTACTGCCCTTCCTGAGTAGTCCCATTTTTATAGAAGGGGTGTCATTTCAAGAAAAGTAGGCCACTGTATCCATGTTCAGGTCTGAGGCACTGGTACTGGATTTTTGCCCAGGGGGATCCTCTGAAGCAATCTCAAAAGAACTGACTTTATTTGGAACAGAGTTTAAACGGGAAAGATCAAGCTCAAGAATACCTTACAACACAGTGGAGACTTTTGTGGTAAGAAATTATGAGAAGGCTGGTAACTCCACGAGGCAACAAGCTAAACTCTACATAAACTATATAAATTTACCAGTGAGAACTAGGGAAAGAGATTGCTAATGACAGCCTTTCTTGGGAATACCCTTGAAAAGGGAGCCTAACTTAATTTGATCAGACTGTGCAACAATTTATACCTGAGGGCATTGTCAAAAACAATAGAGAAATCAGCTGGCAATTAGTGGAGGCTAATAGCTGGATGTGATATCAACAGGAGTAGGTCTATTAACAGATATATCAGAGATAAATACATTCAAAGGAAACATTGGGAAAATCAGTCCCATCCCAGGTTGACTACGTGCAAGCCCAGGATTGTGACCTCTAAAGACTGAAATTAGAGTTTGCGTCCTGCTAGGAAAATAAAAGGACATAAAATAGTACACCCATGTCCTAAACAAATAAACAGGCATCAACAAGCTCTTGTGGGGCAGGGGTTGGGGGGAGCATGGGGGCTAGTGGTAGTGGTGGTGTCAGACCAGAATTATTACAATATGTGATCTAAAATATTCAATCTCTAATAAAAAGTTATGAGAGAATAAATAAGCAAATTAACAACAAAAAAAGCACTGCATATACAGAAAATAAAGCAGAAACTGCCCATGAAGGGACTCAGCAAAGACGTCAAAATAGTTTGGACTTAGCAAAGACTTCAAAGTAGCTATTGTAAAATTTCAAAGAAAAACAAAAATGCTTAAAAAAGTTAAGGAAGGTTTAATCACAGTGTCTCATCAAATAGAGTATATCAATAAAATATATAGAATAAAAAAATGGATTAAATGGAAATTTTGCAGTTGGAAGGCATAATAATTGACAAGAAAAATTAACTAGAGGGGTTCAACTGACAGATGTGAACTGGCATAGACATAATAAGCAAAAGAACAAGAAATCTATCTAGATCCATAGAGATTATGCAATCTGAAGAAGAGAGATTAAAAAGAATGAAGATAAATAAACATCCCCAGAAAAATTTGGGACACTTATTTACACCAACGTACTAATAATGGAAGCACAAAATAAGAAGAGAAAGATAAGAGGGTAGAGGAAGCATTTGAAAAAATGGTAGGTAAAATTTTTCCAAATAATGATAAAAACTTTGATTTTTACACTCAAGAAACTCAATAAATGATAATTAGGATTAATTTAAGGATATTCTTACTCAGTCACATCATAGTAAATACACTGAAAGCTAAAGATAGAGAGAACATCATGAAAGCAGCAAGAGAAAATATACTGTTCATATATTTGGAAACTCCAAAAATACTAACAGCTAACTCCTCATCAGAAAAAAAAAAAATGAGGTCCAGAAATCAGTGGGATTATATATACATAGTGCTTAATGAAGGAAAAAAATAACATACAGATAGGTAGGTAGATAGATGATCGATCAATCAATCGATCAATCAATCTCCAATCAAGAATGTTATCTCCAGTAAAATTCTCTTTCAAAAATAAAGGTTAAAAAAATACTGCTCCAGTAAACAAAAGAGATCCATTGCCATCAAACTGGCCTTCTAAGAAATAGTAAAAAAAATTCTTCAAGCTGAAATCAAGTGACTCAAGAAAGTAATTTAAACACACACAAATCACAGAACATCTTAAAGGTAATTACATCATCTTGAAAGATAATATAAATATATATGCATTCTCCTTCCTTGTTTTAACTGATACAAAAATTAATCCCATAAAACAATATATAATCATTGCGTTGTTTGCCCTGTCACATATAGAAATATTAATATATTTGACATAACAGGAAAATGTATTAACGATTGGAGAAAGGAAATGACATAACTGCTCAATGAAATCCATAGGAAGAAATGAAGAGAACCAGAAATGGTTAATAAATTAATATAACAAACTCTGTAGTTATGTACTTGCTCTCTTTTCCTTTCACTTCCTTAAAAGACATAAGAATGTATAAAGTAATACTTATAACAGTGTATTTGGGGTTTCTAACATACATAGCTGTAACATTTATACCAATAATAGCATGAAAGAGGAAGGTGGAATTGAACTATATTGGAGGAAGATTTCTGTATCTTACGGGAATTAAATTAGTATAAATTTGAAGATGATCATGGTCAGTTTAGATGTTTATGTTAAGCTCTAGATAAAATACTAAGAAAATAACTCAAAAATAGAGTAAAAATAGTTATTAAAGGAGTTAAAATATTTCATCATAAAATATTCATTTAATGAAAAAGGAAACAGTAATGGAGGAACAAAGGAGCAAATCAGACATGAACATTTTCAAAATGAAAATAAAATGTCATTCATAAATTAAAATATGTCAAGAATATTTTTTGAGGAACCTCCATACTGTTTTCCAGAGTGGCTGCACCAGTTTACATTCTCGCCATCAGTGCTAGAGGGTTCCCCTTTCTCCACATCCTCACCAGCACCTGGTGTTTCCTGTGTTGTTAATTTTAGCCATTCTGACAGGTGTGAGGTGATATCTCATTGTAGTTTTAATTTGTATTTCCCTGATGATGAACAATGTTGAGCATCTTTTCATGTGTCTGTTGGCCATCTGTATATCCTCTTTGAAAAAAAAGTCTGTTCATATTTCTGTACATTTTTTAATTGGATTATTTGTTTTTTGGGTATTGAGTTGTATCAGTCCTTTATATATTTTAGACACTAACTCTTTATAGAACATATCATTTGCAAATATCTTCTCCCATTCTATAGGTTTTCAGTTTTGTTGATTGTTTCCTTTACTATGGGGAAGCTTTTTATTTTGATGAAGTCCCAGTAATTTATTTTTGCTTTTATTTTCCTTGCCTCAGGAGAGAAATATCTAGAAAAATGTTGCTATGGCTGATGTCAAAGAGATTACTGCCTATGCTTGCTTCAAGGATTCTTATGGTTCAGGTCTCACATTTAGGACTTTAATTCATTTTGAGTTTATTTTTGTGTATGGTGAAAAAATGTAGCCCAGTTTTATTCTTTTGCATGTAACTGTCCAGCTTTTCCAACAATATTTGTTGAAGAAATTGTCTTTTTCCCATTGGATAGTCTTTCTCTTTTGTTGAAGATTAATTGACCATATAACTGTGGGTTTATTTCTGGGTTTTCTGTTCTACTCCATTGATCTATGTGTCTATGTGTCATTTGCTACCATGTAATTTTGAATTTCTTCTCTTTTTGATTTCTTGGTTGACTAATTCATTGTTTAGTAGCATGTTATTTATCCTCCATGTATTTGTGCTCTTTCCAGATTTTTTCTTGTGGTTGATTTCTAGTTTCATAATATTGTGGTCAGAAAAGATGCATGGTATGACTTCAATAATTTTGAATTTGATGAGTTTTTTTTTTGTGGCCTAATTTGTGATCTATTCTCCGTATGAATTCTCCATATTCTCCACATATATATGGAGAACTCTCCATATTCTCCACTTGAAAAGAATGTGTATTCTGCTGTTTTAGGATAGAAAATTAAAAATAGAACTACCCTACAATCCAGTAATCATACTACCGGGTATCTGTCCAAAAAATACAAAAACACTAACACAAAAGGATACATGCACCCTTGTTTGTTGCAGCATTATTTACAATAATCAAACTATGAAAGCAGCCCAAGTGTTCATCGATAGATAAATAGGTAAAGAAGACATTATATATATATATAATGTATATATATTATATATATATATATATTATTCAGTTATAAAAAAAGAATGAAATCTTGCCATTTCCAACAACATGATAGAACCAGAGAGTATAGTGCTAAGCAAAGTAAGTCCATCAGAGAGAGAAAAATGCCATATGATCTAATTTAAGAAACAAACAAAGGTATAAAGAGAGAGAGGGGGAGAGAGAGAGAAACCAAGAAAAACTTTCTTTAAAGATTTAATATTTATTTATTTATTTATTTATTTATTTATTTATTTATTTATTCCAGAGCGAGAGAGAGAGCAGAGAGAGGAGCAGAGGAAGAGGGGGAGGAACAGAGGGAAAGAGACAAGCTGGCTCTGTGCTGAGCATGGAACCTCATGTGGGGCTTGACTCAGGGCTCCATCTCAGGACCCATGACTTGAACTGAAATCAAGGGTTGGAAGCTTAACCAACTGAGCCAACCAGGTGTCCCAAGAAACAGACTCTTAACTATAGAGAACAAACTGATGGTTACCAGAGGGGAATGGGTGGGGTGATTGGGGAAATAGGAGATGGGGATTGAAGAGTACACTTAAATTATTTAAATTTCAAACATAAAACAAAGAAAGAAAGAAAAAAAAACTATGACAAAGGATGCAAAATCTCTAGATAAGAGAGACAGACCATTACAGAGAGAACATCCAGAGCAGTATCTTGCATGTGTTTCCCACACCCACAGGGCTGCGTGATGAAGGTCAAGTCTTACCTGTGCAAGCAGTGTCTGCAACCCAGGAGAGGATCCCCAACATTAGGAGGCTGAGCTTTCATGGGGCTGCCAGCACATCTACCCTTCTCAGCTCTTGAGAGAGAATATTCATCACCCTTGAATGAAAACAAATGTCTCTGGGAAGGGGAAAGAAGGGGCATTATAATTAGTATCTTGGATGTTTCTGGGGAGGTATGTCTTCAAATTCCTCTGGATGAACCTCTGGCTTCCAAAGCTGTTTGTTACTCAAACGCGTCTTTGCCGAGGAGTCCCTAACCATGCAAGTACATGAAAAATCAGTGGAGAATTATTTCCCAGCAGTTACCTATTGGTAAATTGGGGAAGAATATCTTACCATGTTGGATTCAGCTTCGTCCTTTTCTCCAGTGTCTTTTCCACTGGGAGCATTGAAACTCTACAGAAAACGCTAGTTGAGAGAGTTAATAAGTATGCCTGATTCTGGGGTTCTGAAAGCAGGTCCAACTGGCTCTCACACATAACGTTGATATTTCAGCCTTTCTTTTGTGTCTCTGAATTTTTTAGGACCTTATCAAGGAGGAAGGGTGCTAGCTCTTGGAGGGTCCCTAAAAGAATCTACCAATTCTTAGTGTCATTCTATGTAACAGTTCATATTAAAGCACCAAGTTACTGATGCAATTTTGTTCAATATGATTTATTTTATAAGACATGGAAGTATAATTTAGTTCAGAAAATCTTCCATCCAAAATTATGAGAATAAAAGCTTGTATCACGTAAATCAGTAAGTTTCAGAGATGTTTGCTTATGTGTTATTTTGACTAATTTCCAGAGGCTGCTGATTTTAAAAAGGGCTTCTGTATTGGATAACTCTCATATTAATGTTTAAATCCATGTCCCCTCCTGAACTAACTTTTTTTTCTAGTCATCTAGATTGTGGTTGTAGGGCCTATTTAAAAAAAAATAAAATCAATAATAACATTACATATGAATGGATTAAACAACCCAATCAAAAGACACCTTGGATAATAAAAACAGGATTGAACTGTATGCTTTCTCCTGGAGACACAAATCAATGATACACATAAGTTAAAAGTAAAAGGACAGAAAAATCTTCATCATGCAAACAGCAAAAATAAGGAAACTGGAATGATTACAATACCTGACAAAATACACTTTAAAATTAAAAAAAAGTTATAGGCATAATATATTATAAGCAATAAAAAGGGAGTATGATATATGGTACAACATGGATGAACCTTGAAAACAGCATGTTAGTTAGTACAATTAGTACATTTCCATTTATGTGACTTAACTAATGGTGAAATGATTTTCTTTATGCTATTGCATACGCATTTCAGAACAAGAGCTACTAACATAGCTTTGTCATAGCTCACCCACTCATCAATTGAATCATCACCCTATTAGCTATATAAAAATGCCCCTCATACTGAAGCATAGCTCTGTACCAAACTCCAAATATTTTTAATATCTTGCCATCTAAAAGTTGTAAGAAACATTAAGACCAACTTAAACAAAAAATCAAGAAGGCTTTTTTTTTCTATCTTCTCATGGCACTTTGAAATCTTCCCAAATTAACTGGTATTAAAAAAAAAAAAACTTCTGGGGCGCCTGGGTGGCTCAGTCGGTTAAGCGGCTGCCTTCGGCTCAGGTCATGATCCCGGGGTCCTGGGATCGAGTCCCACATCGGGCTCCCGGCTCAGCGGGGAGCCTGCTTCTCCCTCTGACCCTCTCCCCTCTCATGCTGTTTCTCTCTCGCTCGCTCTCTAAAAAATAAATAAAATCTTTAAAAAAAAAAAAAAAACTTCTAATATATTAAATATCAAATTTAGAAATAACTTAACACATAGATTCTGCTCTACATTAGCTGAGTACCAGAGCTTGAGCTGAAGCACCACGTGCTGATGTGTTGCCAAAGCCTTTCAATTAATTAAGTCACTATATTTGTCTCTGTCTCTGGTGGGTTTACTGCTTATCCCAAGCAGGTGTTGATGGATTAGGACATTTCTTTCTGGCTGATTCCTGATTAAATTTGAACAAAGAACTTGACAGCTGTCATGTCTCTGTTTCCATAACTCCTCAAATCAGGAAGTACCCAGCCTACCACATGAGAAAACTATGGAGAGCCATCTTGTGCAGATAACCTCAAAGTTAGCAAGAGGTATGAAAAAAATACATTATTTTATTATCTTCTTCCTCAGCCATACCATCCATTTAAATTGAATGAGAGTAGGAAAATTTTAAAAGTCTAATTTATTATATGCAATTAAAAATAAGGATGCAAATAATGATGTTCATTTCCCTTTCTCCCTATTCTTTTATTGTATTAAAAGGGCAAAATATTCTCCTCATCTCAGTCTCACCTCCAAGATAAATATGGGTGAGGGTGAGTGTATATCTAATTTTCACTCATAAATTATGACTTGTGATGTGATTGCATTGAATTCCTTCTGAGACCGTTTTGGTCCAGAGAACATTGATTGGCTTCTATCTCTTTATAGTACTTTAATTGTTTACACACACTTTGCTTTTGCAAAGGAAAATTATTTCAGAGTAAAGTTCTTATGCAATCTTTATGTTTTCTACAGATCTGTTTCTTCTTTTTGAACGGGCAAGCACAAAATAATACCTTATAAGTTAATTGCATGTTTGTTGCTTTTGTTTTCCGGAAATTGATAGCACACTTTCTTTTGCAGCAAGAAGTCTATTCATCTGCCTGTTTCCTTCATATTTCCTCTGGCCAGAGAAAAATGCAGTACAACTGCTAATGAAACACATGAGACACGTTATATTTTAAGTATTTTATGCTTTTCCTTGGCTTCACTCCCCTCCTGTGTCTCCTGTCTCCTTGTTGCTTTCTCTCTTCTCACTGGATGAGCAGTTCAGGTACACATTCACATGATCCCACCATCTGAGGCCACTAGGATAAAGGTCTGAGCTGGAATTTGGTTAAAACATTACTCGGTTCGGGAGGCCTGGGTGGTTCAGTCAGTTAAGCGTCTGTCTTTGGCTCAGGTCATGATCCCAGGGTCTGGGATTGAGTCCCCGCATCAGGCTCCTTGTGCCACGGGAATCCTGCTTCTCCCTTTGCCTGCCGCTCTCCCTGCTTGTGCTTGCGCTCTCTCTTTCTCTCTCTCTGACAAATAAATAAATAAAATCTTAAAAACAAACAAACAACAACAACAACAAAAACATTACTCAGTCCATAGGATCTGGCTTCCCCTGAAGCTGCAAAAGTGACCAGGTAATAATGCCCCCTGATGGGCCGGTCATGGCGGTGGCGGTTAACTCTTCATGGAGAATCATGAAGTTTTTCCAAGAGCGGTAAGGGAAATGGGAAACAGCTTATTCTCCTTTATTTCCTACCGTGGTCAGTTTGGAGGTAGTTTTTGGCATGGCCTCTTGGAAGACATCGCATGATGGAAAGACACGGATGTATAGCAACTCGCTAAAACTCTTCATAGGTTGTTGTGAAGTCCGGGCAGGTGCATTTGCTTCTCATCTTTCTCTACCTCAGTCTCCGTTTCCCTCACTCTCCCTGCTCTGCAAATACTTCAGCCAAGAAATCTTTTGTACTTAAGCCTTGCCCTGGCCCAATCTTCAAGAAAAATGAATGTAAGACGCAAGGGCAGGGAATCACTTTTTTCCTCCATCTGAGACAATCCTTCCATGAAATTGTGCTATGGAATATGTAAGAGTTACCTACTCTATGAGATGGTCAGAGAAAACTTCTCAGAGGAAGTGCCAGGCCATTATTTAAAGCAGATTACTCAATAGTATTTAGCATGCCAATGTAGTGATATACGATAACCTCAAAACCAGAACAAATGTTGATACAATTATAATTTGATTTTACTCCATTAACAATAACAATACATTTTGTATTTTCCCACCTAAAAGAATGAAGGAAAACAGTAGAGAACATTTGATACAGCATATAGGAATCATCTATTACACAGACCATGAAATCAGAATGACTTGGATTCAAATTCTGGATTCTCTAGTTTGTGAAATTCTCTAAACCTCAGTTTTAGGTTTTTTGATCATGAAAAAATAGTAATTAAATAAAATGACTTGTAAGAGCCAAATTAAATGAGAAGATATGTCAGAATATAGCAAATGGGTAAATACTATAAACATCATTTTCTCTCCAATTTCTTATCTGGATGGTAGTTGTCTTCTTACATGATGACCGTGAGAATAATCTCCCATTAGCCATTTGTGGGCTGAGGAGCTTATTCCCTCCTACTTTTTATGGGTTTGTTTAATTCATTCATTCATTCTGCAACTATTTTTCATTAACTACTACAAATATGATATGGCAGTAAACTAAATAAATGGAAAGTCTTTGTCCTTTAGGAGCTTTTGTTCTAGAAGACGGATGCTTTTCTACTCCTTTAATCTTTTCCAAGCCATGGGATTATTTTTCCCTACCCTAAAATGTGCTAAATTACCACTCATAAACAAAACAGAAATAATCCACGTCTCTGTTCTTCTCTAACAATCTATTTTATTTTAAGCCAAGCTTCCACAATCTGCAAATATTAGTCATTTTTCTGACCTCCATTAACTCCTCAACCTACTATAATAGAGCTTCTACCCTTCACATTTCTAATAAAACTGTGTTTTCCCCAGTTTACAAATTACCACTTAGTTTCAAAACATAATGAACCCTTTTCAGTTCTTGTCTCACTTGACCTCACTGCACTATTTAATTTGTGGTCCATTAATTTATTCTTGAAAATGGCAACCTTAGTTTCTATTACACTATTCTCTACTAGTTTTCTCTCCATTCCTTTGGGCATTCAACTTAAATACTGAATTTTAATTTCTTTGATTTTGTCTATTTTGTTTAAGAGTGTTCCTGCCCCAGGCCCTCTTATCTTTTTCGGTGTACTACTCTTCTTGGTCCCCACACAGGCATCTCTCCCCCACACCCATATCACTTCAGGCATATCTCCATCACTTCATATCCAGTTTTTGACATTTTTCTCTTTACATGTTTAGTACCTCTGCACTGTGCGGTCCTATGGGCAAGAACAGAATTTTCATAAAGTTAGTATTATTAATTTCTTAATTTTGAATATATTCTAGGCATTCCAGAAATGTGATTTTATATAATCTTAATTAAATTAAATGAATAAGTAAGGAATGTTATTCTGGATAATATAAGTGAACCTGATTCATCTGGTTGAAAGGCCTTACAAGTGGAATTGAAGCTTCCTTGAAGAAGGAGAAATTCAGCCTATGTGCCACGTTCAAGTATGCTCTCCTGATGGCATGCCCTGTGGACTTTGACACCTCGCTCTCACAATTGTGTAAGCCAATTTCTTACAACAAATATCTTAGTATATATACCTAGTCATTCTGGTTCTCCAGAGAACCTTGACTCAAACAGATATTGGTACTGAGAGTAGTTCTAGAGGAATAGAATCTTAATGATGAGTTTTCCGAATTGGCTTTGTGGGACACAAAATTGGTACTTTAATTTCATTAGATTTAGAGATGCTGATTATTCTATTTTTATGGGGAAGAGAGTACTGGTAGCCCATGGCATAATAGGGCAAGATATAGACACAAAATATCACCACTGGATACTCCTAACTAAACACTTACATGATACAAAATTCTGGGTGACTATATATTTGATACCTTAAAACATTTTTTTAATTAATTAATTTATTTGAGAGGAGTGGGGAGGGGCAGAGGGAGAGAATCTTCAAGCAGACTCCCTGCTGAGCGTGGAGCCCAATGAGGGATTCTATCCAACAACCCTGGGATCATAAACTGAGCTGAAACCAAGAGTCAAATGCTTAGCCAACTGAGCCACACAGGAGCCCCAAAATATTTTGTCAAACTAATAATGAATATAATGAGGTTTGCTGGTTGCTACTAAATGAGCTGAACAACATGGAAAAAGAAAATGAGCTCAGAGATTCAATTTCCTTGCTTAAATTCTACATGCCTGGCCTAAAAAATTCCACATCTTCCCTGAAGGAAACCCTTTTACCCTTTAGCACAGGGCTGAGATTTCTGAAAATTAGCGTCTAATCTTACAAGTGGCTGAATTAAAATACAAATTCTATTTTGCTTTGCAGGGTGTCTTCTGTTAAAGCAAGGGCATTGATTAAGAAAGAAGGAGATCCTAAAAACTGTAATTGGGACAAATGGACAGATGGTGCCAAAGCTGGGGATACTGCAGAAACCTATGGCAATGGCTGGTTGGTGATGTTGTATCTAGGAAAATGAGAGATGGATGCTATATATTCTATAACCAGAAAACTAGGTATGTTGTAGAACAAAAGACTAATTTAAATACTCCAAACAAATTTATAGTGATAATCTTTCCCAGCCTCTCCAAAGGGAACCACAGGCATTATTGGGATGACTGTGCATTTGGGAAAGTAAAATCAGCAGATCTTACAGTGATTATTGGATGACAGCTCTGAACTGACACTAATTCAGAAGACCCAAAACATCACTGTGGTCCACCAGAAAGAGTCAAGTCTTATAGAAGTCAGACGATCTGGGGCACCTGGGTGCCTCGGTCGGTTAAGCATCTGCCTTCTGCTCAGGTTGTGATTCCAGGGTCCTGGGCTCAAGCCCCATGTCAGGCTCCCTGCTCAGCAGGAAGTCTGCTTCTCCATCTTCCCCTCACCATGCTCTTGTGCTCTCTCTCACTCTCTTTCTCTCTCTCAAATAAATAAAATCTTAAAAAGAAAAAAAAGAAGTCAGATGATCAAAGGAGTTTTAGGTTAGGTCCCAAGCCCATTGCGTAACTATTTCCCCAGTTCCAGAATACATAACTGGAATGCATATACTCAGCAATTGGCCAGATCCCCACATTGGTTCCCTGACCTAAGGGAAGGCTGTTATAGTAGAAAATGCCAAGTAGAAGCCCTTAAGACCGTCTCTATATACAACAATGGTTAACCCAAAGCAGCACCACCTTCCTGGATGGATTGCAGTGCATTAAACACTTGGAAGACGGCGGTGGTGGTAATTCCCACCATATCCCCACTTAACTTGCCTATTTTGTCTGTGCAGAAAAGAAATGGACTACTGTAAACTTACTCAGACTCTCAAATGCAGCTGCTCTTCCAGATTTGATTTTGTTGCTTGAGCAGATTAACACATCCCCAGGTACTGACATGTAACGTTGCATCTGGTGACTATTGTTTTCTCTATACATATTAGAGTAGTTGCCACAAGATGCAGTGTTTTTCTTCAAGTGATAAGGCCAGTAGCACATGCTGACTGTCCTCCATTGGAGTTATACCAACTCTCCATCCCTACCTAATAATTTACTTCACAGGGATCTTGATTACCTTTCCTTCCCATGAGACATCACACTTGTCCAGTTCATTGATGGTATTATGTTGACTGGACTTAATGAGCGGAAAAGTATTAACTATCTCCAGACATATTCATAAGATGTTTGCATGCAGAAGATGAAAAATAAATCCTACTAAAATTCGAGGTCTTTCCACTCTCTGTAAAATTTGCTGGGGTCCAGTGGTGTGGACTATGTTGAGACCTAGCCCTTTTAAAGAAAAAGAAAAATTGTTGCACTCCTAGTGCAAAATCTTTGGATTTGGGAGGCAACATATTCTTCATTTGGATCTATTCGGCTCCATTTATTGAGTGACCTGAAAAGCGGTTAGCTTTGAGTGGGGCCCAGAAAGAGAGAAGGAACTGCAACAGGCCTAGGCTGTTGACTACTTGGCCCTATGATACAACAGATCCAATGAATGATGCTTGCAGTATCAGTGGTAGATATGCTGTGGGGAACCCATGGCAGGCCCTGGTGGTTGCATCACCGTTGAGAAACAGGTTCTAGTTTGCTACTGGGCCTTAGCAGAGACTGCAAGTTAAGTTGCTTATTATGAACAACATGCTGTCTGATGAAACAAGTCATAAATATGACTGCACACAGCAGTACTTCATTATTAAACAGAAGTGCTAGATAAGAGATAAAGCTCCACTGGACCTCAAAGGCACAAATAACTAGCAATTGCAGGTGGAAAAAATACCAGTGTCTCCCCCTTCTGCTATATGAACTTATCTCTCGAGACTGTACCTGTGGATTCATTAGGGATTCCCTGTGGTGGAGAAAACTCAAGCCTGGTTTACAGGGAGTTTTGAGTGATATGCAGGCCCCCTCTGGAAGTGGACAGCTAAGCACCACAGCCTCTTTATGGATTGTCCCCAGAGGACACAGGTGAAGGGAAATCCTCACTGTGGGCAGAACCACCTGTGTAACTGAAGAAATCCCTAATGCTTCATGCAAGTTTCCTCATCTGTGAAGAGAATAAAAATAATACAATGGCATGAATATTTTTGGAAAATTATTGGAGATGATACATATAAGGCATTTAGGACATGTGTTACATTGTAACCATGTAATATTTTTGTTATTATTATGTATTTTTATTTCATAGAGTTCTTTGATTCTTCTTAAACAATGTATATTAATATTGTCAAAAATTTCTAGTTTAAGAATTACTTAGATATTGACAGAAGGAGCTTGTGAATCCTAGACAGAACTGACCTCTCAGATTTCAACCAGGGCCTGCTAAATTGAAACAGTTACCTAAACGTTAGCTAGACATATATGATTCATAAAATTGAACAATATCATTGAATGACAAATTCACTGTTACATAAGTTCACTTAAAAATTAAATATACAGAGTTTAACTGGATTGGATATTTATAATAATAAATTATTTACCATCTTTTTGTTTTGTTTTGTTTTGGATACACAAAATATGTTATCTATAGCAGCATAAAGTGTCATACATAAAAAGAGAACAACAAATATAAAAAAAATAAGTGCTTGAAAGTTTGAATTAAATCAATAAAAGATAACTTAAAACTGACATCCTTTTAAAATACCATTATGAAACAAGAATTCACAACAGGAGTTAAAAATGTCAGCTGCAAAGAATGAATTTCTTTGCTCCTGTCAGTGTAACAAAATGCCTGAAATATTGTTTTGAGTACATTCAATCTTTTCATATTTAAAAATACCTCAATGGTTGAAAAATTATTATTATCCTAATTTAAAGCATATTACACATATACCCTTTATGCTTTCATATTATGGGCATTTTGCATATCTCCATAGATTTTGACAGGCATTGTTAATAGTTGAAATTATCTGCTGGGGTGTGAGGAACTTCTAAAAAACTTTTCTCTTCTCCGTGGATTTAGATTTTCCTGTGAGAGACTGAATTTTTAAAATGGTTTTGTCCATTTTGTAAACATGAGAAGGCAAACCTGGGAACAAAAGCGAGCATGCTGAGGTTGGCAGAGGGGAAGATTAGTATAATCTGTTCCTTGATGATATTTTTCAGCTCCTTAGCTAATTAACCCTAAAATTCCTTTCTCTCTCAATCTTTTTTAATTGAAATACATTTACCTTATTTTAATACATTTCTAGTTATTTTTATTTTCCTGTTAATCGGCCAAAAGTATCCTAAATGACACATATTCCAGAAGACATCCAAATCTGAGTATTCTAACCCATCTCCAGGCTGTTATTATACTTGTAATCTAGAACACTTGGTCATCCATAAGCCAAACCCTGAGGGGAGAATTGCACCAGTACCTGAAATCTGCACAGATGATATTTGGGGACACTGGCTGGCAACCTTATGGGAGTCAGGTAAGGAGAAAAGGCAATAATTTTGTGTGGAAGTCCATAATACCAAATTCCAGGGAGCTTGCTGGTATCTGGTGGCTGGTTTCTTCAGCATTTTGCTCTCAGAAATATACGAATGGAGAACAATGAAGCAAAGCTGATAAATCTTGCTTATTTAAAAATTATGATGTCCTAGGAAGGAGGTACAATTATGCTGTGGGTACAGCTAACTCTGTTAGAAAGTGGTGTCATAGTTCTCCTGATCAGACATGCATATCTTCGTATCCTATTCATACATAAAAATATAACCTATTATATATAACTTAATATATGACCTAATACAGCCAAATGTAACTTCTATGAGACCACTTGAATGTTGACTTTTTGGACCTTTTGTTTCATGTATAGTATTTTGTGGACAATAGTCTATTCAACCTCAAAATTTCTGTCATTGTGAATCTCCTTATCAGATATTTACATATTTGATTTCATTTTGCTAGAATATTGAAATTATATATAACAATATATATTTATTATATATAATATAATTTTATAATAATTATATAATTATGCAATTATATAATATATAATAATATGTAAAAATCAGTCAATATTTCTATGTTAACTTCATACTACATAAGGTTGTTAAATCACCTATTAGTTCTAGCAAATGATTGAGGGAAAATTTTTTCTCTTGTTTCCTCACAGCTAAAAGTACTAAGGAAAACATGGAAAAAATCTTTAAGGAAAACTTTATTTTTTTTACCTGAATGCTAGCAGGGGTGGATTATTGTATTTGGTATTCACTATAGCTTTATTAGGTTAGTATCATGATCAGTTTGTTTTTTTTTTTTGAAAAATGGTGATTCAACCTACACTTAAAATGTTCCTTTCTTTTCTTTTCAATTCTTTCATTGACTCTGCCAAATCACGTTTCCCAATTATTTATGTGTTTTATTATATATATTTTCGGTTTCATACTGAGGAAGCCAAATAATAATGAAACCAGTTTAAGAACATAAAACAAATAAATAAAAGATAGCTGTTTAACATTATAGTGGAATTTTCAGTAGAAAGAAAGAGAAAGAAGAAAGAAAGAAGAAAGAAAGAAAAGAAAGAAAGAAAGAAAAAGAAAGAAAGAAAGAAGGAAGGAAGGAAGGAAGGAAGGAAGGAAGGAAGGAAGGAAGGAAGATCACTAAAGGATTCACCTTGAGCTAAAATTAATTCACCTGGCCAGTTACTGTGTTTTAAATTTGTTCTCTATGCTGATTAGAAAGCTATAGGATATGTTTCAGGCATCTAAAAAGAATTATGTTTTGTTTTAAAGATTTTATTTATTTATTTGAGAGAGAGAGAGAGAGCACAAGAAGCTGGGCAGGGAGAGGAACCCTGAAGAGGCCCGGGGCAGGGCCTGGGACTCCTTTGCTGGCTCAGTAGGCCATCTTATGACACAGATTTCCCTTATCAAGAGTAGAAGAGTAGATGTTCTAATACAGATTGTTTCAATAACATTTTCTTCTCCTCTATATTGCAGTGAAACTCGATAAATAACGCATATCATTTTAAACAACACACATACACACACACACACACTTTCACCTAGAAATTGGCTTTCAAAATGTTCTTGCTGAATCAGACTTACTCAAATCTGTTCAAGTAATCATAAACTACCTGATTTCTTCTGTTAAACAAAAAGTACAACTTACAAAATTAATTTCTCTGTTATTTTGAAAGTAATTTGGGGGCGCCTGGGTGGCTCAGTTGTTAAGTGTCTGCCTTCGGCCCAGGTCATGATCCCGGGGTCCTGGGATCGAGTCCCACATCGGGCTCCCTGCTCCACGGGAAGCCTGCTTCTCCCTCTCCCACTCCCCCTGCTTGTATTCCCTCTCTCGCTGTGTCTCTCTGTCAAATAAATAAAATCTTTAAAAAAAAAAAAAAAAGTAATTTGAACATTTTAATTTCTTCAGTGAGGAGGTATATGTTTGGAATTCCAAGTGAGCTCAATAAGTACTACATAGGAAATAGTTTATTATTCAATATCTATGGCAATCATAATTAATATGTGCAATAATGACCACTTATTTAAGTATTTTAAGTATTACATCCTAAGTCCTGTAATGAATTGTGTGTTCTAAATTATTGTTTTGTTTTCCCTGATTGATAGAAACATATAATATAGTAAAAGAAATTATTCTTGTAATCTGCTTTTGTTGGAAACAAATATTTATACAGCACCCACTTATAATTCATCCTTTTTACAAGAGCAAAATGGTTCATTATACTAAACTAGTGTACTAAGTGTTTAATATTGTTCAACAGGTATATTAACATAATACTTTCTGAATGATTTCCCTATGTTGTATTTTATTAAAAAGTGTACATATGTTCAAAGTATTTTAATGTATTCATTAAAAGTAGTTACATTTTCCTAACAAATATTTCCCCAAGTTTAATGGTTTCATTTATATGTGAGGTTATTTTATCAATGTACTTATGGTCTGAAACAAATATTTTTCTTTTCTAGTCTTGTGATCTTTATTATATTGTGTTCCTTCCTCCCAGTCCTCCATGTCACAAAAATGGTAATTATCCTTGGAATTCTTCTTCACCTTCCATAATTCAATTACCAAAATTGCCAGTTCTAACTCCCAAATTTTCTAGGACACTTCCTTTTCTCCAATTCCTCTATTACACTAGTCAAAGAAACCATTATCTCTTACTTGGGCACGTTTGAAACCCATTTTTCTCCATTCTTGCAATCATCCAATCTTATTGGATAAGCTTTATATCCTTAAACCAAAACCCAATATGTTTTCATAGTCAGATTTAGCCCTTCTTAGGGGTTAATATTTTCTCTCTTCAACACACATAATAACACAGTATTTCAGAAAATCACGACTGTATCCAGTAAGATACAAGTATGTAAGTAAGCATATCTACTGTATGACTCATTTGTGAATAGAATTCATTTACTTTATCATAATGTAACCACTCTATATCGACCTCACCAATATAATGATGTATTTATTTTTGGAGGATGGTAAATGGGAAATGTATGTTTATGTGTTGGGGCTTGGGGAAAGAAAGAAAGTTAAGTCTTCAACTTCTATGGTGGGAAGTCAATAGAAAATGCCTGAAGGATCAATCAAGAACAATCTCTGGAGAGATATGGAAGTAAATCACAAAAACTCAGCTAACAGATTTGAAAATGGTTACCTGGGGAAGAAACAATGAGGAAGGGAAAGGGAGGAAGCCTACTGACTGCCTTTTTTTCTTAACAAACCTTATAAAACTGGTTGTCTCTTTACATGGGTTTATAACTTTGACAAATTTAATAATTATAATAATTAAAATCACAAGGTGCAGAAAATAACATCACCATCTCTATAAAAACCTTGAGCTATATATCACTTTCCGGAGCAGATGTGTCATAGGCAATCAAAGTAACAATTATCAGGACACTCATTGGAATAAAAGACGAATAAAATAAACTTTAACTTGCAACTAATTCATATGTGTAATGAAAAAAATGATTATTCAGTGGGAAATGTGGTTGGTAAATCAGAGAACTGAATATGCTTGTAAATTCTTTGATGATGCATGTATATTGTATTTGGCCTGAAGTGGTGTTAATAAGACCGCTGGAGAAATGTGGTGCAGAGAATTTCCTTTTAAGTATCAAGTGAATTAACATTTAATCTTTTAGATTTAGTTGATTCCCTCCTTTGTTCTTTTCACAAAATAAATTAATTTGTCTCAAATAAAGCTTAATGTATTTTTATAAAGGGAAGATTTGTTTTTGGAATATCTGTTTCTCCTGCTCTGTCCTTTGGAATATATTAAATGGAAATTTTCATTTGACACTCTATTTCTAACATCAAAGAATGTGTGCTAAAGCACTGGGGAAGCTACATACTAATCAGCAACTTAATAAGAGAATGATAAGTTTGCTTTGTTGAATGCAAAACTGACTAATACCTATTAGGGCAACAAACTTGGGGAGCTATCATTTTCACCAGAAAGAAATAATTTTCACCTTTCCCAGATAAAAAATATGCAAAGTTGGGCGCCTGGGTGGCTCAGTTGGTTAAGCAACTGCCTTTGGCTCAGGTCATGATCCCAGGGTCCTGGGATCGAGTCCCACATCAGGCTCCCGGCTCAGCGGGGAGCCTGCTTCTCCCTCTGACCCTCTCCTCTCTCATGCTGTTTCTCTCTCGCTCGCTCTCTAATAAATAAATAAATAAAATCTTTAAAAAAATATGCAAAGTAATACGTGATTTACTTAATTAATTGCTTTACCATCATTGAATGGAATTTCTACTATTAAAGAGAAGGGAGTTTAGACATCTGATGCCTTCCCTTTCGATTCACATGTATTTCTATTTTCCATCAGAAAGCCCCTTCACGAACATCCACCTTAGATTGGATGCATTTCCTGTTTGCCATATTCTGAATTACCTATGCTCTACAGTTAAGAAATACAGAAAAAGCTTTTCCAGACTAAGAAGTCCTTAACTCTCCGAATATGATGACTCAATTTCATCTACATCTTTTTTTTTTTGCATTTCTGTACTCCTAATCTTCCCTCAGACAAAATGAAAGTGTCACACTCATTAAGACAAGAGACACATACAAGAACATATAAAAAAATAAAATCACTGTGATAGCTAAATATTAAATGTCTTACATAATTTTAGTTCCACGTATGTAATCCTTAGCCTCGCTATTAGTTAAGAGTTATTACCCCATTTCACATATGAGGAAACAAGGGAAAACAAGGTTGAAGTACTTGGCCCAAATCATAGAGGAAGTAAATGTATATATAGCAAGTGTTTCAAAATGTCTCTGATACAAAGCTCCTGCCCCCAACAGGCTATACTGATTTTAAAAGGACCTCTTGATTCAGATCTTAAATGTGACATGTAGTTGACAGAAAACATGTTTAGTCTTCTTTTAACTTTCTAATTACCCTTTCTGACGTCGAAGACACACATGCTTTATGAAAGAATAAATCAACAACTCAATCAACCAAGTCAAGAGCAACAAAATAAAAACTTCACAGAGAGCAGAAAACCTTGTACCTTTTATCACTTATTTCTGAGTATTTATATTCTAGTAAGATATTTAATAATCATATTCTCACAAAATAGCTTTGTTAATGTTTTTAGGAGATTTCAGTCACAAAAGTAAATTCATTAGCTTATTTTCATTATTTGAAGTTACCATATGAACTATTTAAACTGAAGTTTTTCTTAAGCTGATAATAAAAAATATGGCATTTCCTATTTAAATACTTGATCAATAATCTCAATATGCCTATAAAATGAATTGCACTGATTTAAAAAATTGTCTATTAAACCACATTATAATATGTAAGCTGACAATTTGATGGATAATCTATCTTAAGTATAGTTAAGTCTATACATAATAAATAATAATAAATTCAATTTAGTATAATAAATTCAATTTAACACTGTTTTAATATTGTTTCAATGTTAATAATGTTATTGTAGTCTCTGAGGGGTCCTTTAATTAATAGAATTCCTCCTCTGCACCTGGTGTCTAAATAACCAAGAAAGCAAATAAATAACAGATGGAAGTCCACACTCAGTTTTGGAGAGCATGGCTTAGTTTGGAACCAAATGGGTCAGCTATGTGACTCCAGAATAGGCAGATATACCTCACTCCTAGACTGTACTGTACTTAGACTAACCCCTTGGGTAAACAGTGCTGAAGAATGGAGGCGTAAAGGAGAACACATGCTAATTGCATACAAACCAACCCCACATTTCCAAATTTGCCAATAAATTCTGTCTATGCACTCCCAAAGGTAGCCTAGGGGGCTCTTATTAAGCTTAGGAAAGGTTTCTTTTCATGCATGGAAATCAGGAGCTGTGAAAGTGTATTTCCCTTTAACCCATTACTTATTTTTTGATTTAGATTATTATAATTATAAGCATCATTATCTGCATGCCATATTCCTTACCAAGACTGGAGATTGGGAAGACTCTGGTAAGAGATGTAGACAAAGCCAAGGTTTATTTAAAAAAATAAAAAGAAGGTAAGCCAATGAATGAAACTTTCACCCCCGCCTTAAAAAACCAAGTGTAATTGCAAAGAGCTGTGAATTGTGAATTAGGATAGTATACTGGGGTCCCATAATATGAATTTCTCTTGTTATAAAAGAAATCTTTGTTTGAGAGATTTTCTCCAAATTGATTGAAGATTGAGGAAAAATCTTATTTTAAAATAAATGGGTTGATATAAAATATATTCAAATATTTTTAAACAAAGACAAATATATTGAAGAGTCATTGTTACTTATTTTTTCATCTCTGATGTATTTTCTCTAATTTGATGTTAGTTATTCCATTTCCATAGAGATTCCTTTCACTCACCCAGATAGTCCAGAGTTGTTATAATGTGCATAGTTGTGATTTTACTGTGTAGGTATTAATACTCTTTCTGATTTTCGAGGGAGTAAATTCAAATTTAGATGTAAACTTGTCTTACAAATACTACATTTAAAATAACTTGGTTATAAATTATCAAGGAGATATTATTTTATTACCACTTACTACCACGATTGCTAACCAGGGGTTTTTCTTGCAATTCTCTGGTGTTATGATAAATTTGTATACTGAAGGGTTGGAAATTTTGGCTTCCAGCTCTTTATGGATTACCTCCAATTGGATTTTCCATCTTGAAAAATACAGGGTTTTAACAACTGCCCCTGTATTCCTCAAGGCCAAGAAAAGTGAAGCTCAGATTCATCCCATCTGCAAGTATCTTTAACAAAAAAGTCAGATTTGGAATTCTTAATTTTACTAGTTTTGATATATAAGCAGATTTTTACTATTTTGATATTTCATTAATTGCATTTAAAGTAATTTTAAAAATATTTTTCTTTCATTTTTTATTTTTTCTCTTGTTTTTCCTGTAAGATCATCAATAAAGTCACTCAGTCTGTTTGTTAAATGGAAACCTCTGATTTTTAAAACATGATTACACATTTTTAAAATGTTCCTTTTTAACATCACAGACTCTAGTAAATTATTTCCTCCATATCAATGATGTTTTATTTTTTATTTTTTTAATTTTATTTTATTATGTTATGTTAATCAACATACATTACATCATTAGTTTTTGATGTAGTGTTCCATGATTCACTGTTTTTGTATAACACCCAGTGCTCCATTTAGTATGTGCCCTCTTTAATACCCATCACCAGGCTAACCCATACCCACACCCACCTCCCCTCTAGAACCCTCAGTTTGTTTCTCAGAGTCCACAGTCTCTCAAAGTCCATAGTCTCATAGTCCAATCGTCTCCTGCTCCGATTTCCTCCCCTTCATTTTTCCCTTACTACTATCTTCTTCTTTTTTTTTTTTAACATATAATGTATTATTTGTTTCAGAGGTAAAGGTCTATGACTCAACAGTCTTACACAATTCACAGCACTCACCATAGCACATACCCTCCCCAATGCCTATCACCCAGCCACCCCATCCCGCCCACCCCCACCACTCCAGCAACCCTCAGTTTGTTTCCTGAGATTAAGAATTCCTCATATCAGTGAGATCATATGATACATGTCTTTCTCTGATTGACTTATTTCGCTCAGCATAATACCCTCCAGGTCCAGCCACATCGTTGCAAATGGCAAGATTCCATTCCTTTTGATGGCAGCATAATATTCCATTGTGTGTGTGTGTCTGTGTGTGTGTGTGTGTGTGTGTGTGTGTATGATATATATATATATATCTTCTTCTTTATCCATTCATCTGTCAATGGACATCTTGGCTCTTTCCATAGTTTGGCTACTGTGGACATTGCTGCTATAAACATCGGGGTGCACATACCCCTTCAGATCCCTACATTTGTATCTTTGGGGTAAATACCCAGTAGTGCAATTGCTGGGTTGTAGGATAGCTCTATTTTCAAATTTTTGAGGAACCTCCATACTGTTTTCCAGAGTGGCTGCACCAGCTTGCATTCCCACCAACAGTGTAGGAGGGTTCCCCTTTCTCCGCATCCCCGCCAACATCTGTCATTTCCTGACTTGTTAATTTTAGCCATTCTGACTGGTGTGAGGTGGTATCTCATTGAGGTTTTGATTTGGATTTCCCTGATGCCAAGTGATGTTGAACACTTTTTCATGTGTCTGTTGGCCTTTTGGATACCTTCTTT
>NC_138375.1:20815167-20831734 GCF_054177405.1 Leptonychotes weddellii | reverse complement strand
GGGACTCCAGGATCATGACCTGAGCCGAAGGCAGTCGCTTAACCAACTAAGCCACCCAGGCGCCCTCCATATTGTTTTTATACAAATACACTAAGAATATAAGAGCGTGGGTAGTTTTAAGTCAATCAATGCTGAATTCATAACTATCATATCATATCAATTTTCCAAAATTGATTTGTGTGATAAATGCCCATTGCATGACAATTTTTCTTTCTCCACTCTTCATTGCATGGAAAGCATACCTTTCATCCATCCAAAATCTTATTTGTGATGCAAGTCAAGTACAATCCTGCCCATAACCAAGTAAATGCAATTCTAAATATCCTATTTGCATAGAAAAGGGGAATTATACTAGTGACTAGATAAAAAATCATTTTGCATGACCCCATATGGGTTTCATGAAATTTCTTTGCATTATTTTCCATCAGTTGTGTCTTGCTTTGTCATTACATATATGTGCTTTACTTTATTGGCCTCTTGTCCTTCACATTTGCTTCAAGAGCAGCCCAGAATTATAGATGAGTATCATAGAGCCCTGGGGAGTCTCATGCCCATCTCACATCCTCGGGAAACAGTGATAAGCCAAGGTAGGTGGTATAAGCATGGAAGAAACATTAGCCAACATGTAGTTGAAATTCCCTGTTGTATAGACAGGGACACTCAGATCAGAAGGGAGAAAACATCTGCCTATGCACAGCAGAACATCCCACTTGTTCAGAAACATCTTGGCCCCTAATATCATGGTGATTTAGCATGACTTGCTTGGCTTTCCAGAGTCCTTGCTAAACAAAATGTGCTACTTGGGGAAAGCTAATTGCTACTGGAATCCCTTAAACTGTTTGCTTCCCACGCTCACTTTAGGGTACGGGATTTTAATGATCAGCTTTATGAATAAGCTATCCAGTGAACTAGGAATGGGATACAGGACAAATTAGTTCTAAATGGGTGTGGAAAAAGTCTTAATTCATTGTACAAGAAAAAAAGAAACTTAACAATCATTTTGGAGAGGTAGCATACCATAGAGAATAATGAGGCTGGAGCCAGACAGCTTGAATTCAAATCCCAGTCTTACTACTCACTAGCTTGGGATAATTACTCTCTAGTTCTTTGTCTCAGGTCTTCCATCTGTCCTCATCTGTATATAGGAGGCAGTAATAGTGGAGTTTGCTTTTTTTATAAAGAATTCAGTATAGCACCTGATACATACTAGTGCTTAATATATGGAGGCCACTGTTTTTTCTTCCCAGGTCTCTTAAGGTAAAACTTTGCTTATATTTGTCACTCATTTCTAGAATAAAGCACATCCAAATCTGTGGTGAATGAAAAAAATCATTTTGCAATCAAATGATTTAAAAATTTTACCTCCCAAAAATTGAAACAGACTTTAAATTTTTAATCTGTTATTAACTATTATTAAATAGAATATCTGTTTATATGTAAAAATTTATATTTTTGGAATAGAACTTAAAAAAATTAGTCATCTATTTGTTTATTTCCCTGGCCTTAATTCTTTTTTTTTTTAAGATTTTATTTATTTATTTGAGAGAGAGAGAATGAGAGACAGAGAGCATGAGAAGGAGGAAGGTCAGAGGGAGAAGCAGACTCCCTGCCGAGCAGGGAGCCCGATGTGGGACTCGATCCCGGGACTCCAGGATCATGACCTGAGCTGAAGGCAGTCGCTTAACCAACTGAGCCACCCAGGCGCCCTCCCTGGCCTTAATTCTATATACAAAATCTAAAGGTGTAGACATGCAGAATACTGTCAGATTCTAGAAATACACATTTCTTCCCAGAAATATAAATTAGTATTTCAAAAATTATTTTTATATCATTCAGTTGAATTTTCAACATATTGTAATATATATTTGGTATTATAAAAGTATAAAATTAAATTTCAATTTATATCTATTTGTCTTTCTATACTTACATCTATACCTATCTGTATCTATATATCTATATCTTTCTGTTATGGTCTACACTGTGTCCCTCAAAAATTCCTATGTTGAAGCCTTGACCTCCAATACCTCAAACTGTGATTGTATTTAGAGACTGAGCCTTTAAAAAGATAATTAAGTTAAAATGAGGTAATTAATACAAATGCTGTCCTGATTCCAAAAAGGAAATTTGGACACAGATGTATAGAGAGAATTCAACCTTGAGACTATCTTCAAACACAAGCTGCACCATTACCTCAGCTCTGGGTCTCCAGCCTGTTGGTCTACCCTGCAAATTCTGGGCATGGCTTCCATAATTGTGAAGCCAACTCCTTAAAAGAAATCTCTCTCTCACTTTCTCTCTAAATGCATTACACACAGGGCTCCTGGGTGGCTCAGTTGTTAAGCATCTGCCTTCGGCTCAGGTCATGATCCCAGGGTCCTGGGATCGAGCCCCACATCAGGCTCCTGCTCAGTGGGAAGCCTGCTCTTCCCTCTCCCACTCCCTCTGCTTGTGTTCCCTCTCTCGTTGTGTCTCTCTCTGTCAAATAAATAAATAAATCTTTAAAAAAATAATAAATGCATTACACACAACCTGTTGGTTCTGTTTCTCTGGAGAAGCTTGGCTAATTCACAATCTATATATAGAGAGGTGGGGAAGAAAAATAATTTTTTAAAAGGGAAGTGATAAATTGAATACTTTTAAATATACATGGCATTTTAGGTGTGAAAATTTTTATATTAGGTAAAAATTGTGTAATAGAACTAAAATGGAAATGCTATTTTTATGAAGATAAATAAAATATATAAACTGTCCATAGCTTAAAGAATAGTTTCTGCAGATAGATAGGTGTGGAGATAAAAAATAATGGTGATTATCCAATTGTAAAGGTGATTTCTACTGGTAATTAAAAAAAAATAATACACCTATTAAAAAACCTCAAAAATCACAAAAATCTGACAATTACAGCATTTGGATTTTTTAACTTCATACAGAAAGAAAATTAACATTTGTGAAGGTACAGAGATGACTCTGTCCAAAAAAAAAAAAAATAGGGATAATAAAACTAAAATGTTTTCAGGTTTTGTTTACTTAGTTTGTACATAGTGGTTTAAAAGAAATATCAATGAAAATGAAAGTGTATTAAGTTTTTGACAGCTTGATTTTATGTGTGACAAAAAAGTCTGCAATTTATATTTTGAACAAATTTACCAAATACTTCATATGCTTATATCATGATTATTTATCCAATGTATTGCTTCATTTTATATCTAGTGACATTGGAAGATTATTACCTTTAACAAAGGGGAGAAGATTATTACTTTTAATAATGTGGAGAAAACTTTAGGTGGAAGAAAGACTTTGATTTGTCTTTAATAATTCTGTTTAACTATCTTAAACATGTTTTAAAGTATATAAGGAAATTCTGACATGCCGTTATAAGTAGTCACAGGTAGGCCCTGACTCACCTATATAAGTCATATAGAGCTCAAAGAGCTCACCTATATGTCATAAATTAAAATAGTTTAATATGGTGCTATGCCAAATAATAGAGGTAACTACACAAGATGTTAAGGCTGAGAAAAGATATCCAAAACACTTCTCAGAGAAAATAAGTCTTGAATTTAAAGAAAAAAGCAAATAAATAAGAGTTAACCAATAGAAGAGATCAGTTTAAACAGGTTTTTGGAAACACATTGAGAGTTTTGGGGTGATGGATATATATGGTGAATAGCTGAAGCCTAGAATTAGAGTAATACCAGGCTAGTATCATTTGGATTAATGCCAACTAATCTGAGAATTTTTTCCTGATAACTATGAGAGGCTTTTTGATAATTTTATGACATTATCAGATGTGAGTTTTAGAAAATTCTCTCTAGACTTAATTTGGAGGATGTATTACTTGGATTAAAACTACTGTAACAATTTATCGCTTTCAAGCAATTACTATTTAGGAGATCAAATAAATTGACTGGACAGGCATTGTGATCACATTCTCCTAAAGAAACATTTAAAATAGAAAGTTAGACAACATGAATATTTTTATACATATGTGTATAAATGTGTATATTTTTATTCCATAAGTCCTAAATCATCTTTCAATTTTAGGACTTTGATACTATTGGGATAATATTGTAAAAATTAAGAATTATAGCTTTAGAACTTTGAAATTATTTTCACAAAATTGTTATTTATTCTATCAGTGTTGCATTCAGTTCTACAATTCAATGCACCTTACAATTAGTACTGGAAGTCTGAGTATAACCTTTTTTCAGATGTAGTTCAACCACAGCAGGTGATTAAAAACATCAGTTAGAGATATGTAATTATAAAGTGTGTGGCACTATAATTATAACCACGAATTTTTCTTTGTGGTTTTGTAATATTGATAGCTATTTAAAACACCATTATCTAAAAATATATAAAATTTTTAAGACGGTCTCCTTACATCTCTGAAAAAAACATTATCAGCCCATAAAATTTTCAATAACAGTGTTTCATTTTTCTTATCTTTCTGTTTTTGGGGTTTTTTTTTTTAGTTCTTTTACTATGACTTTTTCTATTCATGTATTGAGAAGATTTAAATTTTATGCAAAATATAAAATCCTATTTTGGTTTCATGCCATTTTTTTGAGAACTGGCTCTAATATTGTTTTGAAAAATAATTAAATATTTGTCATTCATTATATTGAGATTACGAGCTCAGTGAAAACTAATTTTAGTAATGAAGATTTTTTTAAATATGAATTTATAGTGTTTTCAGCACTTAATTTTACAGACCTATGTTTCAGGTGACATCCTTTGTCATTTTTTGGGTCTTGGGGGGAAAAAAAGAATGTCCAGTAAAAGTAGAATAGTTGTATTTGATATTATCAAGAGAACACTTGATAAATATTATTCTCATGTCCAGACCATCCATGCTCAAAGAACAGTCAAGATATGTATATATTACTTTTATTTAGCAAAAACTGAAAATGCAAGAAATTGCTAAGTATATGAAAAAATAGATATTTTGGGATAAAGAGATCCATTCTATGCCATTTTGTTTTTACAAAATTGTCCAAATCTGAGATTTTTTCTTTTTTTGCATTTTTTTATTTTATTATGTTATCTTAATCACCATACATTACATCATTAGTTTTTGATGTAGTGTTCCATGATTCATTGTTTGCATATAACACCAAATCTGAGATTTAATGGCATTTTCACATTGCCTTTTAAACTCAACATGCTTTGCTCTTTAAAAAAAAAAAAAATCTCATGTAAGTTTATTCTAGACAAATTGCAAAATATAGCAAAATTAATTTTTTTGCCAATCTTTCCAAAAAATACTGTTAAACATACAGGCATATTTCATCCAATCATATAATCATATGTGTGTATATATATTTATGCCACAATATATTGCAAAAGAGAAAGAAAGGAAGAAAGAAAGTAAATTATGGTTCAAAATGAATCTGGATTATGTACATGCATATATTAATGATTAAAATAAACAAGAATCCTATACCTTTAAAAATGCTGACAAAATTTTACAATTTGCTACATCGTTATTTAAACCCATACATGTAATAATTTAATGTGCTTATCTTATGTTTTAAAGACTTACATCTAGGGGTGCCTGTGTGACTCAGTCAGTTAAGCTAAATGTCTGCCTTCAGCTCAGGTTCATGATCTCAGGGTCCTGGGATCAAGACCCGCTTAGCAGGGAGTCTGCCTCTCCCTCTCCCTCTGCTCCCCCTCCCCCCAGCTCAAGCTCTTTCTCACTCTGTCTCAAATAAATAAAATCTTAAAAAAAATAAAAACAAACTTACATCTAAATTAACATGTTTTAAGCTTACTATATAATGATGTGTATTAGAAATACTTGTTTTTTTCTTATACAAAGAGAACATGTTATTAAGAAAAATGTTTAAAATTGGTCTTAATTTCTTTTCTTATGTAGGAAAACATTAGTCACTTTTACTTATAGACTTGATGTAAAACAACAATTAGGGGACGATGACTTAGAGCAAGCATTGGTTTTCAACACCAAAAAGGGAATAAGTATATATTCGCAGAGTTGTTTTCATGGTCTATATAAACATGGGTCTTTTCCATTCTTGTTTTATGTACTGGTTCATAAGTAATAACAATTCTATATATTTCAGGAGCAGCTCCTGAATCATATGACAACCCAGAACATAAAGTCGGGTTCTGTTAATAAGAGAAGGGAGTATAGTATTAATAGTATCTGCAATAAATCTAAGGGCATCCTTGAAACTCTTCTGTATAGCTTTTTGCTTGATGACCTCTTAGAAATTTATTTGGAATCCCTTAGTTTAATATCCTACTACAAAATGCACAGTATCTTTTCCTCCTTGAGGTTGTAGACTTTGGCTATATATAGCCATATACTTTCCATATATAATATGGAAAACTGATATGAAGAGTCAGCACATTTGTTAAGCTTTGGATACTTATTAAACATTAAACACATACACAATTTTTGAGACCGTTTAAATAATGTTAAGGTCAGCTTCTTCAGTCTTGGTCCCCTTTACACCTTTTTTTTTTTTTTCAACATTTGCATAACTTTTTTTTCACCAATAATAAATTTCCTTTATAATGATTGTGCTGTAGTTGGCAACAAGTTACAGAATAGTTAAGTTAGCTTTTTTAATTTGATCATTGATGAGATTTAAGTCAAGAGTTCAACTGCATAGTAGATTATTTAACTTATTAATTTGCTCCTCATTCTAGAAAACTCTCCTGAATATTCATTTTATTCATCATAAGAAAGTTGATAATAAAAAAATAATGTGCTTAATATCAGTTCAGATTAGTTAATACATTCAAAGCACCTGTTCAAATAACTCCAGGTGAATAGTATCATTTTTGGATACACATTTGCACAAAAATATTGTACACAAAAGAAAATCAGAACAGAAAAATGATTCATTCCCACAGAGATCAGTTATGAAAAATTAAACATAATATTATATACAGCCTGAAACAGAAAATAGTGCAAATCAAATTTGTCTCTAATTGAAGCTGTGAGGAAGGAGGAAAATTACCTATCATCTATCATCTATCTATCTATCTATTCGGCCATTTAGTAGAAAAGCAGACTATAAAGTATCTCTTTTCACCATACCATTCTTTCCCTTTATTTTACCTAGTTTTGGGCCTCATTAAGGGTAATTTTTTTCTTGTAAATTTGTAAGGTGTTGGTGTATGTCATACGTTTATAGTGAGGGAAGATATTTATTTTTAATTATGTCTATGAAATTACAACTTGTCTGGGTGAAATATGTTTTTATTTATAGAAGGTAATACTAATGAATCTCCCCTAACATACCTGTGCTATCATAATAACTAAGAACTATTAGTATATAATTACTCCACATACAGGTGTCTAAATCATCATATTATAATCATATAATACCTTATTTATTATAGTCATTTGCTATTATTTCTGTTATTTTCTTCTCCTATTTTACTATTTATTTATTTTTAAGATTTTTATTTATTTATTTGACAGAGAGAGAACAAGCAGGGAGAGCGGCAGGCAGAGGGAGAGGGAGAAACAGGATCCCTGCTGAGTAGAGAGCCCAACGTGGGGCTTGATCACAGGACCTGGGGATCATGACCTGAGCCAAAGCAGATGCTTAACCAACTGAGCCACCCAGGCACCCCTCCTATTTTATTGTTTATTTGCTTCCTGAAGACTTGTGATGTATTTATTTTCAGTGATTACTATACAACATTCCATTTATAATAAAACTTCAACATTTCTGTCCATGGGGAAATATTATTAATACTTAGCCAAGGATTCCGATTATCTTGAAACTCTATTGGCTTTTACATAAACTATAAGTCTGTATTCCACAAGGGTTGAGCTGTGGGATGTTTTCAAAAGTATCGCTAATCTCCACTCATCTTGCATTCTCTCCAACAGAAATCCAAGCAGCCTATTTTTTATAAAGTTCTGATTGAAGTCATATCTATCTAAGAAGGCTTAATATGTTAAAATATGCTAAGAGTTTGGAAACTTCTGATCAAAGTAGCTATCAAAATGCAAAATATTATTGTCATTGTTCTCAAAAGGTAAATAGCAATCATTCATGGGCTTGGTATGCTGCCCTCCAGTCACTGTGATCTGATCTGCTCCATGAATCTGGTTTTCCATTGATTAAACGCTCTTATCTCTATTGCCAAGTTAATCTTGTGTGGCATCCGAGCTTTTATTTTATCTTCTTTACACAGTCTCCTTCAGGCTTTACAAATGTGAGTAAACTTTAAAGGAATCACAAACCAGCAGTCATCTTTTCATTCTCAACAAGTTGTTTTTCATAAAACATTCTGTATGTCACTAAATTCTCTTTAGACACAGACTTCCTTTTCTTCAAGAAATGAAAATAACTTTAACGTAATAGAGGATTTCCCTCTCCCCTAAGAACAGCTGTTACAAAAATATAATCAGCCAAGGCATTTATGTGATAAGCTAAGGTCCTCATGGGATGAAGGAGTGGGGAGAGGAAGAGGGGTTAAAGGAGTTCAATTGCTGGTCATGAATTTGGATAATTTGAGTTATTTTACAACATGTTTTGTGAAGTGGATTGTTTTCATTTAACATTAACTCATATCCATACCACTATCTATTACATTACTTAGCTAATGTTCATTTATCAGAAATATATAACATGTTAAAAATAAAATAGTTCCTTACAGGATGACCTTTGACTTTGGCAAAATCTCATACTCTACTGCATAAATGGTGTGAAAGTTATAGTTTACTGCGACAAGCACAATGAATATAGCTTCCTCCTTGGATACCAGTATCAGGCTGGAGAAGTTCGGTGAACTTGACTTCTTGAGTCTACCAAGTTATTAATACAGGAGATGTGTTTTGGATTATATCAATAGCAATCTCTATTCTGGTTGAGGTTCTGCCAGTTTGTGGGAAATTCCAGATAGATTTTACTGTGTATCTTACATACTGAGCAATATATCCTAAATACCCAGCCTAATTGCCTAGTAATATTTAAACTAGTATTTATTAAGAGACATCACGTGAATCTAACTTCGAGCTCCTAAGGGGCAGGGGGTGGCAGGGTGGGTTCTTTAAAAATGACCAGTTCTCTCATTAGTAAGAGAGGAGAACAAGGAACAGTTGCCACAGCTAAAAGTATGAAACTTTAGGTTTGACATTAAGAATTAGCTTTCCAGGGGCGCCTGGGTGGCTCAGTTGGTTAAGCGACTGCCTTCGGCTCAGGTCACGATCCTGGAGTCCCTGGATCGAGTCCCGCATCGGGCTCCCTGCTCGGCGGGGAGTCTGCTTCTCCCTCTGACCCTCCTCCCTCTCATGCTCTCTGTCTCTCATTCTCTCTGTCTCAAATAAATAAATAAAATCTTAAAAAAAAAAAAAAAAAAAAGAACTCAAAGAATTAGCTTTCCACACAAAGGGCCATGGAGTTTGAATTATACTTTCTAGAAGCTATTCCAAGGGCTATATTACTTTATATATTCAAAAATTGGAAATATTGAAAATAATCATATGATGAATAGATTTCACAGTGGCCAATGTCAGAATGAATGACTTTTATACCTTGTGACTTTATGGTAATGACAGAAATACCGTATTTACCTAAGAGTCCCTAGGAGCTATGCTGTGGTATATAATGTGCTAAGATGTTATCTAAAATCCATTATATCATATCATATCATATCATAATTTATTCACATTTTCTCAAAAGTCTTTTTATAAGAAAAATATTTACACAGAACTGTGTTTTACAGAATACCATGGTTGGTATATTTTAAAATTGTCCTCTAAGGGGCACCTGGGTGGCTCAATTGGTTAAGCGACTGAACTGATTTGAGTTAGGGTCATGATCTCAGGGAGTCTGGTCTTCCCTCTCCCTCTGCCCCTACCCCTTCTAGTGCTCTCTCTCTCTCTTTCTCAAATAAATAAATCTTTAATAAATAAATAAATAAAATAAAATTGCCCTCAGAAATAAATATTTTACTAATCATATGTTGATCTTAAAAAGATGATAGAGTATTTTGATCTATCACATATTTATTTACTAAAGTTGAAGCACAGCATGACTAGGAAGCAATACAAAAAGACTGAATAAAATGATGTTCTGTTTACTATCAATCTACCACATCTATCTATCTATCATCTATCTATCTATCCAACCATCTTAGTCATGAATATTTTTATTTGTCCAATAGTAAAAGAAAACATCTGCATGATTCATGACTTATCTTTAGCTAAGTATTTAATCCTTTTTGATGTTTTGGTGGCAGAAAAAAAAATTAGCTGTTTGTTTTGTTTTCTAAATATGCTGATTTAGAATGCCATTTTCTATTCTTAAAAATATTAGAACTGAAAATGCCTTTGGCTTAATGTGATTTTCTCAGCTAACCCTCTTTGTTTTCTATATTTCAGTGTGTCCAGACAAACAAGTACAGAAAGAGGTTCTCTCAGTCCTTAGATGTGACATTAGGGGCATCCATGTACACTAACAGTGAAGGATCAGAAGGAATCAAAAATCACTTACACTTGGTTACTGTTTTTATGATTCAGTCTGAAAAAACAGTTCTGGAAACTCTAGAGTTCCTAACAACTCTAGCCCATTTTCCTGAACTTTAGAAACAGTTTTTTTCCATATTATCACATTTGAACGTATTATATGCTATTTTATACAGCCCATTATGTTTACATATATATATATATACACATGTGTGTGTGTATATATATATATATATATATATATATATATATATATGGCACCTCAAAGAGACCCATATATATATGGCATCTCAAAGAGACATGTGTGTAATTTGACTTGCATTGAGAAACTGTGAATGATATTGTTAAGTATTTTAGGCAAATAAATGGATCTTTTGTTGTTTTTGTTTATTTTGTTTGTTTGTTTGTTTATTTTTCAGCAGAAGTATTTGCCAGCAAGTTCTAACCAAAAATATGCTGAATTTTGAATTGCTTTTGATAATAAGGGAATCCAAACAAGTCTCTGGTTTTGGTGGCAAAATCATACAACTGTATCATTATGGACTGGATTATATCTCCCCAAAAGTCTTATGTGGAAGCCCTAACCTCCAATGTGACCATATTCAGAGATAGGACTTTCGAAGAGGTAGTTAAGTTTAAATGAGATCATAAAAGTGGGGATCTAATCCAATAGGACTGGTGTCCTTATAAGAAGAAAAAGAGACACCAGGGGTGGGTATGAGCAGACAGAGAGAATGTGGCCATCTGCAAGACAAGGAGCAAAGACACAGTAGAAACCTAAACTGTGGACACTTTGATGTTGGACTTCTAGCCTCCAGAAGTATGAGAAAATAAATGTCGTTTGTTCAAATCAACCATTCTTTGACATTTTATTATGGCAGCCTTAGCAGACTAATACTGATACATAGACCATAAGCAAAGCAGACTCTGGAAAGATTGGGGTCATGGGAGAACTGTCTAGTCATCAGGATATATCTACAATCCTCACCATGGTGTGCAACAGAAACCTAGTTTAAGATCTGTGTAGAGCGCCAGCCATTCTAGTCACCAGCTGATTAGAATAAAAACAATGACTGAATAATCTAATTCTTGGGTTCTTAGCTTAAAAGTTAAGAGGGAATTAATCATTTTGAACCCTGTTCTGAGACTTTGAGTATGGGCACAGTTCACTCTGACACTAGAACCTCTCTGCTAGAAGTGGTGCATATTTGTCATGTGTAATAGGAAAACAGAGTACTTTGGGCTAACCAAGGACAAAGGACACAAGGGATTCTGGAACTCCAGCAATACTTGCATTAATCCATTAACCTCTGTACAAAGACTAGAAAAAATTTCAGATTAGGAAAAAGAGTAATTGTGCTTTTCTTCTGGACTTTATCTATTGTACTGTCTGTATGGAATGTTCATCAGGTCTTTAGAGTCAAGCACAACTATCGTACATTCTCTTAGTGAAAACTACTCAGGCACACCCATTATAAAAATCATTTTTGTTATTTTAAGTATAAATATGTTGTTTCTCCTGATAGATTTTCATCTTCTTGAAATCAAAGGCCATGTTTGATATTTTACTTTAACTCTTAACAAATGTAAAACATGTATTCTTTAACTGAGACATTTATTTGATTTTTTTTCACCAAGAAATATTCCTGTTTCTGATTATCTGACAAAGAAGGAAGTTAAGAGGAAGGCCACTGGCCAAATGAAAGAGCTTATTCTCAGTAAGTAGTATAAACAATATAGAAAACTGGGAAATCGATTTCATACTAAACTGATTAAATAATGCATTTATGATCTAAGACTGGACTTGCAACTTTTTTATAAATATAAGCTAGGATTTATTGTCTATTTTATCTCTGTTTTGCTGTAACATTTAAGGAAGGACCAAACTTTAAAAAAATAGTTTATTTAGAAAGTATCATGGTGTAAACTAATTACACCACATTTATTTTCTTTTAATACAAGACTATGATGCAAAGCTGAAGCCTCTCATGAGGATTGTGCTTTTCTAGAAAGTTGTTTTCTTTTCTTTTTTTTTTTTAAAGAATATCTGTGAACCACACATGATTAATAAAGATTAATAAAGGCATGGGGTGCCTGGGTGGCTCGGTCAGTTAAACATCTGCCTTCGGCTTAGGTCATGATCCCAGAGTCCTGGGATTGAGTCCCATATTGGGCTCCTTGATCAGTGGGAAGGCTGCTTCTCCCTCTCCCACTCCCCCTGCTTGTGTGCACAGTCTCTCTATCTGTCAAATAAATAAAATCTTTACTAAAAAAAAAATAATAAAGGCAGAAAATAGCCTTGAAATATAGTCTTACTTTCAAATGTACTCAGGATATATATGAATTATGATTCTCTTTGAGATGAATGGTCAGATAAGGGCTCAGTTAAATAATATACATTTTCTATATAATAAAAATATGCAATATTAGATATTTCATGCCTCTGTATCCTATATTGAGAAAACAGTAATGATCAAGTATGGGATACAATGATATGCCTCAATGCCTGTGACAAAGGAAAAAGAAAAAAAAAATAATTTTCAAATTTCCAAACTACTTTTAGTCAGGTAGGCATCAGTAGAAGACCTATAATAAACATACATTCAGCTCACTCTTTTCCTCCTGTATATCTTAAGAAGGTGTCTTAGGATATTTTTAATTTAAAAAAAAAATAGCTGTCCATATTAGCCTAAAATTATGTTTAGTATTCAAAGACAAGACCATAAAATAAAAAAAAGTAAGATTTTGAACAAAAATTTAAAAAACACGTTCTTAATATCCTACTTTCAAAGCAAAATTAAAAAGAAATATCCTTAAGATGAGCAGTTTAAAAAAAAGAAACATTATTTCAACCTTTTATTTAGCAAATACAGCACCTGAAATAATTTATAAAGAATAGTGTATAAAAGCTTTGTTTTTAGATCATTTATATTACTTACTAATCTGTCTTGTGAAATAGATTTTTAAGAATGAAGTGTAGACTATTTGTGTACATTCAGTGATTAAACTGATTCATAAATATAGAAAAATGTAGGCAAAGTGATCATTGACATTAATACTTTCCATATATTTTATTACCTTTGAATATCAACATTTTTCATGACACAAACTTAATTCGATGCTCTTATTGTAGTCAGAATAATTACAGAATTTTTTAAATAATAAGATATAAAATATAACTTTAAATGCTGGAGTTGCTACTATTTGTTTTTTTTTTTTTTTTAAGATTTTATTTATTTGCAAGAGAGAGAATGAGAGACAGAGAGCATGAGAGGGAGGAGGGTCAGAGGGAGAAGCAGACTCCCCGCTGAGCAGGGAGCCGATGAGGGACCCGATCCCGGAACTCCAGGATCATGACCTGAGCCGAAGGCAGTTGCCCAACCAACTGAGCCACCCAGGCGCCCCTGGAGTTGCTACTATTTGTATGCTTTCATCTAACTATATACACATATAAAAGACTTGATAATAAATTAATTGGCGCAAATAGTAGATTTTGAAAATTCAGGTACATTCACATTTACCACTGTTTTAGACTGTATCTAAGAAGTTAAAATTACTTTTTTCTTGTTTTTTTTATAAAGACTAATTTTCCTAAATATATTTATCAATGTAAGGCATTGTTTTCAGAGAAAATCAAGGCTCTTTCATATGAGACCTCTGGACATACTGACCTAATGGTCTCAATCTTATCTCTATCTAAAGCCAACTTCAGATCTTTCTGCTGTGTCTCTGAGGAAAAACATCCCCGCCTTGCTTGGAGGTTAATCCTACAATCTGTGCTCAAACCTCTGTTCCGTCTCCTCTCTCAGGCTTTCTTTTTCCTGCATCTTTAACTTTTTATTTTTTCTATTAGCAAATTTTCCTCAAAGTAAACGCATGTTCAAATTTCTTCTATTTTAAAACAAATAAAATATGATGTAATTGCCTTTCACCACCAAATACTTTCAATGACAATTATTTATTGACTGCTCTCACTTCCTTACTTGCAGATTCCCCTTCAATCTGCTGGAAATACATAGGTCTGTATTACCTATTCTAGTAAACCTGTGTCATCCCAAAGTAGCTCTCTTATATCAAACAGAAACATGAGTTATATTAGTTTCCTTCCTTTTCCCCAGGGATTACATCCAGTTATTGATCTCTCAGGGTTTATTGGTCATACTTTATTATCACCATTCAAGTCAGTCTCTCTTTTATACAGAAATTTTCATTGTTACTTCATATCAGTTTTCACCTGCCTATGTAAAGAGTTCTCTCTATTGTATCCCTTTTCCAAGCTTGTTCCATTTTAGACTTCAATAAGAGAGGCCTTGCTAAAATGTATATTTTATTGTGTTCTTCCTGCTTAAAACACTTTAGTGCCTCTTTTGGTAGTGATCAAATTGTTACATCAATGTTTGGACATATCTTGCCTGACAAAGCCGTTCGATACCCATACAGGGTGTCATTGAGGTTAACAGTGAACTTAACAAAGACCATGTTCTTACAGAGTTTACATTCCAGAGAAGGAAAATCAATATCAAACAAATAAAAGTTAAATCAAGGTGATAAATGGTGCATTTGGAAGTATGTTAGGTAGGGCTTCAAGAGATCTCTCTGTTGAACACAATTTGAATGAAATAGGCAATAAGCCCTACTGTGGCTGGGGGAAAATAATGTGTTGGGACTATGTTTAGTGTGAGTCTAGAGGTAATGGGAAATCCTATTGTATAGTAGGCTCTTCAAGGATATTGTAGAGGGTTTTTGTTGTTGTTGTTCTTGTTTTAATTATTATTATTTGTTTGTTTTTGTTTTCACTCCTAGATTTTATTTACAACATTGGAAGATTTTGACAAGAATAATTTATGTTTGTGTGTGTGTGTGTGTGCAATCAATTTGGAGACTGTATTTAAGATTATAGAGGAGGTTGGCCAAGATGGCAACATAGGTGACTGCTGGGCTCTTCTGCTCCCACAGATGCACTGAATATAAGGCAATATATGGAGCAATTCACTCTGAAAGAAATCCAGAAACTACTGAGTGACTTCTATACATGGCATGTATGAGAAAATACCCACTTTGAAAGGGTAGGAAAGGATGTCTCCATAAACCCATAAATGCCACTCTTGACACAGTTCCATTGAACTGTTAGGGAACTGAACTCCCAGGTTGTTTTTGAGAAGTGAAGGGTTTGGACCCCACATTTAGCACCCAACTCCCAAAACATCTAGCTCTAAATGCCAGTGAGACTTGCATCCTTGAGACCCACAAGATCATAGGAAACACAGAGGCATTTTTTTAAACAGGTATGCAAGGGTCATCCAATCAGGGTTTTGTCATCTACCTATCAGTGGGAAAGGGTAGAGGGCTCCTTGTAAAATCCTTTGAAGGGTGGTTTCCTCTTGGGAGGGGGAGGGGGGTCTTGTCCAGGCAAGCCTTTCTTGCCCTTCTTCCAACTGTCCTTCATCAGAAGGGTTAACCATGGCTATACCCCCAAGGCTCAGCACAGAGGGAACAGGCAGAACACCCATCAACCAGTCCTTCCCCGAAAGGAGTTTATCTGCATACTTTAAAGACTGCTGCCTGAGGCCCGCAGGCTTTTTTTTTTTTCAATTAACATATAATGTATTATTTGTTTCAGGGGTACAGGTCTGTGATTCATGGCCCACCGGCTTTTAATTTAGCAGGCATCTAGGGTCTAGCTTGAATCCTCCCCAGGGAAGGAAAGTCAGCAGATACCTCCCCACCATCTCCTTCTAGCCAAATTGCTAGTTATTTTCCTGGAAGAAGCTGGTATACCTGTCTGCACAGCAGCTTTTACACCTGTGCCCGAGGAATGGGTTCCCAGAAAGCCCGGCTCAGATAGCTAATGGAGCTTCCATTTGCAGGTCCTACAAGGACTGAGACAAATAAAGAAGCAGTTGTGAACAGGCTATCCACCCAGGGCTCAGCACTGAGGAACAGACAAAAGCCCCCATCTCCCAGTAATGCCCTTAAGAAGGTTTATCTCCGTACTTGCAAAGCTGCAACCAGAGGCCCAGTCTTCTAATTATAGCACACTTAGGGACTGGCTATAAAGCCGTTGGAATTTCTAAGAGAAGTGACATGAATTTGGTGGAAAATGTGATG
>NC_138375.1:20772442-20815067 GCF_054177405.1 Leptonychotes weddellii | reverse complement strand
ATTTATTTAAATGTTCGTTTCCATAGGATAAAAATTGTAAGGTGTCTTAAAACAGAACTCTTGTAAAATCTGCTTTTTGAAGTTTGTGCTCTAGCTATGATATTTTTCTCCTAATGATTTCTTTTCTTCTTGAAATATTTGATAATATTTAATATGTCTGGATGAAAGGTGATTTTTCCTGAATATTATTGAAGATGATTTTCATGAATATTATTGAACATGATTTTATAAATTTCTCTCCATCTGGGCTTCAGGATGGTAAATTTTTATTTAATTTCCCAAGAGTTGAAAAAATTCCAAATTTTCTTTAAAGCCCATGTTCTAAATGGAATTAAATAACTAAACTTTAAATGCAGTTTTAGCTATTGATTATTTTGATAAACATAAGGAATGTTAGTACACCAAACAAGTCTTTAAAGATTAAAAGTATGATGCTATACAATTGATATTATTTTGGCTTGATATTATTTAAATTTTTATAAATTGTTTATAGTTCTTATTGTTACAGGATTTTTGTCCCTTTAGTGCCCGCAGTTCTTGGTCACTCTGCTTCGAAGAATGAAGAGGTAGACTAGATGAAGGAGTGGTGGGCGGCAAAGCAAAGTTTATTGAGCAATGGTACAAAGCTCCTGGAGAGGGAGGGGGCCTGAGAGGGTTGCTACTGGAGTTTCTAAGTTTAGGGGGTTTTATGAGCTCTTTTGCCAAACTTTCTTAATCGGTCAGGGTGTGCTGAGTCATGCCTATCAGGGCTTCGGTCACGTATCTGTTTACTTATTAGGTTAATCTCCACCTGCTGATGGTCTTTTTGCTGACATCTGGGGACTTATGTCTTCTTAACTGCCCCCTTGCCCATGATATTGACAAATGCTTTTGTGGTTAATTGTATTATTTTAGGACATTTTGCAGAAGTCATTTCTGCAAAGGCTGCAAAGCAGAATGTCAGTGCGGTCCTGTCCAAGCTGCAAAACAGGATGTCAGTGCTATTTTATTTTAGCTGTCCTGACTCCATATTTTCTTGTTGGGGACCCTGGCCCCTAACTGTCTACCTACCTTTCCAACTAACTCCTAACATTATTTGCTCTAACATACCCCCTCATTTACAAAAACTGAATTGAAGTTTCCTATTTATTTACTTATTTGAAATTATTTTATAATTGGTTTTATAATTAAATGCATTTAAAACCATCATTCATTATTGGAATATTATTTCTTTCTGATAATATCTACAGTTTATAAGCAATTGGTGCATGGCATTTTAAAATGTAAATGAGAACCTTTTCTAGGAAATTGTTAAATTTAACCAGAATATACAAATATTATTTGTAAATCAGAATTTCATTTATTGTTATTATGTTGATTAGATATGACGGTATTATACATAGGCAATGGATAATTGATCATGCCACAAATACAAAGGGACAAAAAGGATACTGGAGGGGGGTGGGAGGATGGGTTAGCCTGGTGATGGGTATTAAAGAGGGCACGTTCTGCATGGAGCACTGGGTGTTATACACAAACAATGAATCATGGAACACTACATCAGAAACTAATGATATAATGTATGGTGATTAACGTAACATAATAATAAAAAAATAAAAGGATACTGACATTGTAGTAGGTGGTTATTGAATTTTCCAAATTCAAACCTGAAGAAAAAGCTAAATAGTTGTTTTTTTATGAATAGGCAAATTTAGTTTAAATTTAATCCTCTGTGTGTGTGTAATATTAAAATTGAACAAATCAGTATTTTATAATATGTGATACATTCTGAAATAATCTTTTATGACCAATTTATTTCATTTTTATTTTTTTTTATTTTTTATTTTTTTAAAGATTTTATTTATTTATTTGAGACAGAGAGAATGAGAGAAAGAGAGCACATGAGAGGGGAGAGGGTCAGAGGCAGAAGCAGGCTCCCCGCCGAGCAGGGAGCCCGATGCAGGACTTGATCCCAGGACTCCAGGATCATGACCTGAGCCGAAGGCAGTCGCTTAACCAACTGAGCCACCCAGGCGTCCTTATTTCATTTTTAAAAATCCCTTTTGTCAACTCATTAAATGATTTTATTTTTCCACTTAATGGCTTCCAATCTGCCACTCAAAGATGCTATATTCAAGTATAAATTATTGGTGATTTAGATAATTACTGAGAGATCAGGTTTTACTACCAAAAAAAAAGGAAATATTTTTAGTTCCTTGCTACCAGGATAATTTTAAGAAGAGATTGAAACTTTGCATCATAGGAGAACGTGTTGGGTAGCTGTGAATGAGACTGAGAATTTTGAATCTTGAAATTCCTCTGAACATCTTTGGCTAAGGAGAGAGTCCTACTCCACCACATCTGAGGGAATCAGCCCTCCATTTACTATATAAATTATTTTCAAATATGTGTTATCAAAATTAGATACTGATTCTCCTCCAGATTCTCCCCCTTACCACCACGTCTTATTGCCTCCAAGTACAAAATTAACTAGATTTCAACATAATTTTGAACATAGATAATTCAGATTTATTTTAGAAGGAGATAGCCTATACACAGAAAGTCCAGACCCACAACTTGCATCTATTATTAGGATTCTGAAGAGCTTATGTGGAAGTCAATTTCAAGAGTATGAAACCAAGTAAGAAGAAATATTAGGCTTAGTGCAGCCCATTTCTTTAATATGGATACAGTTACCTAGAATTTCAGATTTACTGTGTTGATTCATGCCCATGGACATGGAGTTACTATTCTAATATTTTGCCTACTTATAACTTGGACTAACTAGTGGCCTACAGTTAATATCCATCAGTTTCATCATTCAGATTCCTAAACAGTAGTTAATTTCTTCTTTCTTCTTTTCTATCCTTTCTTTTTCCCTCAAGGTGAAAAATAACAGTCTACCACTAAACAAACATTGTACCCATTGCTTCCTGGGACAGGACTGTGGGGTTCTGGGTTAGTGTTTGTATTCAATACAGTGTAGGTATATTTTGAAACAAAACAGATCATTGCGATTTTTTATAAGGTCAGAAGGTGGGATCTTTGGTTGGAGGTGACCAAATCTTACTGCCATCAAACTGCATTATTTCATTTGGTTTTTAAGATTTGTATCATTTTCCAAAATTATCTATTTTATTTGTTTTTATTTTCACTGTGTTTTTACTCACTAAAACATCGTTCACATGAGAGCAAGAACCATGGTGTTTGCTCATGCTATATCATCCCTGGCCTTATAACAGTGGATGACCAAAAACTGGTGGTCTATAAATATGGATGGATGGACAATTGACCAAAAACTGGTGGTCTATAAATATGGATGGATGAGTAAATGAAGGGATGGATGAATGCTACATTTAGAGAATGAGACAAGAGATGTGTGCCAGATCCCCAAAGACCTATCATTGATAAATGGCTTTAAATTTGAGGGATATCAGAACTTATTAGACAATTTGAGAAGTAGCATATCCTACTTGTGTTTTTAGAAAGACTACTTTGACAACTGAGGAAAACCTGTCCCAAAAAATGAGGGCAGGCTGACAGCAGGATGGAACAAATAGAATCCTAAACCAAATTGTATTTGAGATGCAGAAGAAAAATAAAATAACTATTGAGGGGAGAAATGTATTGAACCTAATATGAAATGAATATTGAAGATAATTAACAGGGTGGAGAAAATTATATTAAGTATACTACACATTTCTGTGCTTATTATCTTACTTTCAAAACACTTGAGATTTTGTTTTGCAGTGGTTTATATTTTCATAGCAATAATGAAGTATTTATTCAGGATAGTGGCATCTTTCTCACTTAACTGTTCTGAGTATGAATGCATATAAAGACCTTAAAATACTTTTTAAAAGTATGTAATTGTGCATATTATAATAGTTTATATTTTTATCTTCGAATTTTTTAAATATTTTATCTTCAAATATTTTTGATAGAATGGAAATATATTCTCCTAAATATACAATTGATAGATAAACTACCTAAACTTCAAGTCATACCTACTTAATATTGGAGATTAATAATTATTTTTAAAAGTAATATTTTAAATGGACTGTTTTTCCATAACTTAATTGTAAAATTTTGTTTTAAAAACTACCGTATTATTGGTATGGTCATATTGGGATTTAGATACATTAAGGTTATACTTCTCTATCATATTTAATTATCTGATAGTTCTTTCAGGCTAAGAGATTTTGAATGGTTTATTACTCAATGATTTCACTTACAAAGGAGAACTTTATAAATTATTCCATATGGAAATAAGTCAGGGTTCATGAGGTGCCGGGTCACTTTATTCTTTTGAACCTCCTGAGCTTGGACAAACAGAAAACCCTGCACAAGCCCCATGCATCATGGACACTTGGCTTAGAATTGCCTTTCTCAAAAATTTCTAAATCCATCTCAAGTGTTTGGAACCAACCAAAGACCACAGAGACACCCCGGTGCGACAACTTCAGCTTAGACTTGGGTCCGTTTGGCCCTAAATTCACCCTTCTCCATTTTGGAGCTCTCACTGACACCACTATCATAGCAAGTTTGATTTTCCTGCCATTCCATGAATTTATTCAGACAAGCCAATCATATCCTCCTGTGGGACCAAGGGTCACTCACTCCCTTCATGTTACAAAGCCTGCCTCCCATTGCTCCTGTTCCTTCACTGGGAACCTAAGCAGTCTTGGGTGGCATGCTGTGTTTTCCTCCCTGCACTGAATGTACATGATTAATAAATTACTACTGGCCTCATTTGTCTGCTGTTAGGTATCATATGTTTGGCCATCCCCCATAACTCTAGGTGGGAATCCCTCCCTCATTGTAAAATAGTCACGGAGGCTATTTCAGTGTGGCTGCTTAAAAGTCAGTAATCTTCAGTTCTTGAAATTTATTTGTATTTCAGTATGAAAGATCTATTTCTGCTCTTAATTATTTTTGTGTACATTAACTTGACCATACTTGTAAAATTTTATTGCAAGTTGCCAAAAGGTGCTTCAAAAAGTCATTTCAAAGGTTTCTACTATTCATATTCATATATATATATATACATATATATATATATATATATATACACAGTAGCAACAAATGTGGTAGATTAAAGACATAGCTGCTTAAAGATTATAAGGATGGATGATCTGTCAGCTAGGCAAGTAATTCTTATTTCTAGAATGAATTCTTAATCTCTTTAAAATCATGAAAAACTTCAGCATTTTAATAAGAATTCTTTCTTCTCTCCAGAAGAAGCTATACATTACATCAGACAAAAAAAAAATAGTCCCAGACAAGGTTTGAGAAGAGATTTTCTTCATTAACTCTAGATTGCATTCAATATAGGCACATATTTTAAAATTAGATATTGTTTGTTCTGAATTTTCTGCTCATGTGCTATTTACATATCTCAATTTTTTTTTTTCAAAATCCTCACATTCACAACCAGACCAGATATAAGCCATAGGATATTTTAATTCTGGTATTGCTAGGTAACAGCTGTGATTAAGCATCATTTTTTTTTTTCCTGCCACAGGTAATCTACATTTTTGTCTTTGTACCAAGAAACTGATATTCTGACTACTTCATCTAAATATTTACAAAGGAAAAAATAATGAGGAGGGAATTTGTGAAGAAATGAACTTAAATTCTTACACTATTTCAAAGGCAAAACATTTACAAATCTGCTTGATTTCACTGAGAAAATCTGCATATATTTATTTCTGTTTTGACATAAACAATTTTGATATCTTGAGAATATCTGTCTTTCCAAACTGAATAAGATTAATAAAAAGAGTTACATGATTTTGAAAGTTATATATTACAAAATGCAAGAGTCTTATGCTTAAGATTTATTCAGTTGACATTTTTAGATTCATTTGTTAAATGTTTCATTTACTAAAGTGTTACCTGAGCCATATGGTGTATAAGATAAAACGCAAGGAAGTGATTTAAGAAAAAAAAAATCCAATAGGAAAATTCCTGAAAATAGTGTTTGAGATGGTGTTTCTCATCAGAGCATTTGGCATTTGGGGAGAGACAATATTTCCTTCTGCTGGAGACTCTCACGCATTGCAGGATGTGTAGCATCTCTGGTCCTTTGTCACAGTAGGAACTCCCAATCATTGAGACCACCAATAATTCTATCTGTACCAACTACAGATGGTTGGTATAACTCCTCGTAAACACAGTTTGAACATCTATATGATCTATTCTAGAGTATATCATCTAACAGAGTCCTTTTTAATATTGTTGAGTGCCTAAGCTATTTCTATGTTTTTCCTTTGGTCCCACTAAAAGTGATGACTCTTTCTAAAAGAGTTCAATTTCTCTCTCTATCTCTCTCTCTTTCTTTTTCCCCCGTTCCTGCTGCTATGACCTCCAACGACAACATACAGCAAGGAACCACATTCTCATGGACTTCAGGAAAACTCTTGACTACTTGGAATTCAATTTAACATATTGGCCAACCTACCTATAATTCTTCTGACGTTAAATAATATAATTCTTCTGACATCATTTCTTTCTTCATCAGCTTCCCTTCTTCCTCTTCTGGCCTTAGTCAGGAAAACAGAAATTGCACTAGTTGTTTTAACAAAGTTCAGATAAAGAATTTTTTTAACAGATAATAGAGGGATGAAAGAAAAAATAGGTGGGCTCTACGGTATGAGAGAGACAATAACTGCAGGAAAACAGCTACCACCCATTGAACTAGAAGGAACAAATGGATGAAGTTCAGGACTGTTATATTTAAAAAGACCCTGAAGAGCTGAGACTCAGAACCAGAAGACAAGGCACTGCCAAACTGGTGCTAGTGCCTGTGTTAAGTAGAGCATTGAGATATTCTCTTAAAAGTTCAGCTAAATCACCAGATAGGGTATGAAACATATTGCTGGAGTAGTATGTAAGACACAGTATGGTATAGATGTTAAACCAATGGTAATTGTATCTTGCTGAGAAGACTTGCATCCAGAAATCAAGATGTGATGGTAAGGTTGACTTCTATTACCATCACTCTACGTAATCAATTGAAGAGTTTGTTTCCAATCCCTTCTAGTCTATAAGGAATTGATTATCCTGGTCTCCATGAGGTGGAGGATGGGAATAATTTCCATTAATTAAAGTTCTGAATACTATCGGTTCATTTGGGGTCTTAATGCAGATGGATCAGCAAGCAAGGAAAGACATTACTCTATGCGTGGGTAACCTTCCTGTAGTATAGTGAAGTGCTAGAGATCTTGCTACAAAATGAGGACAGGAAAGAGTAAGCCTGGAACTAATAGAATTCACTGAGTTACCTGTGGGTGTTTCCAAACTTGTGACAACTATCAACTGGCAGTAGCAGTGCCCATGGATTGACAAGGACTAGGTAAGCAGGTGATCAGAACCATCAGAGATCCCTGCCTGCACCACTCTACTCTATAAGAAAACCAGCCAGCTGAAGTGCTAGCCCAGGGTAATGGTTACTAGAGAAAGAAGATGGATATTGCCTACAGCCTTGAGAGTAGTTGTTACAGCAGGTACCATACCTTCTTCTACTTCTGGTGTCACATCATTCTAGATATTATGTTTAGCTGTTAACTTCAAAGCATCCATAACAGAAGGAACTCAGTGTAAAGCATAGGCAGATTTGAATGAATGGACTATAGCATTCTACGTGGAGGCACCGTTCCCTATCTTCTTGGTCTCCTCTGAGGTCAGTTGCAGCTACAGAAGATATTTTCTATGCACACTGACAGCATCCCATCTCAAGCCCTTATGTCAGTCTGTTTATCTGATGGAGGGCTTCTACAGTGCCACAAGAGTTAGCTAGATCTATAAGTGCTGGGATTCAAATCATGGGGCTGGGGCCCCCACCAGCTGGTGTTGGTGCCTTTGATGAAATTTAATGGGACTGGTTAGAGCAATGTGGAATCAATTCTAACTGGAACCCACTGGTAGAGTCATTGCTGAAGTGGTGTTGACATGATTAAGCAGGAGAACATAAAGGAGCATGTGGTTATTCCTCCTGCAGCATGCAGGTGGCCCCCTGGGTGTTCCCATTGGAAGAGTTAAAATGGTAGGTAACCAGCTGACAAAGGAAAGAGGTGTTGGCAGAGTCCCCATACAAGCAGCACAAAAAGAGTAGAGCAGGGTGAGTTTCAAGACACAATATTTTAAAATTATCATGTTTTTAAATATGTTCTTAGGATGTTTTGGATTGTTTAGGATTAGGATTGTTTTTAGGACTCTGATTTTATTTTTTAATACTAAAATAGTTTGTTAATCTATGGTAAATTATTAGCTGATGAGAATCTCTTTGAGAAATGTTTATGTGTTTTCCCGGGAGATAGAATCCTGTTTTAGTCTGCTGAGACTGCTATAACCAAATAACATGGACTGGGTAGTTTAAGCTCTTTTCACGGTAACCTCCTGACAGAGAGAGCTTTGGTGTCTCTTCCTCCTTTACGAGGTCACTAATCCCATCATAGTGGCTCCACACTCATGATCTCACCTGAACCTAATTACTTCCCAAAAGTCTCACCTCCAAAATCCTTCATATTGGGGTTAGGGCTTCAACATAAGAATTGGAGTTAGGGCTTCAAACATTAGGTCCACAAAAAATAACATAAAGCAAAGAAGAGATAGTACTTGGGATTTTTATATATATATATATATTCTACAAGATAGAATGCTGACATGACAGATATCCCTGAAAGTGGACTTTTCTTGTTCTCCTTACCAACTCATAGCAGTACACGATATTGACACCTAGTAAGACTTCTCGTTTCAATTTCATGCAGACTCAGCTATAAGTAAATTTAAAATTTGTTTTATTTGCTTGTTTATTTGTATAGTGGTAAGTCTTCTCTAATCAATTCATCTCATTTCAGGAGAAAGTCTCTCTAGGTTCTGTGTTAAATCAATATATAGAATCCTTTAAATACAGTGTTAATCAATATAGTGCTACTAACAGTTTACAATGCAATTCACTGTAGTAGATGGTGGCAGGGGACATCTTGTGGTCAAAATAGCAAGTGAACTTCTTTTTTTTTTTTTTTTAAAGATTTTATTTATTTATTTACTTGAGAGAGAGAGAAACAGCATGAGAGCGGAGAGGGTCAGAGGGAGAAGCAGGCTTCCTGCCGAGCCGGGAGCCCGATGTGGGACTCGATCCCAGGCTCCGGGATCATGACCTGAGCCGAAGGCAGTCGCTTAACCAACTGAACCACCCAGGCGCCCGCAAGTGAACTTCTTTGAACGAAATTAAGAAATATCAAAAGACAAACACTATATATGAAAAAGAAAATAGAGGAAAGACAGATGTAAGACACAACAGACCTAAAACTAAAGGAAATAACAATGTAACTATCACCTATAAGAATATCTATCAGAATTGACTCACACAATTGAAAAGAAAACACAATTATAAAAAATGAAACAAAGACTTTTAATCTAAAATATCCCACTTTTAGGTTAATGTAAAATTATTCAAGTGCACCGCTTTCTATTATCTGAGTTCTAATTTCCAATCAGTTATTGAATCTGGTCACTTCTCATATTCCTTTCCAAGATTTTACTTTAAGATTACAAAATAACCAGAAGTTAAAAAAAGAGAGAGAGAGAGAGAAATAGAATGATTATGATTTTGAACTTACCACATAGGTTAAACAGTTTTTTGTTATATTTACTTCTGTCCATTTCTATCTATCTGTCTGTATTCTCTATTTACTTATGTAATTACATTGCTGAACAATTTCACATTTTCTGCACATTGTACATATAAAACTTCACTCTAGTAATGTATCTTCTAAGTATATTTCCTATCTGAAAGTGATGCTATTATTACATGTAAAACATTTTAAAATGGTATCATTTAAATCCCATTCCATATTTAAATGTTCCCAACTTTCTTAAAAATTTTCTTTAGAATTGATTTGTTTTCAAATCAGGGTTCTATCCGAACAAAAGTATTGCAAGTGTTTCTCTTATTTCTTTAGTTTACATTTTTCTCTTCTCTTTTCTGTAGCTTTTTGGAGTATTTCTCTACAATATTTGTTGAGAAAATGTTCAAACATATAGCAATACTAGAAATATTTTCATAGTGAATATTCTTATACCATTGTATCATGAATATTCAACCTAATTTTATCATATATCTACTTATAACTTCATTCCTATATCTATCCTTCATTCCACCATAATTGGCATTGGCCAGTTACTTTACCATTGAGAATGGCCCAAAAGTCTGTAAAAATGTGCAAATGGGGATGATAGTTGGCCGGACCATCCAGTGCTAGGATGACAAACTGACGTTTAATTAATTGTGATGATTGATTAAATCTAATTGCCAAGAGGTCTGGAAAAGGGGTGACTTCCTCCAGCAACATGACATCTGGCAACAGATGTGGAATAACCACCTCCTACATGTAGAATATTCAAGAGGTCCCATTTTTTTTCTCCATCCTGTAGCAAGGAGGCTTCAGTAGCTATGCTGAATTTATGAATAAATATGGCTTCCATGACCCAAAATACAGTGGGTAACTTGGTATAAAAGTTCAGGAATTGTCACTCTGATGACATGTTGTGAGACTAAGAGCCAAAAGGTGCAGTTTCTTCCATCACAAATCCATGGCAACTTATGGCAATAACCTTACAGGCTAAAGACTCTAATAGCTAGGAGACAAAGCTTTTAAAACCTCTACAGTGAAAGAGTATCTGTTAGCATAATCGGAGTGCCTGCTGAATTGAAATTTATACAGATACTATACCTTTGGTTGAAGGGAATCTCATTCAATATGGGCTATTTTGCAAGTAAGAGACTAAGTTATCTTTTTTTTTTTTTAAAGATTTTATTTATTTATTTGACAGAGAAAGACACAGCGAGAGAGGGGACACAAACGGGGAGTGGGAGAGGGAGAAGCAGACTCCCTGCCGAGCAGGGAGCCCGATGCGGGACTCCATCCTGGGACTCCAGGATCATGACCTGAGCCGAAGGCAGTCGCTTAACCAACTGAGCCACCCAGGCGCCCAAGAGACTAAGTTATCTTAAGTAAAATTTGTACCCCCTCCCCCCAAAAAATCCTAAAAGATGGTGGGCTTGTTTTAACATAGTGAGCATTGAGAGGGTCAATAGCTGTTTCTTGACAATGTCAGGGATGAGGTGGTCCTCAGTTTATCACATAGTTTTCAGAAATTTTAAATGAGATAGTGGAACTTTGCTTTGTGGAAGACAATGTTCATCTCTTTTTGGGTGAGCCCCTTTGTGAATATTTTTATGTTCTGAATAAGCATGTCAAATTATCTTCCTCAGAGGAGAATGTCTGCAGTACACGTTTATACTTGTACTCCTGGATAGAAATTAGATACAGTTAAGAAATTGCCTGCAAACCTTGTATGAACTGTCAAAACTATTGGGGCACCCTATGTATAGTCAGATAAGGTATATGGTATCTCTTCATCTGAGTAGATGTTGAAAGAGGTATTGAAGAGAATATATTAGTCCAAACTATAACAGCAAAATTGGATATAGTGAGTAGTCCATAATATTCATTACGGGAGCCTAAATGTGTGGGGCCGTGGCATTAAGTGGCATTAAGGTTATAGTGATCCATGTGAGGTCCCATTCATTCTCTCCAGGCTCAAGAACAAGACAGATTGGACTGTAAGTGGAGAAGTGGGAATAATTACTCCATTGAATAGGTCTTCTATGATGATTTTTAATCCTTGATTGGATTTACATTGTTTTGTACTATTTTGTCTGTGGGAGAAGGTCCATGGGTTTTTATTTGTCAAGCCAATTTGCAAGTGCCCAAGACTTAATTTAATTAATTTATTACTCATTAGATCAGAGTTCCCAAGTGCACTATGGGATATTTTAGGGAAATGGGTGCTATGACTATGGGGAATTTAGACAAGGTAATAGTTACATTAGTTAATATACGAGGCATGCCTATTTGTCTTCCATTTTATGTTCAGCGCCTTGTTTAAATTTAGTGGGCTCCTCAAGTATGAGTTAAATTTGAATTCCTGTATTTTTTTAGTTTTTTTTAATATTTTATTTATTTATTTGAAGTGAGAGAGAGAGATCACAGAGGGAGAGTGAGAGGGAGAAGGAGACACCTACTGAGCAGGGAGCCCGACATGGGGCTCAGTCCCAGGACCCTAGGATCATGATCTGAGCTGAAGGCAGATGCTTAACCATCTGAGCCACCCAGGTGCCCCTGAACACCCGTATTGATTAAGGCCATGAAGGCTTGCCAATTATGCATTTCAACAGATGTTAAAGTTAAATCAGAATCTATGTTTTAAAGGTGGGAAAACCAATCTGTGCCTTTTAATCTGTTTGTTGTATAAATTACTTTAGTAAATCTTGTATTTCTTTGAGTCACATTGGGTCAGATTCCTTTCTTCTTTCCTCCCTCCCTCTTTTTCTTTCTTTCTTTCTTTCTTTCTTTCTTTCTTTCTTTCTTTCTTTCTTTCTTTCTTTCTTCCTTCCTTCTTTCCTTCCTTCCTTCCTTCCTCCTTCCTTCCTTCCTTCCTTCCTTCCTTCCTTCCTTCTTTCTTCCTTCCTTCCTTCCTTCCTTCTTTCTTTCTTTCTTTCTTTCTTTCTTTCTTTCTTTCTTTCTTTCTTTCTTTCTTCTTTCTTTCCTCTTCCTTTTTTCCTTTCTCCCTCTCTCATACTTTCTTTCCTAATACTCACTCATATTTATGTTTCTTCCTCCAGAGAGCCTCAAATCAGGATCATCAAAGTTAAATGGCTCCCTCATGACAATGACTGAATTAAGTACTTAGCTCTGCCATAGGGATGCCATGAGTGTTTTTCCTTATAACTCCGAGGATCAGTTTATTTTTTGCTGACAAAGGCATAAGTAGCAGGGGCAATAATGAAGTTCTTTTGAAGGATCCTAGTGAGCCATCTACCTTTAGAAATGTGGATCTTAACAATTTGAATAGTGGCTGTTTTTTCCTCCACAAAAGCAACTATCTAATGGATCCATATATTACACATGATATAACTCTTTTATTGTGAGTGCTCTGTAGAATGAGCCAATATCAGACTGAGGCACACAAAAAAACTGGCATAGGGTAAGACTCATTCCTCTGCATCTAATGTTAGGCATAGCATATGCTGGAATTGAGACACACAATTCCATCTAAGACACAGATAGGGGCCAAAGCATATGACCCAAGACCACTATAAGGAGGGCCTCAATCCAGTACACCTGTCTCTAAATACCAATTATCAAAACTTGTGACTAAGGTGGGCAATATCTGTAACAGAGGCTGGTAGTACTCAGCAAATATAGCATAAGGCAGAACATGTCGGCGTGCAAGCTAGCCGGCACGTTGCAGCTCAGAGTGCTTTGAGCATCAAAACCAGTTAGCAAGCCAAACAAGAGAGGGAAGATCAAGGGTGATGGTGGTCATCATCTATACACCCTGGTCACTGTGCGCATTCATACCTCAAGGCCGATGACAGTACACACACCAAGAGAATATAAAATATTTATAACTCGCGTATCGACACTCTTTGAAGAGGGCAGAGGGACTCACAAGTAGGTCCAAAAATGGATTGAGAGAGCAGATAAAGAAGATTGGTTCAGACTTTTTTCTGTTAGAGAATGGGCCTAGAGTGAAGATTCTCACGTGGGCAGGGATTTGCAACGTTTGAATTTCCCACAAAGTAGGGAACATACAGGCTTTTTTAGATCTTTCAGATGTGGGGCAGAAGAGAAAGAGAGAGGGGTGGACTTAAAATATATCAGCAATCAAACATCAAAAAATATAGTCAGACTCTATATAACAACTGTGTCTGGAAAATAAATACTGCCAAATGTTCCAGGAAGCAGTGATGTTTCATTAATTAGTACTTCTAAGAAAACTTAGTTTGTTTCAAAGAGATAATATTAGACTAAAGAAAGAGAACCTGATTGGTGCATTCTTGCGATATAAGAAATTAAATAAATGTACTTCTGTAATATGCTCAGTGCCTAGCGAATGTTTTTTCTCAAAATTAAATTTACTCTTGTGAATACATATACAGATAAATAGTATATAAGGTTATCAATATTATTAACATTTATTCAATTTTATGCCCTTTGAAACTAGATAAAAATGAATTTTCATTATTATCTAATTAATATTTTTGAAAGCACTTTTTAAGTGATTTAAGTGTTTAAGTGATTTATTTAATGTTACCAAATAGGAGCTAGAATATGATATTCTCAATATAATGTCATTCTAATACAATGTTTGGAAAGTTACAATGACCCAACTCCACTAAGGTCATCAATTCTTTCATTTTTGTGATGAATATGATAATGTCCATCTATGTAATTTGTATATATAGTAAAAAAAATTCTATAGTATTTCCTTACTGAAGGGATTAATTATATTCAAATATATGCAAACATTTTATATCTGTACATAATATATTTAGAAAGAAAAAACATATACTAAACATATTTAAGAGAATTTAACATTCACACACATATATATAAAACTTACTGGCTCATTTTAATCAGCAATAATGATCATTTTACCTTGTAATACATGTATTCTTGTTCTAAAGTACTCAATATTAAATTAAATTATTCATTCACTTCCTCTAAGCATACAATGACATATTGCATACCTTAATATTAGTCTTTTTGTTAGTTCAATAAAATGGTTCAATATCTTTACATGTTCAATTAAGAAACAGTTGCATTCATTCACAAAGGTACATTAAGTTTAATTGTGAATTCAAACTCTACTTGATCTTCCAAGCACAAAACATAAAAGTAAAATCCACAGACCTACAGTACATATTTAATTTCCATTAAGTGATTCTTTAGTATTTAAACCTGTTGATGAAGTACATCACAAAAATAATGAAATCTAAACTGAGTCAGTTAAATAGCTTTTGTATTTTCTGGGCTCAAGACATTTTTATATTTAAGAACAGATCATCTTCCATTTTTTAAATTTTAATTCTAATTATAATTCAAAGTTAGTATTTGCACTTGTTACTTTAAATTGTATAAAACTATGCTGTCCAATATGGTGGCCATTAGCCACATGTAGTCCCATTTTCAATTAATAAAATTTTAACAGTCAGCTTTCGTCATGCTAGCCACATATCAAAGGCTCACAAGTGGCTAGTAACTACCTTATTGGACAGAGTAAAAAAAAAAAAATTGAAATTAGAACATCATTTCAGAAAGTGTTATTGCACATTAATTCTGTAAGAGATGCAAGATGTAAAATGGGGGCAATGTGCAAGGAATTGTACATGTTTTAGAACAATTGTTGAATATTCAAATAGTTTGTAGTTTAAATAGATCTTCAATCATGTGTACCCCGAAATTGTTAAAACAGTATCACATATCCTTACAGTTTATATCTTTTTCTTTTTTTCTTCTTTTTTTATTTATTTATTTTTTTATTTTTATTTTTATTTTTTTTAAAGATTTTATTTATTTATTTGAGAGAGAGAATGAGAGAGACAGAGAGCACATGAGAGGGGGGAGGGTCAGAGGGAGAAGCAGGCTCCCTGCCGAGCAGGGAGCCCGATGCGGGACTCGATCCCGGGACTCCAGGATCATGACCTGAGCCGAAGGCAGTCGCTTAACCAACTGAGCCACCCAGGCGCCCTTTTTCTTCTTTTTTTAAAACTTAAATTCATTTAGCCAACATATAATACATCATTAGTTTTTGGTGTGGTGTTCCATGATTCATTAGTTGCGTGTAACACCCAGTGCTCATCACATCACATACCCTCCTTAATGCCCATCATATTTTTTTAAAAGTATCTGACGTATCTGACATCTTTTTAAATAGCATCTTGGATATTTAATTGATTAATTTGCATTCAGTAAGAAAGTTCAGAAAATATCAAACACTACAAAAAATTATCCCCAAAGTCCCAGTAATGAAAACAGTCAGTATTAATTTGTTGAGGTATTTTTTTTCTAGAACTTTGTTTTTTCTAGACACAATTTAAAAACAATTACTAATTTGTCTCTTACTGAATGCAAACTTTCAAATATTTTTTACACAGCTATATATAAATCCTAGGTTACCCCACATTTTCCTAAAAGAAAGTTACTCTCACCTATCTTACCTGTTGATGGTCACACTGTTTATATAAAAGTTCAAAGCATATTTTTTACTTATAATTCTATTATAATAATTTTATATCAAAATTAATTGTTTATAACTCCCCAATTAAGCCATAATCATTTCTGTGATCATAAAATAATAGAATATTAGAAGATACTAACATTTACACTGAGAAACGTCATTCAGAGTCTGATTTTTATCTGTTCATGTATCCTTGGAGGGATGTTTTTTCAAAGCAATGGACTTCTGTCTTTAAATCTGTTCTGCTTGAGAGATTAGTTCCTGGTTTTAGTATGTGATTTGCTCTTCATCTTTAAGAATGTGCTAAAAGTTAAAAGCAGCAATTTGTACAGTGTGTTCCAAAAGCAAGAGGGATTATTACTTTTATATGAAAGGATGAAATGTTACAACAGGAATACTATAACCATTAATGAGAGATCAATTCTAGACGTGGCTGAATAGGACTTTAAGCATTCTTTCATCTTTCACTGATTAACTATTTTGGGGAGCTCTGACATGAGATATATGAACTGCAGAGAACAAAGCAAAATCAAGGACCAATACTATGTTTGCAAGGTAATGTAGAGATATATATATATTTCTAGAACCTAGACGAATATCATTATGCAGGTCTGTTATATTTTTTACAAAACTGGAGACACATTAGTTTGATTTTCCTGAGAAGCAGTCCTGAAATAAAGATTATGTTATAGGTGGATTTGAGGCATGTAGGTGAGGGAGTAGAAAAAAATGACAGAGGAAAGAGAATAGTCAATAAAATATGGTTTTATGAGTAGGTTATGAGATAGGCAATCCTCTTGGAAGTACCAGTAGATTGCATCTCAGAATTGTTCTAAGGAAATATGAGGAGATAAGGATATTTAACTTCTGGCTTCTGTTCCTCATGAATTGAGAGACCTGGGTACAAAAGCCTTAAATCTCAGGCATTCTACTGCTATTCAGCTGGTGAACTTAGCTAGCTCCCATGGTGCTATAAAGAAGCCCTCAGTCAGAGAAGCAGGGAGACACGTGTTAAGGTGGAAAGCTGTCAGTGTTGATGGAAAATGCCTTTAACTGGTCTCAGAAGTGGCTGAGACAATACAAAGCAGTGCATCTACACTGACTTTGATAGTCCACCCAGAACTACTCTGAGTTCTCTCCAAGGTAGGCCTTTAAAGTGATGTCTAGCCATAGTGACACTGGAAGGTAAAGTCATAATCTAGAATCCCTGTGCAGCAACTACACCCAAGGCTTTAATTAAATATATATCAATTCTCAATCAGTTGTACCTCTTACCTTTGGCTAGCACTTTAGCAGATTGATTTTTGTCATTAAGTTTAGAAGCACCCAGAGGTACTCCAGTGAATCCTCTGAGTTCTAGTCTTACTCTTCCCTTTCTCCATTATATAACAACATCCACAGAGTCTCAATAACCATGAAATTCACTTACCAATACAGTAATGCCTTTCTTTAACTTGCTGAAGTGCCAGCATTTGGAGACCAACATGACCTGGAAACATCCATAAATTTAGTTCACTGGAAGGGATTTTCTCCCTTTAGCCAGCCTACACAGAAGGGCTGGAACCACTAATCCCCCAGACTAGAAGAATGGGAATCAACTTTTGCAACTGGCCCCTGACAGTGATGGTAATAAAAGCATACGTAAGCATCACCCACTGATTACTGGATGCAAGTGTTCCATCTACTGAGATCTCAGCAAGATATAATGATAACTGTGTACACGAATATAACATCACTTCATCCACACAGATGTCATTACCATCCTGTGGAATTAGGTGAACTTTTAAAAGAACATACCAATGCTCTATGGGCTTACAGGCGATGCAGTTTTCAGTAGAATCAGGATCTCATAGTCCAATTATTGTTGCATCTCCATCACTGTAGAATAGATCCCTTGTTCTAAAGGGATGTTATATGAGATCTCATATTGTTATGTCATCTTTCGGATAGCAGTTCTGCAGAAGCACTGAGTGCGAAATTACCAAGGGCAGGAAAGACAATTCCATGTACAAAATGTCAATCCAAATGAGAAAAACTTCCTACCTCCTCTACGTTGGAAGGGGTCTGATGTAACCAATTTGACGAGTGGTTGACTGGTCTCCTAAAAGAATCAAATCATATCAAGTGCTCAGGGATGCCTTTTGAAGCTGATAGAACCAAACATTTAGCCACTGCCATCTGTAGATAAGCCATAATAAGAAAGAACCCATGTGGTTATACCTGTCTAGTTTACATTCATGTTAGTTACCATGGCTGCTCTATGCATGAGATTATTTTTCAAACACTGCAGTAGCTTAAGTTAAAAACTAGTTAACATCCACCAGACGGATCATGCTGTTTACCTGGTTTTTCAGCATCACCACTGCAGTGGATGCCTTTTGGTGGGTACAGCCACTATAGCAAAGATCTTCACACTTTCTACCAACCCTTATAGTTCCATGTATATGCTTCTTTCCCCAACTCATTGATTAGATTATTCAGTTGTGTTCCCTTGAAGCCACTGACCACCAGTCAAATCACTGACCATTGCCTAAGTATCTATGTAAGACTTACAGAGTACTTCTACTACACAAAGTTGATGACTCAGTAGACTTTTATGGCACTGAGATGATTTCTCCTCACTTTTTCCTTCAGAACCATTCCTAAATGGCACTTCAGGCAGTACATTAAGCCAACTAATTTGCAAACTAAATTTTTCTTCTCCACTTCCCTTATTCCTGCTTAGGCCAAATACTGAAATGTATCATTTACATTTTATGAAGGATCCCACTGCCTAATAATATATCTTATAGAATCTTACAACAGTCAATTCATGATGGGAATATCTGATTTTATAGTTACTTGGTGCTCCATAATTGGGGCCTCAGACGCTACCAGGGTCTAGATACACATCAAGAGTTTATTTTCCAATATTGAGTAATTATCTTCTGCAGAAATCAGGGATTTATTCTCAAATTATAAGGGTCTGGCCCATGATTCACCTAAAGGGTATTGCCTCACAGATATCTTTATCTACCTTGGGTACCCTATGGTATACTTGTCCTTGCTAGGTCATGTGGCCTGAGTGGAAAGACAGCTTACACCAGAGCCTGGTTCTGCTTGAGAGACATCTTTCATTTTGGGACCTATTTAAGTATGGAAGACTTCCAAGTGACTTGTTAAATTGTTTGGAGCAATATGTCCAAGTGTGCTATATAATACTTACAAAATTTGCTGGTCTCACAAATTTCTGAGTCCCATTCTTAGCAGTAAGATGTACAAGATGGGATATTTTGAGGATATACATCACACTGGACCCCAAAAACATTTACCAATGTAGCAGACTGCTTATTTCTCATGACCCAGCATGCTTATGTTTAAATAAGACACCTAGATACTTGCCACTTCCTGTTTTTCATGCCTGATTAACAAAACAAATTTAATAAAATGGACTTTCATAATGTTTCATAGAATATCAGATGGCCATGGTCCCTTCAGATTGTATATTGAGATGGAGATCATGGGAGGTAACTTTGGCTTGGGCCAAGAAATCCCTTGTGAATGTAAACTTTTTGATTGACTTTTCTGAAGGGGATACACAAGAAAAAAAATTACCAAATCAATATCTGATTACCAAATGCTAGAACCTGTGTTAATCTGTCTATGAAAGATACCACATTTGATATAGCAGCTACAATTGGGGCTAGCAATTAGACAAATTTAGAACAGTCCACTGTCATTCAACACGACCCATGTTGTTTTTCCAGGGGCCTTACTGGTGAACTGAATGTTAATGACATGTAAACTATCAGCCTTGTACCTTTTAAATATTTGAAAGTAGCAATACTTGTTGCTATCCCATCTAATGTATGGCTGAGTTGAGGTGATTTCAGGAACTTTCAATTAACCTTCTTACCATAATGACACCTTCTCCACAGTTAGAGAACTAATGTGATAGTGCTATGGTCTACTCAATTATGACTCAACACGGAGGCCAAAGAAATGACCACAGAATGAATCCATGAATCCACTGGACTCCTTATGAGATGACATAAGGTTATTTATTTTATTTTATTTTTTATTGTTTTTAAGATAGGATTTTTTAAATCAGTTATTTATTAGGCCCCCATTATAAATGGAAAAAAATCCCATTTTGAATTCCTTTAATTCTGAGTCAGGTCAAAACTTACATTCAATAGATGTTGACAGATATGGGTATTTGTTTTCCAATTGTACAGTTGTTCTGATAAATATTCTTAGGTCTCTTTGGGGAAAAGATTAGGGCAACATTTATAATATGTGTATGTGGTAGTGTTACAGGGTCTTTTCTGAAAGGAAACAGATCTTCCCTTCAATTGTTCTGTTCTGAGTCTGAAAATTCCAATTCTGAAGACTAAGGCAAGGATCATAACTTTCAATTAAATCAGCTGACATCTGCTTTGTGCTTTCTGGATTTTGCTATGTTTTAGTTATGTAAGATAAGGAAAACCCACGTTGCCAACTCATAATATTGACTTAAAAATCCCATGGTCTATTTGCCTGTACCATAGATTCTTATGTATCAAAACTCCCATTTTTTTTAAGTGCTGGAAATGGTGAATAAGCCAATTAGTTCTATTTTTATTCTACTTTATTCTAATCCACCACAGGTGGAAGATTCAGTGATTGTTATTCCACAGAATGCCATGGACTGTCACCAAGTCACTTAACACCAATAGTAAGGTTCTTGTTGCTATCTGTATGTGGATTGATTCAATTTCTGAATGTCACTCTGAACCTCTAAAATTTAAAGCTAATTTTGGTGCCCATTCCCTTGGTTTTCGTTCCTTTAAGAACAGAACCTGAGACAGGGAATTAGGTATAGGTAGTTTATTTGAGAGGTAAACTTAAAAACCTCTTGTGAGAGAGAGGAAGAAGTTTGACAGGCATGCAAGAATTTCATGTATTTATACCTTAATAAAAAGATTGCCATCATTGACAACTGTGGCTAAATCCGCTGGGAGCCTTATAAGGAGTCATGAAAAATGAAGCTCAAGATTGTTTCAATAATAAGTTCATTGGGATTTTTATTTATTATTTTCCATCACCTAGTGACTGATGGTTGTCTGGGTATTAAATCTCTGACATTTCTGGAATATCCTACACAAAGGATGAGCAAACTCAGAGAGATGCAGAAACTAGAGGTTGTAAACTGTCAGCATCAATAGAAACTCTCCATCACAGATGAGCTAGGAGGAAAATATATGGGTAGACAGCATTTGCAGTGAGGCATTAGGGAAAACCTAGCATTGACTACAGCTATTATAATTAAATACACATACAATACTCATAATTCTTTGTTGCCGAAATAAGAAATGACTCTAGTTAATTTCCACAGAAATAGGAATTTGACCGTATAAAGTAACTCAAACCACTAAGGTGGAGGAACAAACAGGCTTAGTCAGTGGGATGGATATTCTCCAGAACCTTTTCTACTCTTTTCTCTCTCCTTCACTTTGTATCATAATAGAATAAATTCTACTGACTACAATAACCAGGACTCCTTCCACTCTGGCTTCTGGGTTAGTTAGAGGGTAGCCAGAGTAAAAGAAAGTGATATTTTCCTTTTTATCTCACAGCTCTCCCAAGGGTTGGTCTTGCCTGTGTTCCTCTTCCTGAGGTCACAGTTTGGGTTGGACAGCACCTTGCACCCCTAATCTATAACTCTTGCAGTGTTCAGAAAAAAAAGCTTCCTCCCTATATGAGTCAGGTTCTCCAGAGAAGCAGAACCAATAGTACAGAGAGATAGATGATACATGATAGATAGTGAGATAGATAAAATTAGATATATGTATCTATCTATCTACCTATCTATCTATATCTGTATATATGTACCTATTTCTCTATCTATCCCTATTTGTACATTTAAAGATGGGGAAAAATGGGAAAATGAAATAAAAGTTCATATTAGTCAAAAAAATGAAAACAACTTAAATGTCTATCAAACTAGCATGGATAGATGGATTTCATGTCAATTATTATTTCTTATGTTCCAAAGTCCAATTTGCCAAATGTTCTCCCAGCAACTGAATAACACTTCTGTTTCATTTGGGGGAAAGTAATGTTTCTTGAAACTTGTAGGTAGTAGGAGAGTTTAGGTAACATCTTTACACATACCCTGATGGATAGATCCTGACTAATGACTCAGTTATACTCCACCAGTTGCCTCCTTTGAATCTGTGCATTGTAAGGTAATGATGAAAAGCCTTGTCATTTAGAATTTATTCCAAACACTTACTGAAAGTTCTTTCCAAGTTCTTTGTGTGTAAATATGCACTCAGATAAATATAGGAAAGAGTGACTAGTCAATGAACATTGATGCAAAAATACTTACTGTATCAATCTGGGCCCAATCAAGAGATAGGAACAACACAGTAATTTGAAGAGGGAAAGTTTAGTATAAATAACTATAATCTAAAAAGAGATTAAGGGGTGCCTGGGTGGCTCAGTTGGTTAAGCAACTGCCTTCGGCTCAGGTCATGATCCCAGAGTCCCGGGATCGAGTCCCGCATCAGGCTCCCTGCTCAGCAGGGAGTCTGCTTCTCCCTCTGACCCTCCTCCCTCTCCTGCTCTCTGTCTCTCATTCTCTCTCTCGCAAATAAATAAAATCTAAAAAAAAAAAAAAAATTAAAAAGAGATTAAAATAATGAGGGAATTGGCTAGTAAGAAGTAAAGGGAACTCTCAAGAATATAGGAACAACAGTCACTACACCAAGGGAAAGTCTCTTTTCTAGGGATGAGATTCAGACCTTTTGGAAAGGACACACCTGTGGCTCTGGGAGAACAAAGAAGCTCCTTTGCGGGCCATGCCAATAGAAGTTGCTGGAAGTTTTTCCTCTGGAACTTGTCAGAAATCTGCTCTCAAGTGGACCAGGAAAAGCTGTTCAGGAGAGGTTCTTCTGGTGGTAATCTGCTATAATACCACCCAAACTGAGGTGCCAGGGGGAGCTGCTGGCCACTGGGTTTGGTTGGCTGCCTTGCAATGCAGGGCCTGTGCACTGGAGAAGTTGCTGTCACTGCGGAAGCTGGCGGGAGGCACTCAGCTATCAAACCGCCCAAATCAAGGTGCCAGAGTTTACTGCTGGTCACGGGTGAGCGGTCTTTGTGAAACACTGGAGGACTCATGCCCTGGGAGAGATGCAGGCACTCACGGGGAAGCCATGCATGCTGTGGAATCTTGCCAAGTGAGCCCACCGGAGCCAGAAGCAAAAATCTTTTCTTCTAGGCCTCATAGCTCACGAGTGCTCTTCATTGTCAGCTGGCAGAGAAAAAATACAGGGTTAAATACATTTTAACAGAGCAGGCAAAAAGAGTAAATTTGGAGCAGAAAAGCAATAAATTGATAACCAACACACATCTGTCTAAAAATTGAAATTAGCTACTTTTAGCTATTTTTGAAATATTTTATATTAACATAGATCTTCCATATGGTCCTTCCTAAAAACGAAAACTTCTCAATGTATTGTAAAAGTCATGGTTATAATTTTATGCATCTAAATGAGAAAAAAAAAACACTAGAAATGAAATGGAATACCTTTTCAAATAGGACAATGGTAGTATTTAATTTTAAGAGGTATTAATGAATTCCACCTAAAGATATACTCCTACTGATTTTAAAATTGAACAAGTGAAGACAATTTGTTATATAACTTCAAGAACTGCATCTCCTTAACCAGTACATTCTTAGTCCTTGACAGAAGTTTTATATTTGGAGAGATTGATATATTTTGACACCTTTCAAATATTTGAAGGCATTTACTAAATATAATGTGGCAAAGGGTACTTGTCACAATTATTCCTGAGTTAAATCAGGAACACTGACTCTCCTTCAATCAAATTAGATTAACGAAGACTACTAAGTCCAACAGTTAGCAAGTCCAATAGTTGGGCATGATCACTAACAAATAATCTCCATAAGAACAGAAAGTACTGACAAACATTTCTATAGGAGGGATACTAGTTTTTTGTTTTTTATTTATTTATTTTTTGATATGTATAAAAGATAAGTTTTATCTTTTAAATATATAGTGGTGCTGAAGCATACGATTATTTTATAAATGGGTGTAAGGTTGTAAATCTGTGCATATTTTAATATGAGACACAGAACAAGCACAATATTATTTTATATTCACTAAAAATACATGCCAATTCTACTGTATCCTCAGAAATTTTACTGCAGACATTTAAATTTTCCATTACAATTTATCTTTTTATTAAATTAACAGTCAGTGGCTCACAAACTTTGGCATTCATCATGATTTATTGCATGCCTCAGAAGGCTACAGAATTATGTTTCAAGAAATAGATACTAACAGAATAAAAATATTAACATATATTTTTCTAGACATTTTGCCTTGAGTTATAGACTCATAGATGTTGAAAGTGAATTTAAATGTAATCCAGAACAACTTTCCTTCCAACTTCCTTAGTTAAACAAATCCAACTTTTGACTTCAACAACTACCTTAGCCTGAAAATGCTCTAAATTATATAAATATTTCTCAGATTACCTAACAAATTCAAATAATATTGTGATATAAGTAGAGTGGCCATGTAACAGATTGTTCAAATGAGTTTTTGTTGTTATTGTTGTGTGTGTGTGTGTGTGTGTATGTATGTGTATGGGGGCACTATAATTTAATCTTGACACTGAGTGTAAATTAGGACTTCCTTAGACATCCTAGATGTACAATCATTCTTGCTCCCAATTCTATTGATATGAACCTTCCTTTTATTGTTTTTGTTTGGTAATTTTTTGTTGTTCATTGTTTTTAAAATTAGCTATGTTTTATTTTAGATTCAAGGTAATTTAAAAGTTAAAACTTTTAGATTGTTTTAAGGCTGTGGATTACAGAAAATGTATCCATATTAAAAATTTAAAATTTTCTACTCTGTTACTTTAAAAAATAAAACAATTATTTTATTATAGGATGAGGACATCATATATTTTTTTAATTAATTTGTAACTGAATCAGATACTGAATCAGTCAAAATCCTGGCAAGAATGAGATGACACACATAAATTTGTAATTGAATAGTGGTTTATTGAAAACACGGTTACAAAGCTGTGGGTAGAGATAAGGAAACCAGAGAAAGATAGTGAAGCTGACAGCATCTAGCAATACTGGGGAACTGTTCCCATCTTTAGGACTGAGAGGTAACAGGAAAGGAGCAATAAGAATAAATACCCTGAGCTATCTTTTCTCATTCCTTCTCATCTCTTGCTATTGCTATTTATTAACCAACATTAACTAGAAGTGACAGGGCAAGGGAGTCCAGATGGGACACCATAATGATATCAGCTATGACATCATCTACTCAGGGTACAGAGAAAGATAAAAAAAGGGTAAAGGTTATATTTGGAGGACAAAACGGAGAATGTTCAACACACATGCTAAAACAGGGCACCTTGTTCTCAAAAAACGGACAAATAAACAAAAAACCCTGGATCTAATTGTCCTAATTCAGATTTATAAGCTGTGATAATCTTTAACTTAAAATATCAAGATGGCATATCTATTTTCCAGGGTTTCGGGTTGGCATGTAAAATGAACTACTTTGGCTGTTTGCTTCACTAATTTCACTTTTATAATTTTATTTATTTATTTATTTATTTATTTATTTTTAAGATTTTATTTATTTATTTGACAGAGCGAGACACAGCAAGAGAGGGAACACAAGCAGGGGAAGTGGGAGACGGAGAAGCAGGCCTCCTGCTGAGCGGAGAGCCTGATGCGGGGCTTGATCCCAGGACTCTGGGATCATGACCTGAGCCGAAGGCAGACGCTTAAGGACTGAGCCACCCAGGCGCCCCAAATTTCACTTTATTTTATAATCTATCACAGTTTTCTCAAGTTGTTGCAACTGTGAGGCTTCATCAGAAAAAGATTGCCCATGAAACAGGAGAATTGATGAAAGTCAAATAAATGAACTTCAGTACTTCCAAAGTTGCAGATAAGGAAAGGGAAAACTAACAAAGGATATCAAAGTATTTAGTCCTAGCAACTAGAGGAGCAGAAGGAAGTGTGGGGAGTGGTCACATTACCTGGGAAGGGCTGCTGTATGGGATGGGCCATCTGATAAGAGATGTCACCTCCAGTAGAGGGACACAGAAACCCACGGTGACAGGTAGGGAAAAATCCTGACTAATGAGTGCCTCGGCTTTACTTTAATTTTGTAATCTACTGGCTCTTCCAAATGACTGAATCTAATGAGACTCAGACAGCAGAAAGCTCAGGGATGCCTTGCATTCATTAAGGTCAGTGGCCCAGGTCACTGGAAAGATGAGGAAGTATAAAGAAGCGATCAGGAAGGACAAGCAGAAAATATCCAGCAGCCAGGAAAATATGTATTATATCTTCTATTTCAGAATTCCTATTAATAAAGAGATATTGAAATTTGGTGATTTTCTTTAAAAATGTCATAATTTTCCAGGGAAAGAAATCTGCTGGGGAGACTAATAATACTCTCACATTAGACCATGACAAAAGCACGTGCCCTCAAAAATAGAAGGGAGAGAAATCTGATAGGGAGTGATGTGGAAACATTGGAAGTTGGAGACAAAAAATAAATCTAAAATTAAAGAAGCTATACAAATTCATTTTATTAAATACCCATTATTATGACAGGTAATTTCAAGTCATGTCTCTTGTAAAAATTTGATGGACAAAGTTATCAGAGTTAGTTTCAACTATGTTCGTGAATGAAATCCTAGACCTTGACAAAGTTAAATTACCTCTAACTTCTGGCTTAAGATTTCTTTTTAAAGCACTGTGAAAATCTTGTGCATTTCTGTGTTTTAAAACTGTGACTCTTCTTTTTTTAAATGGTTTAAAAAATTATACTAATTTAATTACTACTTTATTTTGAAGCATATTTTCTTTATCAGTGAGGAACTTAATATCCATCTTATTTTAAGAGCAATGTGAGTATACACATAAATTATTATTAAAACATAAAGAATGCAAAGCAGAAAGCCATGTGATGTTTAATATGAAGTGAAGATGAATATCAGGAAAATAAAACTTTTATCACACTGGGTTTTTGTCAAGGCATTAGTCTTAAAAACATAACCAGTATTTGGAAACCATAGTTAAAAGTCTGAAATTAAAATGAGACTAGGGATAGTTTATTTCATTATATTAAATCCTCTCTATGCTTTTGTTGACTTAACATCTGGATTTATATATTTATTATATATTTTATGCAGAATTTCATTGCCAATATGTATATATTAGTAATGCAAAATAGATTTATTGGCATACACAATGAGGATTAGGATACTAGACAAAAAGGAAAGCAGTCTTCTGTAAAATGGAGAAGATCAAGATTTTGAAGTAGCTGACACTTACTACAATGGGAAGACTTGCTGTGTTACCTTCAAATGTTAAATCTCTTTATCTGATGCTTGAGTAGGCTTTTCAAACATATATATGTGTATATCCTATATAGCATACACACACACACACATATATAACATATATATATATTCCATATATATCCTATATATATATCCCATATGTATATACATCTCATATATATATATATCTTATATACATGAATATGTATATATCCCATTAAAAACAACTACTTGATATTATAGCCCCAGGAGTATTTAGTTCATTAGCACATTCTAAAATTCAGAATTATTTGGCACTCTATGAAAAATAAAAATCAACAAATACAATGATAAGAGGATAATATACTAGTTTCTAAAATGTTTCAAGAATATACATATCTATTTTAATTATGTTTGCATAAGTAAAAAAATAGACTTAAAATGTCTTAGATATATTTTCTCCACAGATAACTATATTAAACTAAAAAAAAAAAATCACAGTTAATGGGGCACCTGGGTGTCTCAGTTTGTTGAGCTTGCCCTTGATTTAGGCTCAGGTCATGGTCTCAGGGTTGTGGGATCAAGTTTCGGGTTGGGCTCCAAGCTCAGTGGGAGTCTGCTTGAGATTCTCTCTCTGCCTCTCCCTTTGCCCCCCCCCCCCCACTGATTGATCTGATCTGTAAAGAAAGGAGTGCCTAGGGGCGCCTGGGTGCCTCAGTCATTAAGCGTCTGCCTTTGGCTCAGGTCATGATCCCAGCGTCCTGGGATCCAGCCCCATACTGGGCTTCTTGCTCAGCGGGAACCCTGCTTCTCCCTCTCCCACTCCCCCTGCTTGTGTTCCCTCTCTTGCTATATCTCTCTCTGTCAAATAAATAAATAAAATCTTAAAAAAAAAAAAAGAAAGGAATGCATATTAATGAGACAGAGCAAAAATATAATTATAATATAAATATAATTAAAATACAAACAAGATGATGTAACCATTTTTTTTCCAAAATGGCAAAACATACAAATTAGTATATATATTTTTAAATGCTTTAATTTGGTTTCTAATATTCTATTAAGTATAGTGGAAGAATTCATTAAATTGAATATTCTTGTTCCATTGAGTGAATTCCTTTTAGGAAAAATAAAACCTTTTGTAAAAACATTTTAAATAAAAAATTGTTAGAAACTTAAAGAAATAAGCCTTTTATAAAAAACACTACATAGTGAGAAAATAATAAATACATAATTAGATATAATGTTCAAAAGTAGGTAAACTGAAATTTTATGTCTTTGAATACACATCACATCAAAAGTCTTAGCACTCCCTTATACATCTTCTCAGATTTAGTTGCTTAAATGTAGTCTATTACCTTCTCATATATAAAAATGACCACATACACACACATTCAAGAATATTCACATTAAATTATATATATTATATATAATAAGTACATGATTATTTATTATTTAATTAAAAATAAGTACATGAGTAAGTAAGAACAACTAAGCAAATAAAACTGAGGAACATTTATACCATTCAGTTTAATATACTACTTTCTAAAACCAAACATGAAGTCTACATTAATTTTATTTCACATTCCTTTTTTGAATAGTGTTTAAATTATATAATTTTTTTGTGAATTTATAAGGGCAAAGAATATTTTAAACAGATTTCCAAGTCTAGCAAATTCACATAGGTGGTTTAACTCATTTCTTTATTTGTCCCAAATAAAGAACAGAACTTGGGAGACAACATAACTTGGGAGAATATGAAATTTGGGTCAGATGGATCTCAGAACTGATACATGTGATGGTGGGTGATTATTACACTCTGATTCCCAGAGTTCTGTCCTTAAAATTAGAACAAATAATAGCAATCATATTACTATTCCTGCAATGAAACATGAATTGTCACACTAAGAGGCATAAATTAAGATTCTAAACAGGCTCTGGTTAAATTGGGTGAGGTCTTGACGCCAAATAGAAGTTCAGGTTGGGTCCCTTTTAGCTACTGGATGATTTGTGGGAAGGATTTTGGTTTGCAGGCTTATTTGGATTTTGGAATTGCAGAGGAAGAATAATGGACTTGAATCACTGTATTCACTAGCTGGGTGAAACAAAGGTCTGCAGGGAGGTCAAATAATGGCCCCATATAACACACCAAAATAGTGAAGTCAGGAATAAAACAAGATAGTAGTTTTCAAAGGCCAAGGTCTTAACCAATTTGCTGTGCCGCCATCATATGATTATTATGAAGATGAAATGAAATGATCCGTTTACATTTCTTATAGTTACTGCTGTGTGGAAAGTTCTGGATAGATGTACCTTCTTTTCTCCTTCTCAACTCCTTCCTCTTCCCTCACAGCTACCCAAACCACCACCATCTGTGTTCAATAAATTACTTCTCCAGGAACGTGACCTGTTCTCTATCACTTTGTTGTGGCCCTGGTTAAAGACCTCTACAGTTTGATTCTGCAGATCACATTAAGCATGTGATTTCTGTGACTTTGGAATCACCAAGTTCCACTTATAGACATTTGTCATCTGACCACTGCTCTAATATTCCATCAACTTCTAAGTGTAAATGCAATCAATAATTTCAATTTAGAAAACAATTCCGGAAAAGTGAAGAATGAGAAGACAAGAAAATAAACAGTGAAAAATTATGGTGTTCTGATTAAGGAGGAAAAAAAAAAAGAAAATAGGATTCTCATAAAGCATTTATGAGTTAAGAGTCAATAGAAAATATTTATCTGACAATGAGATATCAAGAAAAATTTAATAATGAGAAATAATTAAGAAAGGCATAAAAAAGGGAACATTGATTTGGACATGACTTTTCATGTCTAGTGAAAAATAAAATATCTAAATTTTAATTGAGTACACAAGTATTTATAGAAATCAATCTAAGAGGCTATAATTTTATCTTCAATCCCAGAAAAGTTAGAAATAGAGCTCCCTCTCTTTCATTGAGCTTTCTCTTGTGACTAGATTATATTTGAGTAATAAGAGGGCAGCACTGGGTTCCATGTAGTTATGGCAGAAATATGTACTTCAAGTTCAATGGCTAGCTGTATTAATGAAGATATTATTAGAATATGTTATTGTGAATAAAATCCCAGTTAAAATTGGGTTTAAGATATCATGTAAAGAGGATTCTCTAATACATCAAAAACTAATTGTAAATCATTTAATCTAGGATATAATTAAGTATTCATTACAAGGAAGTGAAAATTAGAGTAGCTATGCTCTGCAATTATTAGATTTTTGGATAAATAATAATTATGATTTTTAAATTTGCAGTGGATACTGGAAGAAGATAGTGTTATAAGATTGTATAGAAAAGAAAACTAAGCTTAGGATTTTAAAAAAGAAATTTTATATATGTGTGTGTGTGCATGTGTGTGTATGTGTATATATATATATATATATGTATATGCACAAAACTAGGTGTTTTAAATTCAGGACTGTCTTTTGCATCTTCTTACATCCCAGTCCTCAGCATGCTTTCACCCTGTTAGATACTAATTAATAGGTGGGAACAATTAGCCTTAGAGATGTTTCTCCAAGTCTTTGTGCTTGATATGAAGTTTTATTCTTGCTTAAAGCACATGGTTTCTAACTTGTTTCTCTCCCAAATATGTAATTATGTTAGTTAATCCACAGTCCCTTTAAAACTTGTGACTTCTTCTGAATCATTTTTTTCTTTTTTTTTAAAGAATGCTTGTAATTTTATTGTTGTCCTCACCTACTCCCAATTGTATAAATGGTTCTTTTTAAAAAAAATATATGTAAGTTGTCCTAAAGTATGTATGCCACATGTTTCCTACTAGAACCATGACTCATACATGGTCCATTATTTGGCCAAAATAATGCAAAATAATTATAAAAAGTAGTGTTTTTTTTCCTCAGTTTAAATCACCAATAAGTCATCAAAGCACTTGCTCTTCCAAAGGAACCAATGGATAAATGTTGCTTGCATGGGAAATAATTTATTAATGATGGAAGAATATTGAGCAGGAAAATTGGCACAATGGTACACTGAATTTATTTGACAAAATACATAGAGACTACCTACTCAGGCAAAATGTATTAATAATAATTAGACATTCACATTCCTGGAGGTTTTCTTGGCCACTGTCCTGGCTCTTTTTAGAATTAAATCCTAGGCTGTGATCCCAAGAATGTAGAGCATGTGAAAGTGAGAGAAGATTAATCAGAGATCAATTTATGTGAATAATCACCTTGAGATTCAAATGATAAATTAAGGATCTCTACTTGCACAATGAAACCCTTATTCTTTTGAAACCATTTTACAAGAATGCCTTAAAACTATTTTAAACTAACAGTTGATATTTTACACACAACTATAAACATAAAATAATATCAAACTAGCATTTGTGAAAAAAAGTAAACCAATATGTATGTGTGATCTTGTTTCATTTGTGTTAAGTGCTTTCATAAGAGCTAAATGTAAATGGGTTACTTTGGGCACTAAATATAACTGATTTACTCTTTATATTCTATCTGAAGCACAATTGTGAGGCCCTCTGACTGACATGTTGATTTCCTCTCGGTGAGGGTGATATAATTAACGTGACCTTTTGATAAGGTGGGAGATACAGGGTGAGACAAGTGCTCTCTGGAGAGCTATTAGCAACTTCTGAACAATTTTCTAATAGTAGAGCTACCTTTATTAAAATCACACAGTTAAGATAATTGACAACCATAATAATGAGTACGTACAGGGAAAGGAGAGATACAAAGTGAAATAAAACTGTTAATTACTTAAGAAATGATGAATTTTAGGGCGCCTGGGTGGCTCAGTTGGTTAAGCGACTGCCTTCGGCTCAGGTCATGATCCTGGAGTCCCGGGATCGAGTCCCGCATCGGGCTCCCTGCTCAGCGGGGAGTCTGCTTCTCCCTCTGACCCTCCTCCCTCTCATGCTGTCTCTCATTCTCGCTCTCAAATACATAAAATCTTTAAAAAAAAAAAAAAAAATGATGAATTTTAGTGCTAAGTAAACTGTGATTTGGGCACTCTGGCTTGGAAAACACAATAAATAACTTCAACAATCCTGAAGGTAATCACGGGTTTATCCTGTGTAGAAAATCACATGGCTTTATTCCTACTGTCAGATAGCATTTTTACTGTTTCTTTAAGTTTCCGCCAATACTCCAATCCCAGGTATAGTGAAACATAAATGTAGTGGAAGCATGACAAGTTCATTCTAATGCACAAACTTTCTATATTCTAATTTTAAATAAACCTCCTTATATTCTAAATTTTATAATGTACCACATGATATACTTACAAGTTAATCTATTATGATTAAAAGACTCATGAAACCACAGGCATTTTTTTTTTTTTTAAAGATTTTATTTATTTGACAGAGAGAGAGACAGCGAGAGAGGGAACACAAGCAGGGGGAGCGGGAGAGGGAGAAGCAGGCTTCCCGCGGAGCAGAGAGCCCGATATGGGACTCAATCCCAGGACCCTGGGATCATGACCTGAGCCGAAGGCAGACGCTTAACGACTGAGCCACCCAGGCGCCCCAACCACAGGCATTCTTGAAGAGTATTTTTTTTCACAAAGTAAAAATAAGACGTAAAAATGGCTTACTCATGTTTTTTCTAGCTATCAGAATTTACCAATATGCCCACTGGATCATCAGCACTCTCTGTTCATCCAGACTTCTGTATTTAGTTGTTTTTCAATTAGTTGTGGTTACTTAACAATGTCAGTTTGTTTTTATAAATTGCAGATTGCATTGAGAAACGGTTGTTTTAGAAAAGTGGGAAATTAAAGAAGAGAGGAAGATACCAGAGTGAAACATTGGCATCATTATATTTATGTTTCTTCAAATGTACTTCTAAGCAAAGTTTATATCTTGACAGTTGGGGAGAACAAAGTCTCTACATTTTGGTTTAATAATAACAATAACCCTAAAGTAAACTGTTACCTGATCATGTGGCTGAACATTTATTTTGAATGATTACCCTTAGCAACCCATTGATATTTCTGATTCTCAAGCACATGCACTCTCAATATTTGGCTGAGCTTGTTAACAAGGTTATTCATTTTTGTTGGTGGGATTTGCCAGATAACTGAGCAACTTGACTAGAACTATGGATCCGTTTCTGTTACACATTAACAAGGTCACTTGATAATGTTCACTGGTGATTCTCTGGATAGAAACTAGTGGTTACTGCATCTCAATGATTATTTTATATGACCTCCAATGGTAACAAATAAATATTTCACAAGTGAAGAAAAAATAATATGCCCTTAGTAGGGTTCTTCAATGTAGAATATGGCAAGTTGATGAATGGATTTAAATTTAAGGGTAAACCAGGGTGGGCTTGTAAAATAAACAAAATTAGGAGGGATTGAGGAATTCATGATTTAATAGGATAAGGGATTGCTCAAAGATTCCCAGGAGCACCAAGTTACTTGAAAGTGATACACAATTGGAACAGAGAAAGAGTATGGCTTAATATGTATCTTCTCACAGAATGTTAAATGATAAAGTGGAAGATGTTCCAGAAAGACTTTAAAATCTTCAAATATTCTATAACTTGGCCTGGTTTATATATACCAAGAACTCAGGATATATATCACAAAGTTATGGCTGTTGTCACATTTTACACTATTTTCTATTTCTTTTAAGCAAAATTTCTTATTCAACAAGTTTAAAATGACATTCAGGGCAGGATCCATGTAATATATCACTTTAATACAACATAATATCATAAAATTATTTAAGAGGATAAACTGATATGACAAGAAAAATAGTGTCCCTTCTCCATATTTTTTTGATCTTCTTTATGAAGTTAGGAAAAGGGAATACATTCTAAGTATATTAATGCAATTTAATATAATTAAATATTGATAGTCCATAGTTTAGAGTATATAAAAACTCCTTGTTTAGACAAGTAGTTTTCTTGTCCAATTTAAAAACTATTTCAGAAATATTGGGCAATGCTGATGAACTTATTTTAGAATTTTCTGTAATGATTATTACTGTTTAATATAGAATTCAAAGTCCCTCAGTTTCCTCTTTTTTTCCTCTTCCTTTTGATTCAGTCCTAACTTATCAAAAATGGCTATCATTACTACTGCAATGTACAATAACCAGGCCACCCAATAATGTTCTCTAAAGATGCCCTGGTCAGAAATGGAAGACTGCTACATCTGAAACATTTGATTCCCTCCAAGGATGTATATATTTATGTCATAAAGAGGAGCAAAAAGGAGAGAAGTAAAAATAGTTTACCATCCTGTTAAATTCACATTTCATTTTGGTATTCAGTTTTAACCCCACTTGGAAACTGAGGTAATTGGGTGTGTGATATAAAGTTTGTATGGCAATGGACAATTAAAACCAACCAAATTCCTCACCTACTATATGCATAAAACAAATTGTGGTTTCTCAAGTGTGTCATATTGTACATGGGATAAATACCTTGATGGATAATGACATTTTAATATTTCATTAAGTTGTTGATTAATCCAAAACTGAGTCTACTTTTAACTGATAATTTAAGTGTAGGTTTTCATAATAAACAACGAGAACCACCACATACTAAAAGGTCGATGTTCTGACACCCACAGATGTTGGTGCAAAAAAAAAAAAATCCCATATATTTTAATGCTGGATTTAGTACAAAATAGTATTTTCCTTGAATATGGAAACTTCTATAAACACTTCACTCAGAGCTTTAAAAAGATTCTAAAAAATAAAAATATTTAAAAGCAGCACCTGGTGAACAGCCAAGACATACATGACATGTGCAGAGAATGAAGAATGCCAACAATATAAAAATACTTATTAACATAGCATCTGCTACATGTCAATGTTTCAAGTACTAAGGATACATGATAATTAAGACTTATTTTCTAATCAAGAGTAGGTTAATGCTTTGTTGGGATAGATATATTTAACCAAATGATAGTATACAATGTGTTAAGGCTATAATAGATGGAGTAAAGTACGATCTCATTGATTTTGGAAATTAGGAAGCTGAAGAAATTCAATGATTATTTTTATTTTTATTTTTTTAGATAAGAATTATAGGGTCCAAATTTAGTATTATTGTTCCATCAGAGTGATTTCTTGTTTGGCAAAAATGGAAAAATGCCTTCATATAATATGGTTCAGTATGAAATAACAATATTGAGAGGGCAATACAGATGGAGATCGAGAACAATGAAACTAATGGTTGCTAGTTTAAAAATGATTAAGAGAAATACTGAAGTCATTGAAAATGATTTTAAGAAATTACATAAAGTGAACAATATGAGCTATGGTTGATCTATACTTTGTAAGAGCCATGGTACAAAGAAGGTTGTAAGTTATAGGGACTTTAAATAATTAGACAATGATAGATGAGTTATATTTATAGAAAAATATATAGACAAAGACAGATTATGTATCTTTCCCTATGTGCCTATGTGTACTTCTCTCTTGAAGCCACAATATCGCTAACAGATGTACTAACATTTTCTTTTTCTGTGACAGTTAAGTTGAGCAGGTTTTCATGTAGCTGTTGTATGTCTTTCTTTGAAAAAATGTCTATTCATATTCTTGGCTCATTTTTAAGAAAGGGTTATTCGTTTCTTGGTTATTGAGTTTTAGGAGTTCATTATATAGTTTGGATATTAATCCCTTATCAGATATATGGTTTGCAAATTATTTCTCCCATTCTGCATGTTGTTTTTTCATTTTGTTGATTGTTTAATTTGCCATGCAGAAGTTTTTTATTTAGGCTCACTTGAGTGGCACAGTCTGTTAAGCGTACAGCTCTTGGTTTCCACTCAGGTCATGATCTCAGGGTTGTGAGATCAAGTCTCCCATCAAGGTCTGTGCTCAGCAGGTGTGTGCTTGAGATTCTCTCTCCTTCTCACTCTGCCCCTCCCCCCTGCTCTCTCTCTTTTTCTCTCTCTAAAATAAATAAATAAATCTTTTTTTAAAAAAAGACATTTAACAGCTACATGCTCACCTTAACTAACCATCACAGGAAAAAAAAGTACATATCTATCAATAATTACTTTGTAATGGAATAAATACTTCAAGCAAAAAACATAGAGTGACAGAATGGTTAAAAAAGCAAGATCCAGGGGTTCCTGGGTGGCTCAGTTATTATCCTTTGGCTCAGGTCATGATCCCAGGGTCCTGGGATCAAGCCCCACATCGGGCTCCCTACTGAGGGAGGGCTTCTCCCTCTCCCCACTGCTTGTGTATCGCTATCTCTCACTATCTCTCAAATAAATAAGTAACTAATCTTAAAAAAAAAAGCAAGATCCATCTATATGCTGCCTACAAGAGTTCATTTCAGATCTAAAGACACATGCAGATTGAAAGGGAAGGGATGGAAAAGAATTGATGATACAAATGGAAGTGAAAAGAAAGCCAGGGTAGCAATACCTATATTGGGCAAAATAGACATTTTTTTTAAGATTTTTATTTATTTATCTGAGAGAGAGAGAGAGAGCATGAGAGGGGGGAGGGTCAGAGGGAGAAGCAGACTCCCCACTGAGCAGGGAGCCCAATTTGGAACTCAATCACGGAACTCCGGGATCATGACCTGAGCTGAAGGCAGTCGCTTAACCAACTGAGCCACCCAGGCGTCCCTGGACAAAACAGAATTTAAAACAGACTGTAACAAGAAACAAAGAAGGACACAACATAATCATAAAGGAAACAATACAACAAGAAGATACAATAATTGTAAATATATGCATCCAACATGGAGACACCTAAATACATAAAGCAGCTAATAACAAACATAAATGAAGTAATTGATAGTAATATAATAATAGTAGGGGACTTTAACACCCTACTTACATCAATAAATAGAACATCCAAACAGAAAATCAACAAGGAAACGGTGGCTTTGGCTAGGACTTCCAGTACTATGTTGAATAAAGGTGGTGAGAGTGGACATCCTTGTTCCTGATCTTGGAGGAAAATCTCTCAGGTTTTCCCCATTGAGTATGATGTTGACCCTGGGTTTTTTATATATGACCTTTATTATGTTGAGGTATGTTCTCTGTAAACCCAGTTTGTGGAAGGTTTTTATCATGTCTTTATTATTATCATTTCTTCTCCATTCTTTATGCCTCCATTTAAATTTATTTTAGATGTGGTGCTATAATCTCTAGTTTTCAAACACTGAATCTATATTTCCTCTTTTGTGTTTTATAGTTTACTTTTCAGAATTGCATCTGAACTATATTTTAGTCTATTAATTCTTTTCATCTGTGCTTAACCACTGTTGATACTCATCTTTGAATTTCAAAGTTTGTTCTGAATTCAGTTCTAGAATTACTCGTGTGTGTGTGTGTGTGTGTGTGTGTAATCTGCTATAATTGAATTTGGAAAAGGTTAGTTCTCTGAGAAATATCTTAACAATCATTTTACATGTTAAATGTAGTAAGTACCATTGGACTTAAACAAAATATTTTTAAAACTATGGATCTTTGGATCTACTTCTGCTGTCTTTTATTTCTGTTTAATCACTTATAGTGTTTGTGTTGTGCATTAATTATTTTCTGTGTTCAGGCCATTTAAATATTTAATATTTAAAATATTAAAATATTTTTAAGGGAATTATTTTTAACTAAGATGAACATAACTTGTTATAAGGATTTTTTTTGGGGGGGGGATGCCATTTGTTTCTGTCAGGTTCCTTGCAGTGATACTGGTGTGTGAGCTTCTTAAAATGTTTAAAAGTTTTAATTTTCTTGAACAATCAATAAAATATGAAAATAAGCTAAACATTTACAGAAGACCTGGCTCTCTTCCAATTTATTATTCTTCTCTGGGTTTGTTACATTTCCAGTCTTCTTTAGGCCCTATGCCTTATCTTGAAGATTATTGTCTTGATGTTCAGAGAGGTTTTCAAAAGAACAACTCAGTGCCTTAACTGTTACTTCTAGGACTGCAAATGTCCTTGGAGGTTAAAAATGGCTTTTTAAGCATTAGAGTTATCTTGATGCTCGCCTGGTATTTCCTCCCTGTCTTGTTAGCTCTGATAATATTTTAAATAATCTTTTAAACTTGTATCTTATCCCCTTAAATGTTATTAGTAGCAAAAATGATCTAAGCTAGTTTTTATAAAAAAAAAAAATCTTTGTTATGAGAGTCTAATTTTCTTTGCATGTATACTAAGTAAATGTTATGAGGTGAATTTTGTTCCTCCCAAATTACTATGTTATAGTTTTAAACCCCAGTGCCTCAGAATGTGACTGTATTAGAGTTAGGGTCATTAAAATGCTAATTCAGTTAAAATGATGCTACTAGGGTGGACCCTAATTCAATTTGACTGGTAACTTTATAAGATCTTGAAAGCAGCAGGAGAAAAATGACTCACCATGTACAAAGGATTTTAAATAAGAGTAAAAGAAAATTTTTCAAAAGAAATCATGGAAGCCGAGGCAATAGGATGTCATATTCAAAATAAGGGAGAAAAAGATAGACAACCAAGAATCCTATATCCAGTAAAATTATCCCTCAAAAATGAAGGAAAAATTCAGGCCAACAGAACAGAGAATATTTGTCACTATAAAGTAAACCTACAAGAAATGTGAGGTTTTCAGGATGAAAGGACATTAGACAGTAACTTATATCCATATAAATAAAAAATTATACCAGTAAGTATAATTACATGTGCAAGTTGAAATACAGAATAAGTGTAATTGTAATTCTTTTCTTCTCCTATTTAATTTAAAAAATAACAGTATAAGGAAATATTATAATATTGTCTTGATTGACTTCTATATAAATACATAATTTGTATGCTAATAATAGTACAAAGGAGAAGATGGGGTAATAATGAAGTAATTTGTGTATACCATTGAAATTAAGCTAAAGTTAACCCAAACCAGACAATTTTAAAATTAAGATACTTTGTAATCTCCAGAGAAATCACTAAAAAATTTACTCAAAAAACGTTGCCTTCCTTGACCTCTTTTTGTAGAACATATAACTAAATAATAGGAGTATCTATAATTACTAAATCAGTATTTTAACATTTTTCTAAGCAGTAATCCAATCTATTCTTCTTCATGTTTTGGTCTGAACGAAGTAAAAAATAATTTTTGTTGTTTTAGGAATTTTCCCATGATCTAAAGCATTAACAAATTTTAGACTTTGTTGTGCCAGATTTACAGTTTGCTAATATTCATGGATAATTGCAAAATTTTACTGACTTTGTTTCTTTGCAAACATTTAATTAATTTGTAGTCTATCTGTGTAATCCCATTGTTGTTTTTATAACATGTTTTTACTTTTTTCTTTTTTTCACTAAATTTCGTTCATTTGTCCAATTCATTCATATTAAAATCTCTCCTTTTCCCTTAAATCAGTACTCATAAGAACATTTTCAATCAATACTAGTGAATAATTTTGAAATATATTTTCTGAAATTCTAGGACACAAATTTGACTGTTTTAAAAACTAATTTTCTGGCTACTTATATTTCTGTTTATTCTAAATCATCTTTTAGATATTCCATGTTAATCAAATAAAAAATACATAAAAATTATCATTCTTATGCTTTTTGCTATGTAGTGTCAATATAGCAATACAATAATGCTGAAAATGTGCTGATTTTAGTAGAATTAAATATGAAAAAATAATTGAAATTACCTTAACATGACATGTGGAATAAATCTGGAATTTTAAAATTTATTTTAATATAAAAAAGTCACTTTATTTTGTACATTTATATACTATGGTTTTAACAAATGTAGTGTTTCTTGAAACTTTTAATGATTTTAGTATGTACTATTTTGGAAAATATGCAGATGGTAGTAAATAACATATTTTGTTTACTTTTTGCAAAGTATCTAATAAGGAAAAATCATTTTATCTTTTTCTATAACCTTTATTTTATAACCATTTATTTGTCTTTTGAAATTCTGATTTGAGAAATAGGTCACATCAAATTCCAGAGGATTTCACTTTAAGAAATAGTTTTCTTTTAAGGAGATACAAGTCTTAATGAAGAGAATCAAAACGTCTTGGTCTTTATAAGAAGTCTATTACAGATTTATCAGTTCATTATCTCCCTAATTTCCCCATTTATAAATCTGAGACATCTGATTAACTTTCTGGTGCTATTTAAAGTATCATCCATGTATGATGCATCAAATACATTGAGGACATCTTATTATTTGACTGATTTAATAAATGATACTGGCGTTTTCCACCCTGCTGAAGAAAATAGAGCAAAAGTGTAGAACCCAGCAAGTGGAAACAGATGGTCAATTTTATAGTAAGAAACAATTATACTTTGTCTCTCTTCTGGTTCCTATTTGTTGTATTTTGCTTGAGGGCAATTTCCCCCAGCCAGGGAAGTATAAAATGCTACATTTTTTCAGAATCATTTATAACAAAGTTACTTATAAAAGGTCATAAAATTGGGGCACCTGGGTGGCTCAGTTGGTTAAGCGACTGCCTTTGGCTCAGGTCATGATCCTGGAGTCCTGGGACGGAGTCCCGCATTGGGCTCTCTGCTCAGCGGGGAGTCTGCTTCACCCTCTGACCCTCCCCCATCTCATGCTCTCTCTCTCAAATAAATAAATAAATAAAATCTTTTAAAAAAAAGTTCATAAAATAAGTAAAATTAATCTATGAGGTATTTGGTTTTATATTAGTTTTTCAATAAGTGTTTATGTGCATAATATTTTTCCAAGTATTGTGGAAATATTGAATAAGGCAGTATTTGGGTCTTCATTGAGAATGTAATGTAATTAGGTAGATAGATTTACCCATGTGCAATACTTAAATAAGCACACACTGCATTAGTCAGTACTAAATGACAGACAATAGGCACTGTGAAATATCAGATAAGAAAGAAATTGAAGTAAATTCTTTCATTGATTTTTTCCTTTACTCAATCATTTATGTATTAATGTATTTATTCATTCAGTTGATATCAGAATTTCAGTCATTCAAAATAATACTTGTTGTGTGAATACCAGGAATGTATGCATTCATCCATTTTTCAACCAATGATAAAACTTGTGTTTCAGTAACTGTGCTAGATGCTGATAGAACAAGAATGATTATAATCCAGCTCTATCACTTCAGATCATTAGAGCCCAGACAAGTAAACAATATATAACATTTCAGTAAGTGAGCTTCAGGACAGTTTAATGGTAAATTGTATTTGTGGTGCGAGCATGCATGTGAGTGTGTGTGTGTGTGTGTGTGTGTGTTTTGCTCAGAGGCCCAAATTTAAAAACTGTTTCCAAAGAGTTATTTGCTGTTTGCACTCAAGACTTAATTTCTACATGAGAATCACTGCTTGATAAATGTCATTTGAAATTTCTCTAATAGAGACAAATACGATGCCTGAGGAGTACAGAGAAAGGACTCCTTGAGATTGCCTTTTGGACTAACTTTGAAAGGATGGTTGTATTTGTTAGGCTAAAAAGGGAAGAAAGGACATTTAAACATGTGCAAATTCACTCAAGTAGCCTACAAATATTTCTATAACACTTATGAAGAGTGAGTATGGAAGTCATCAGAGATTGGATGGGAAGATAGAAATAATTCAGATCAAAAAAGGGCTTACATGTTATGTAAAGAAAGGACAGATTTATTGCACAGTCATTGGAAACCTTATAGAACTTCATACAAATATGAAGGATTTGTATATTTACTTTAGACAAGAGTTAAGACTGAATAAGTAGAAGGAATTAGGAGGATGTTGCAAAAGATGAGAAATAATGACTTTATGAATTTAGGTAGAGGAAATGTGATGGGAAAACTGGAAATTTTCTAGAGGAATTTGTGACCCCTCATATGTGAGAGACATAGAAAATACTTATAGCTTAGAAAATGTAATAGTTTTCTATTTTTAAGGACTATCTTTATGGTGGTCATATTAAGAATACCCAAGGGGGACAGGTTTGGGAGGAAAATTAGTGGATTCAGACTTTTTACAAACTGAGTTGAAAGTGGTTGGAAAAATTATTAATAGGGAAATATGACTAGAATTAAGAAGGTAATTAAACAGGCAAGTAAGATTTAGAATGAGATCAATGTAGGTGGCCATTGAAAGCTGACATCTAGAAAAGACCACTTGCCAAAAACATTTAGAATAAAATGATTAAATGATTGGGGTGTTGATGGGATTCTATGCAAGATTATGCGGTCTATATAGGAGTAAGAAGAAGAGGACTCTTTTTTTTTTT
>NC_138375.1:20764523-20771942 GCF_054177405.1 Leptonychotes weddellii | reverse complement strand
TGAAATTAGAAATATAGTACCTTTTCGTAATCAATGTGAAATCAAATTAAGGGACTCGGTAACACAGACATAGACATTCAGTACCTTTTGCATTACAATATGTTCGCTGATGTTTTAAAGAAGAACAACAATCACTACATAAAAATTACTGAGCCAGATCATGTCAAGTTCTTTAAGGAACAGATGTGCAGTTTTTATGGTTCACTCAAGAGTAGCAAACACATTATTGTTTCTAGAGTGCATACACTAAAACAATTATAAAGATGTCAAAATTATGTTTCATTGCTTCATCTTTTTCCAATAGGTGTGGTGGAAATTTGTCATGTTTTTCATCACAAAGCAAGTTTTGAATATCCCTTATTTACGTTTAAGTAAATTCTCATACCATTATTTACTTCTCACCAAGGTATAAGTAAAAAAAAAAAAAAAAAATTGCTTTCTTATTCTCTCTTACAGCCAGAATAATTCCAATGGTTCCATCTCAATTTTAAATATGAGATTCTCATCCAGAAAAGGGCAATAAAGGCAGCAAACATGATACATTGTGCAAGCCCGGAAAATAATGACAAAATCACCTGGATTTCAGGGCCAAAATTAAAAAAAAAAAAAAAAAAGGTTTCTGGCATTTAGTGCCCATATCAACAGTGTCAGATGTGGTGATGCTATCTAGCCCAGCCAGTTGTGGTCTTTGATGTAATGTTCCCAGGTTAGGATATATGGCCATATAGTAATCTCTATGCCTAACTTCACGACCGACCCAAAAATCCAAGTAATTTTCAGTAAATTTCATTTATACTTCAATTGGCTAGTTTCTTTCTTTTTTTTCTTTTTTTTTTTTTTTTTTCATCTAAGAATCCTCACTATATCAGAAATTGATGACAAATGTAGTTACAGGCCATAGAACCTCAAGGAAATGAAAACTCGTGTCTGGTTATTTGGCCTTATTGGATTACCAGGCAGGAAGGATGCAGCTGATATTGAAAAATGAGACTGGCGATCTTTGCTAGATAGTAGCAAAAGAGTTATTTAAATTTTCAACCGTGGCTACTGATATAATCTACCTATACTTAGTGTGTCTAGTGAGATGCTGTTGGCATTAGAAATATAAGGGCTATAGGATAGGCTGATTGTTTCTAATCTTACCATCATCTTATAGAAAAATAAAGACTCTTGATTTCTCAACCTAGGGAATGATTAGATAAATAGGAGTTGTCTATGACTGTGCTGGAAGAATTTATCTCTAAGTCACTGCAGAACTAAAGTAACCAAGAATCAAATTCAAAGGTTGCAGAATTGTAATGTTAATTTGAGTCATCATCTTCACTCGTTCTTTTATCTGAAACTCAGGGAATTCTTGTTAAAGTGTGAGACCTTGAGGATTTAAATGGAGCAATATGGGAGATATAGATCATTTAGATTATAGCAACTTTCCAAACCATACTGAATTTCCATTGCCAGCAATAGTTACTCTTCTTTTCTTTCATGTCTATTTATGTTTTGCTTAAATGTCTTACAATAATCTGTTTTAGGCAGGTGCCTTGTTGGGTATGTAGATATTTTTCAACCCCCACCCTGACCTCACTTCATTGCCTCTAATTTTATACTTAAGTCAATTCCTCTTTGTTTGGGAGTGTATGAGGTTTGACAAAGCTGGAGTAAAGTTTTCATAGCAGAATAGTTTCAAGATTTTGTGAGAAGAATATTACCAAAAATGTAAAGAAGGTAAATGGAGATGGATTCTGATGATTTTAGGCCCTTAAAAGCATAGTATGAGAACTAATATGCATATACATACCAGAGATTTTGAATTCAATGCACTAGTTAAGCAGTGGACAAACTCTTTCTGCAAAAGGTCAGATAGCTAATATTTTTAACTTTACAGACCAAATTATTTCTGTCATGACTTCTCAACTTTGCCATTGCATCAAGAAGATAGTTATAGTTGATACATAAATGAATAGACACAACTGTATTCCAATAAAAAGTTACAAAAATTGGTAGTATGTTGGGTTTGACCTGTAGGCTGTAGTTTGTTGACCCTTGTGCTAGCTCACACATTACTAATAATTGTGAATGTTTGTTCATGGGGTTGACTGAAATCTCTGCTTCAGAGTAAACAGAAGCTAAACGAATTAGAAATGACAAAAGGATAAATTAAAAAAACTTAATTAGGGAGAAATCGATCACAGATTCCCCAAAACTAAGTTTCTGCCAAGGTCCTACTGTATGCTGGATGTGTAATTGAGAAGGGGGCTTCATGTATGGTGAAATAATACTTGGACTATCATCATGGTCTCTCACGCACATCTCAGATTTAAATTATTACATAGTCCTAAAGCTTCTTGAATGAGTAAAATGCTATTATTCTTAGAAAGAACCCTGTGACATATTAAATGTATATGCTGTAAATCTTCTCCCAGCCTCCCTCAAAGAAATCTGTGGCAAATTGTCAGAATATTTACTCCAGGAGACTGGGAACTATTTAGAAAGATATTCGTTATTAGAAACCCTCCTTTTTTTTTTTAAGATTTTATTTATTTATTTGACAGAGAGAGACACAGTGAGAGAGGGAACACAAGCAGGGGGAGTGGGGGAGGGAGAAGCAAGCTCCCCGGCTGAGCAGGGAGCCCAGTGCAGGGCTCGATCCCAGGACCCTGGGATCATGACCTGAGCCGAAGGCAGCCACTTAATGACTGAGCCACCCAGGCGCCCCTATTAGAAACCCTCTTTAATTAACACCAATATAAGGGGACCAAAGCATGCCATTGTCAATCAGTCAACATAGAAGTTGACTAGGGCCTAGGCATTTAAGTTTTGGTTGAGTCCAACTCAAGGTGCATCCACCTGAACTATGAACACTGTCTGTCGTTATCTGTCCAGTTCCTGAACGTAGAGCTAGAATTATGTGCTCAGCAACTGACAGAAGCCCCACATTTTATTCCCAATTCCTGGTTAGGAAGAGTCAAGTGAAATCCCTGGGATCTCTTTCTATCAAAATAGTAAATCAAAACTCCTACTGCATTTCTCAGAAAATTATAGAGATGAGTGCCATCAAAGATGTGAAAAATGCATGCCATTTGCTATTACTTTTCTTTCGTCTTTGCAAAAAACAGATAGATTGAGATAATTTCAATGTATTTTCATAAACATATTGAGTTGCACCTCCAAATGTGTTTGAGTATATGTATGTTTGAGTATGTTTAACTTAGCAAATATATCTGGCACCTGATATACAGCTATTGATCTAGACATTTGTTTTTTTTTTTCTCGACATTCAAATGTCAAGGATTTTGAGACTTTTTGACACCTAATCACAGAAACATAGAAATTCTAAAACACTGTGCCGGTTTTGTCTATAAGAACTTAAATATTTTTTACATATAGATTCTAAGGCACTGTGCTAGTTCATTCTGTTCGGTTTTGTTTTGTTTTGTTTTCATTTGATTCAATACCATGATGACCTATTACTATGATTGCATCTTGCTAATAAAATGAACACGAGATGTAGCAGACACATTATATTTTGGTAAAGTTTATGTATGACAGAAAATGACAGATACATTACACCGTTAACTTTCTTGGTGTCCAAGCACTGAGGTTTTTAGGATATCGTTTCCCCATGGAAGGTAACTGATTGCTTCTTATAAGTCTCTATCCCTAACAGAATAAGAACAATGCTCCTGCCATTGACTACAATATGGATGAACTTAGAAGACATTATACTAAGTGAATTATGCCAGATACAGAAGAACAAATAGTTCGTGATAATCACTTATATCAGGAATCTAATATAGTCAAACTTGCAGAAGCAGGGAGTAGAATGGTGGTTACCAAGGGTTGGGACAACAAAGAATCAGGGAGGTGTTGATCAAAGAGTGTATAGTTTCACTTATGCGAGATGAATAAGTCATAGAGATCTACTGTATACAGCATAGCACATACAGTTAATATTATTGTATTGTACACTTAAACGTTTGTTGAAGGTAGATCTTACATTAAATGTTTTTATAAAAAAAAGATGAGATAAAACTCCTAGGGGTGATGGATAAGTTTAGGACATTATATATAGTGACATTTTCATGGACGTATACTTATCTTCAAGCTCATCAAGATGTACACATTAAATATGTAAAGCATTATTGTATGTCAATCATACCTTAGTAAAATCAAATAATAAAATAAAATAAAATAAAATAAAATAAAATAAAATAAATAAAAATTTTAAAGTCCACTGCCTGATGGACATCTTTGGATATTCGAAATAATACAAACCACATTGGGATATGCTGCTGTGATCCATTTCCGGAGTGACTCAAAAGTTTGTCACTTTTGAGTGGACTGCAAAGCAAAGTCCATCAAACAAACTCAAATAGTACATCATGCAAGGACTCTGTGATCTGGCCCCAGAGATCCAGTAAGTCCAAGAAAACTTGACATTTCCATTGGAAATCATGTATGTTAATTGCCTTCATGGAGCTTATATTCTAATGACACAGATAAAAATAATTTTATTTCTAATATAACATAAATTTTACATTTTTTCCATTTATTTGTCTTCTCTTGGAGACTAGAATGTAGAGTTTTCTATTTTGATATGTAGCTCATTTGTTCATTGCTATATGTCCAGAAGCTAACATACTACTTGGGGTACAGTAGTAACTCATAATTCAGTTATTCAAAACATGGCATTATAAGTGCTTTGAAGAAAATTAAAGCAGGTCAAGGATTAAGGGGAAGGAGGATGACGTGTTCTAAAACAATGACCTCATTTAGTCCTTGTTTGGGGAATCTTTTGTCAAAAGTTAGTCTTTAACAAGCCCCTGAATAAAGTGAGGAAATGAGTCATGGAAAATTGGGGAGAAATTATTCTAGGCAGAAGAAATATCACTTAAAAAGTTCTTGAGGTAAGTGAGCTTTGTGTATTTAAGAAAAAAGCAGAAAAGTCAAATTATTTGAGATAAAGGAAGCAAGAAATTACAGGTTTTACTTTTAAAAAGGTGAGCAGAAGCTAGATCCTAGTGCTGTGGGCGTGGTGAAGGATTTGGATTGCTGTTAATAAAGACACTAGATTTTTAAATAAGGAGGTTATATGGTCAGATTTATATTTTAAAAGATTTCTCTGACTTCTCTGTAGCAAAGAGACTTGTAGGTGTGTGTTGGTAATAGCAGAGGACCAATTAGGCTAAGGTTGCTGTAACAAAATGAAGAGTTGATGATGGCTTGGGTTAGACTGGTAGCCGTGGTGGCCCAGGGTGGAGGTGGAAGTCACAGAGGTAATGGTATTAAACAGAGTAGTTGTGGATGTGTTTGTAGTGGTTGTGGTGGTGGGTGAGAGTGATAGCAGTGTTAGTAGTGGGAGTAATGGTGGTTGTCTGTACTTTCTTCTTGTGAAATGGGGTTATTTCACAGAAGGTGGCTATATGAATTCAATTAGCTGAAACAATAAAAGAATCCGAAATGTGCTGAGCAAAGTGGGCATCCAGTAAATGTTGACTGAATATATTATTTTGTTTCCTTAGCCATCAACCTAACTTACTCTTCCTCTTTCTAACTCTCTACGGCATGCTGACTCATACCAAGTAAAAATCTCTTCTCCAGGAACAGTGGCTCATACATCTTCCATTGATCATGTTTTATATTCTTTTCTGAATGTCACACTTTAAATGAGTAATTCACCTTGCTGAGACATTCTAGTTCCTCATCTTCAACTACCTGATTAATATATGTCTTTTGAAGTACGTTAAAAATTTTTTATTACTTTTGAAGCTTTCTCCATCCTTCAAAAAAAGGAAGATTTTTTTGTAAATAAACACTTACCCAATAGACTTTTTCAATCATTTAGCATTTGACCATTCATTAATTATGAAATTATGAAAATAAACCAAAAATATATTAAAAATACATCAATAGATGCATGCACAATATAATATATTCACATAGGTTAATCTTACAATTATGTGATAATAAAAAGTATGTATAGTTTTATTCTTTCAAGTAATAAACTAAAGAGTCAAAAGAGTATTGCTATTCCATTGTCAATACTGTTACAAAGAAATCTCACAGATATTTCATTTTTTCCTCCTTAGGGATTTCCAAAATGCTTACAATATTTAAGGCACAGGGATTTTTTTTACTCCTTGCAGTTTTTTGGCTGGGACAAAACTATAAAAGGGGGAAAAAAAAGGCACTAACACCTTTGTAGAATTTAAATATTTTCATAATTTTAGTCACAGGAAAATAATTACATTCATCATTATTACATGTGTAATGTGTCTTTATTAGGATGAATAGGACTTCACTATATCTGTGTTGTTCTATCAAGGGCAAATGTGCTAATGTCAATTTCTCCTCATTGAAAGAACATCATCAGATTCCTTCATTTTGACAGATAGAACATTCTGGAATAAATAGACAAAGTAGACATATATGTCTAGTTCATCTCAAGTAAATTTAAAGTTGAAGGAATTAATAATGAGGTAATGGAATTTTAGATGAGTTGTAAGGCTGATATGGATTTTGTCATGTTAATGTCATCATGCATAACTGGAAACATGTGCCATCTGCTTTATTCTGTATGGTAATGTGGAGCTTCATATATCTATATAATAACACAGTAAGTCTTGTTACTCAAAAGATCTTATCTACAGTCGAGTGAATGCTCTAAGACAATGAATGATTGGTGAGCCTTAGTTAATCTTTGTAATATAATTTATAATCCTGTCTAATATCATTAGACATACATCCCTAGGAATGTAAGATGGAAGGAATATAGCAATATTTCATTTTAACTTTTTGGTACCTTTCCTGATTTGATATAAAAGTTTTAAAGTATCATTCTGCCTTTAAAAAATCTGTATGATTTCAATTATATTATAATCCTACAGTAATGAAATAAGTTCTCATAGAAAAAGTCAATGTATATGAAAGACTTACAGCATCATTTCAAGGACAAGACTTGAGGTCATACAAATCTGAATTCAAACCCTGCTTCAGTGAACTACCAAACTCTTGACCTTGGGTAAATTATATAATCTCAGACTTAGTGTCCTCAATCCAAAGAGGTGTTCTAAGGTTTTACTGAGAAAACAGGGATAAAGTGCTTAGTTTAGAAAACATGTAATAAATAATTCAATAAGCTGTAGCTACTATCATTACTTAAATGCCAAAAACTAAAGGTTGACTTCATAACTGAGGGAAATTTATGTGCATTCTCTATGAAAAAATGAAAATATTCTTGCATAAAAGTCATATTATTTTATTATGAGGTATTATAATCTAAATATCAACTCTTTAGGATTGTTTAATCGGTGTTTATTTCAAATGGAAATACAAAAAAGTGGAAAAATTACTGTAATGCCTAATTGCATATGTTTAATAAACATTCATTTGGGGCGCCTGGGTGGCTCAGTCGTTGGGCCT
>NC_138375.1:20734069-20764423 GCF_054177405.1 Leptonychotes weddellii | reverse complement strand
TTTTTTTTAATATTCTCCAATACATTTTTAAAGATTTTATTTATTCATTTGAGACACAGAGATACAGAGAGAGAGAGCATGAGCAGGGAGAGAGGCAGATGGAGAGGGAGAAGCAGGCTCTCCGCTGAGCCAGGAGCCCAATGTGGGCCTCGATCCCAGGACCCTGGGATTATGACCTGAGCTGAAGGCAGACGCTTAACCATCTGAGCCACCCAGGCGCCCCTCAAGTTATTTCTTGATAAGATAATCCAGTTGCTCAAATCTCTAACCCTCAACCTTCACGATGGTGGTTGCCTGTACAGTGCATTGATAATTGTTATTTCGGTTTGAGGCAATTCTCTTTAAAGCTTCTTTCTTTTAAGATTTTAACTTACTTGGAGGTAAAAACATTCTTCATGATTTGTATCTCTTTAACACTTACTCATAATAGATCTTACACTAATGGCCAGTAAAGAATACCAACATATTTTCTTTTTATTGTTTCATTAAAATGGAAAAGGTAAATTGGGAAGATCGTTTCACATGTTTTGATAATTAAATATCTCTAATTTTCTCAAGTTATCTTAATTATTTTGTTCAATTCTGAGCCCCAAACACCTATGACAGTATAAATTTCATTTATTTTAATCAAATAATTTAGAAAAGGGGCCAGATCTTGACTCAGTTACTCAGTGTGACATTAAAAAAAAAAAAAAAAAGTGATGAAAGTTTAGAACCCTCAGTCTGGACAAATGCAGTTCACCTTTGTTCTGGCACCACCTGAGCTGTGGGAATGCGCTCACTTGAGTGACATGGAATTAAGTCACTCAATCAATTAAGAGGTTGAATACAGAGCATAAACAAGTTACACTGAAATATCAGCTCTTTAGAACTGAAAATGCTCTTCAGTAGACTCTTTGAGTAAAAGCAGAGACGCAGAATGCCAGTATTAACTATTTTTATGTTTGCTTGAACAAATGTCCTAATCACTCTGCTCCTTTTTTCATTAAATATAAAAGTAAATTATTGTCCATTTCTGTTCTCATATTCAAATACAAGATTATTTATATTTAATATTATTTAATTTTATTTCTTAATTTTATTAATATTTCACAAATTATAGATAGTTGGAGTTTATGATTTTGTCATAAACATGTTAGTGGTGAATAGAGGAACTAGTAACCATATTTTCTTAATTCTACTTATTCAGCATTTATAGATATGAATATTTGAATATTATAATATACGAGCCTTAATCCTAGTAGGGAATTCATTTATGACCTGTAATATTAATTAAGAAATTGTTCCATTATTATGAAAATACTAATGATGATGGTGATGATAGTGAAGTGAAGGAGAGAGAGGAGAAGGAGGAGGATAAAGGAACACTGTTTTGGCTTTTCAGTGAACAACAAAATGATTATCCCCCAGTAGAAAAATAAAAACACTTAGGTTTTTGTTATGATTATCAATAGAAAAACACATTGAGAAATGTAAAATAAAATAGTAATTGAGATAAGAAGTGTCTACATTCTATATCTTTGTCTCCAAGTAAATCCAAATGAATTATGAAACAAAGACCAAAGGAAAAACAGAGAGATTTTTTTTTTAAGATTTTATTTATTTATTTGAGAGAGAGTGTGTGTGAGAGAGAGAGTGTGCATGAGCAGGGGAGAGGGGCAAAGGGAAAGGAAAAAGCAGATTCCCCACTGAGTGGGGAGCTCTATGTGGGACTGGATCCCAGGGTCCTGGGATCATGACCTGAGCCAAAGGCAGACGCTTAACTGACTGAGCCATCCAGATACCCAAGAACAGATAATTTATTTTTTTATTTAATTTTTTTTTAAAGATTTTATTTATTTGTTTGACAGAGAGAGACACAGCGAGAGCAGGAACACAAGCAGGGGGAGTGGGAGAGGGAGAAGCAGGCTTCCCGCTGAGCAGGGAGTCCGATGCGGGGCTCGATCCCAGGACCCTGGGATCATGACCTGAGCCGAAGGCAGAGGCCCAACGACTGAGCCACCCAGGCGCCCCAAGAACAGATAATATTAAGACAGCTCATCAAGACATGTATGTTTCTGTAAGGACAACCTTTATGAATAGCTTTTCCTTTATGTTTTATTTTGTTTTTGTTTTTATGTTTTCTATAATAGTATTAAATTATGTGAAAATCAAATGGGAAGTCTAGCCATATTATTTTAATGAGGTAATTGTTAGTTAACAGAGATTTTTTCTTATATATTTTAAGGAAATAATCTCAGAGATGGTCAAAACATGGGCCTATGAATTATTTTTTAAATAATTTATTTGAATGATATATTTATTTAAAGATTTATTTATTTATTTGTTTGTTTATTTGAGAGACAGAGAGAGTAAGTGGATGGGAAGGAGACAAGCAGACTCCCCGATGAATGGGGAGCCAGACTGGAGCTTGATCCCACACCCCTGAGATCATGACCTGAACCGAAATCAAGAGTTGGATGCTCAGCTGACTGAGCCACCCAGGAACCCCTTGAATGATATTTTTAAAATTATTACATATATGTTATTTTAAGCAATCATGTATTTCGTTTCTTGGATGTTGGACAGCTAATATTGGCAAGACCTATATTTAAAGATGTTATTTAGAGCTTCTTACATTATTGTGAGATTGGTCACTCTTTTTTTATATTGTGGAATATAATGTATGGCAGTTAAACGTTATGTATATATATATGTCTGTTAATTTATCAACGTATTTAGAGAACATTTTTACTCTTTATACACTATTTTAACATGATTCAACAACAAATATTTTATTTCTAAAAAATCAAATCACTTATAATTTCAGCCACATGAATTTAAATCTAAATATGATTAATTTGACTTTCTAAAGATATGCCAAAGCAAAAAGTTTCTTCCTGTTAATTTATCAGAGTAATGTTTAAACATGAAGAAGGATTAGTTGAACAAGATAAATGATTTGAATTAATTTGTGACTCTGTTTATCAAAAGTCTGAGGTAAAAATAAAAAAAAAAGAAATACCTCATACTTAAATCTATTAGTGGCATATTTTAATTCTATATAAACCCACAAAAATAAACCCTGAATCAAAGGGACATTTAGTAATTAAACACATTTCAGAAGTTATAAAATAATGTAAGATAGAAAAAGTCTGCATGTCCAAATAAATTGTTCTATAATTCTATAACTGAATATAATATAATTAAGTGATCTTTAAATATAATTAATATATGAGAATGATTTATTAATGACATTTTGTAAATTAGAAAGAATGTAAAAGCATGATGTCAATTTATACTTTTCTAATTTTGTTTAAAAATATGTGTGCATGTGTACGTGTGTATAAGCAAAGTAGATATAAATTCATATGAATTCTATGTAAAGTACATTAATTACCTTTTTATACATATCTGTACATACATACATACAACCTACATATATGTGATATGTATAATATATTCATAATGTACATACACAACATAGAGTTATGGGGGTGAGGGAGAGAGCGAAAATATATGTTGAAATATTAACTATTATTAAATTTAATTTGTGCATCTGTCAGAAAATAATTTTGACATAATGTTACATCATCAATAAGGTGCAGTGAAAATAAAGTAAGAAAAGTTCCCTGAATAAAATGAATAAATACTATTTATGGTGTCAATGTCAATTGTAGTTTTATATAATTCAAATATTTGATCTATGTTTTATTCATTCACTATTCATATATGTATTCAGCACTAAACTCATTTGACTGTCATAGCTACAGTTTAATAGTACAAGATGAACAAGAGGAGAAAGATGCATAAGAAATACAACAACGATCATCAAATATATGAGTTAAAGGGTATATAATATGGGGGTGCCTGGGTGGCTCAGTCGGTTAAGTGTCACTCTTGATTTTGGCTCAGTTCATTACCTGAGGGTCAGGAGGTCAAGCTCCACAATGGGCTCTGTGCTTGGCCGGGAGTCTGCCTGAGATTCTCTGTCTCCCTCTCCCTCTGCCCTCATTCCCCACCACTTGCTCTCTCTCTCCCTCTCAAACAAAAACAAAACAAAACAAAACATGTACAAAATGGTGGCAAGTATATATTTACATGTATATATTTTTTCCTGGAGATGCAATAGGCAGAAAATAAATAAATAAATAAATAGGTGGTTTTCTTGAAAGAAATTTTCAATAAACATTTCACAGAAATTGGTGGTGTAATGGAAATGGCATTTATCAAAATCGTTCTGTACAAAGAATATTATCTCAGAGCTTCTTTTATCTTGCTTTCTTTTTGAAATGTAATCTTTAAATTTACATAGAGTGAAGTCAATTTTTTGTTTCCATTTTTATAATTTTGGTATGTTCTCTGATCCTATATTTTTGTAATTTTTCAGAATGTCTTATAAATGCAATTATGCAGCATATAACTTGATAAGATTGGCATTTTTCACTCAACACAAGGATTTTGTGATTCATTCAAGTTGTTGCCTGTATTTGAGTCGATTATTTCTTATTGCTGAGTATCTTTCTGTTGTGTAAATATGCCATATTTTATATAATTAATTTACTCAATAGCAATAAATTCCCTACAGAACATTTGGGCTATTTCCATTGTTTGGACATTATGAATAAAACTGTTATCAACATTTGTGTACACATTTTAGTGTGAACATGAGTTTTAATTTCTCTAGGGAGAATGCTTAGGGAGAGATTGCTGGTTATAAGGTAATGTATGTTTAACTTTACAAGGAATGGCCAAACTGTTTTTTCAAAGTGGTTGTACCATTTTGCATTCCTGCTGGAAATATCGGACAGTTCTAGTTGCTCCACATATTGGTCAAGATTTGGTATTGTCAGTTTATTTTTAATTTTATTCATTCTAATAGGTATATAATGATATCTTATTGCTTTCTTTTTTTCATTCACATCATGTTTTTATTTGTATTCAACTATAAGCAAAAGGTAGAATTAATACAACATTCGGAAACTCCAGATTGATCGTCTTTTCTTACACAGAGGAAGAGTGACCAGTTTCAACAGGCACAGATTTAGGATTTTCTGACAACCTCTCACTCAGCCTTGCAGCTCATCTAAATGGCCGTGTCTTTACCGCAAAACGACTTTCCCTATTGCTTTTTCTAGTATTGCTCTTTAAAGGAGCCAGAGCATGACACTGACCCCTAATAACCAGTCCAAGGTGTATCATGTTAGGGGTTAGTGGACTTACCAGCCTCTGGCTGTCTTGGTGAGAGACATGGCCTTGAAAACACGACCCAGGAGTGCCATCATGTAAAATTCCAGAGGGGCTCACAAAGGCACGGGCAACGAATCTCTCTCTCTCTCTCTCTTTTTTTTTTTTTTTTTGTAAATCTCCCTTAAAGATTCTTTGATGCTCTGCTCTATTGTTGTAGACCCGGTCTTTTAACCTGAATTCTTTCTTCCTTAAATTCTAGGTGGTTATATTTACAACTTGATGACCCCATCCTACTACCAAAATATCCCTCCCCCATGGAGTTTAAATTTGATCAAAACATAAACCAGGGTGTGACCCTCTAGAATTATAGAGGACAGGCAGAAGGAAAAGTCACCCTAAACCACGGATTGCTCAGGCCCCGCCTGTGAGAATGGGAATGGGGAAAGGAGAGAAATCTACATGCATCACTGAATTTCATCGAGATCTCCGGGAAGGTTTCTGTCTCCTAGTATTCTGTTACTTCTCAGGTGGCTGGTCATAGAGTTTGGGCACATAGCCCATTCCGCCTGGTAACACGTGCTGGCCACCGGGGGCGCCGGAGCTGTACTTTTGCAGAAAGATGCCAATTTGAATTGACTACAGTGGTCTCCAGATCGTTGCTGAGAATGGGCTCATCACACTTCAGTGATCCATTCTGCTCATAAACCATCCAGGCTGTCCCCTTGGGAGGCCCAGAGCCGACATAATCAGAGGATCGTGCCACTGCCGATGTCATCCCCCTTCATGCTGACCACCCGGAAATGGTGAGATTCCCTGTATTCCGTGTCCTTCCTGTGAGCATCCGGATCTGTCAAGACCAACGTGTAGAATTTACCTGAATCAAAGTCATCCCATGTAATACTGGTAGGCTGGTTCTTTTTTTTTTTTTTAAGATTTTATTTATTTGACAGAGAGAGACACAGAGAAGGAACACAAGCAGGGGGAGTGGGAGAGGGGGAAGCAGGCTTCCCGCAGAGCGGGGAGCCCAATGCGGGGCTAGATCCTAGGAGCTTGGGATCATGACCTGAGCCGAAGGCAGACGCTTAAGGACTGAGCCACCCAGGCGCCCTGGTGGGCCGGTTCTTAACCTGGGGGGTGTTAGCACTTTGCCCAGCTGGTTGACCTTCAGCCCAGTATATTTGACCTGCATTGGATGCTGCAGATGCTTGTCTGCTTGCTGTAGGATCAAAGGCCCAGGCAACGTGCTGAGGTCCACTGGGAATCACCGGCGCGAGTTGGGCAGACAGCTGGGAAGAGTCGCAGGAGGCAAGGGCACATGCCTGCAGCACCAACTCCCAGCGGGACCACTAATGGTGTCTTATTGTGTGTGTGTTTTAAAGATTTCTTGATTTACTTGAGAGAGAGGGAGCAGGGGGAGGGGCAGAGGCAGAGGGAGAGAAAAACCCAAGTAGACTCCATGCGGAGAGCAGAGCCCCATGTTGGGGGCTCCATCCCTCGAGCCATGAAATCATGGCAGGAGAGGAAACCAAGAGTCCGCTAGGCCGAATGTACCATCCACGTGCCCCCTTATTGTGGTTTTAATTTAAATTTCTTTAATGGTAATGATAGTTGAACATTTTTTCTTGTTTTCATTGCCATACATCTTATTTGGTGAAGTATATGCTCAAGGATATTACTAATTTTAAAAATTGGATTGTATGTTTTCTTATTTGTGATCTTGACAGGCCTTTACATATTCTGTATACTTGTCCTTTGCCGGATATGCAGTTTTCTCTGAATATGTAGCTTATTTTTTCATTCTCTTGACAGTGTCTTTCATAGAGAAAAAATTTAGATTTTGATTAAATCCAGATTTTTTGTGTGTGCATTTTAACAATATGCCTTTGATGTCATGTCTAAAAATTCTTTGCCTAAGTCAACATCACGGAGATTTATGTGTGTGTGTTTTCTTCTAAATTTTTATTTTACATTTTATATTTAGAACTATAATCAATTTTCAGTGAATTTTTTATAAGGTGTGAAGTTTTAGTCAAGGTTTTTTTTTTTAATTGTGTATTAATGTTCAATTGTCCCAGCAGCATTTGTTGAAGAAAGACCAGACTTTCTCTATTGAATGATGTCTGTAAATTTGTCAAAATTAATTATCCATAATTGTATAAATTTATTTCTAGACTCTATTTTGCTTTACTAATGTATTTGGGAATATCCTTGTCTATTTTTACAATAAATTCTGCCAGAATTTGATTAAAATTTTGCTAAATCTATGGATCAATTTGTGGAGAAGTTATAGCTTAATAATATTGAGCTTTCCAACCTGTGAACATGCTACGTCTCTCCAATTATTTATGATAAATTTTTATTACATTTTTTTCATTTTCAGTATACATATCATGTATGTTTTGCTTGGTTTACACTAAAGTATTTCATTTGATATATATGTTTTCATTCTCTTTCTATATATATATATATAAATATTTCAATTTTAAATTATGTATTGTTAGCATATAGAATCATGATTGATTTTTGTGCAGTTCCCTTATGTCATGTGTCCTTGCTAATTTTATGAATTAAGTCTAGAAATTTCTTTTGAGAATTCCTTACAACTTTTAGAATAGTAGTTACAAGATATACTGAGCTGGTATAAGAGGATTTTTTTTTTTTTTTGGTATAAGAGGTTTTACAATGTTTATTAAAGTTGAACATTCACATAACCTATGCATTATAATTCAACCTCTGTGTATATATTTCAAAGAAAAATTGCAAAAATGTAAAAAAAATGCATGGGAGATAAGACTGAATTATTTATCCCAGTATTGTTTACAAAATCAGATACTAGGAACAGTCTAGATTTCAGAATTGCATTGTGTGCATATAATAAATTATTATACAACAGGGAGTAACATCAGTGATGCTCATGAACACATGTTTATGAAAACAAAGCAATTGGTAGAAATTTATTCACAGGATGAAAACATATCAAACATATAGAACGTGTGATACTGTACCCTACGTTAATTAAGGACATATTTACTTACAGTAAAATTATGATGCCTGAAAATAAACAGTAAATTTAAGGTGACCACTTCTATGTATTAGAGAGAAGGTGAAAGCAGCATAAGAGTGTGGTGCAAAGCAAATAGTAGTTTATAATTTCTATAATGTATTATTTGATTATTATTTTTAGCTAGATAATAAGTAATAGCTGTTCCTCACATCTTATATTGCATGTTAATGTGTGAAAAATAATTATTAAAAAGTCATAAATAGTACGTTCATAGTTCCGGACTCCCATTAAGCATCTATTTAAAACTAAGCTAGAGCTCTTCATTTTCACAGATGTCAGACGGAACTTTCAGCAGTATTTCTACTTCTGCTCCTTCAGCATTGTCATTGCTTCATCAGTGAATAATAGCCAATGGGAAAAGATTCTCATCAATAAAAAAGTACAGAGAACACACATTTCTCTAACACAGAAACCCAAAATGCCGCCATTTAGCTTTTCCAGACTGGCCATATTTCAGGACAGATAACAGTAGTATTTATCAATTGTGGCTAAAAGTTTGGTTGACGTTGTTCTCCTGAACAGGAAAGAAGAAATGGTTTAAGAATTGATCAATGCATCACATAAAACACCATCAGTGACAGAGTATATAACTGTCAGTTGTCAATGATTAGCAAATTTATTGGGAAAAGACTTACTTTGATAAGAGGAAGAAAACAATAACATCTGAACCCACCAACGAAAGAGTTATGAGCACTTGTGAGGAAAAAGATGCATCAATGAACGTTTGGAAGGACACTGGACCATATAGTAACTTCTTTCTCAAAAACTGGGACTGATTGCTCTCAGTGAACTGAAGCCTATTGTATTACTTACAGCTGAGTGAATAAATGGCTTGTGATACATTATTCATAGAATCTAAATGACAGAGTATGATTTTTAAGAAAGATACAAAAATGTTAAACATATACTCAATATTCCATGGGAACTCAGGAAATTTAGGGAGGTTTTATAGTAGTGAATTTTGACTTTAAGAGTATGAATCTCCTAAATGGTGAAAGAGAGGGGCAATGAACTAGACTGAAAACATGAGACACATATATCAATGTGGGAAAAACAACATGGAGAAATGTTATGTCAATGTGGTATAGAAGGTGTAGAAGTGGCTAGTGTTTCTTCTGGAAGATTAATCTAGTTCTTGTTAGAAAGCCTTTCAGGGTGTACAAAGAATTCCCCTGTCCCCTGTAGACAAGAAAAGAGAGACGGAAATGGATTAGCGATGGAAATGCAAGATTGAATATACACTTAAAATTAACTTTGAAAGTGGGAGTCAGGAGGCTAGTCACTAGACACAGGGAGAAAATAGAAAATCGATACTGTGATTAGAAAAAAAAAGGGCAAGATTTTTATATTTATTGTTACAACTTAACTTTAGAAAGCTGTAATAGTGGCCTAGCGACACATGATGAAAACCTGAACAGAGGCAGGAGGAACGGGCTGCCGAGGAAGGCACACACTTGGAATGTAGGACACAATAGCCAATTATCCATCCCTTCCTTTTTTATTTAAGAAAAAAAGTTGAATAAAGAAAATGTTCATTCTTCATGTGTGGTCGAACTATGGTAGGTGCTATGAAAATAAACTCCAGCTCACAGAGATTGAACGGTAGGCCTACTACCATTGGCCACAAATCGAGAAATCTCCACGCTGATGTGCAGCAGTTAATTTGTCATGGTGTTTCTGAAATTTTGTCGCAGAGCAAAATAGTTCTCACTTATTATCCATGAATTGTTTTAATTTCATTGTATCTGACAGGGATCACTTAACTGAGAAGGGCAAGTAAGCTATTTTCTCTCCCCTAAAACACATCTCCATCTGTCATAGCATCTAATACAGCGCCACTAGGATCAGAGAGTTCAATCAATAGTTTACAATCACCAGTTAAACTATAAATACTCCTAGAGGGTATAAAACCTTAAACTATTTCAGTTTTAGCGGGAATCAGATTATCATATATTTTTGAACAATGATAATGAGGGTAGAAGGAACACTTGGAGACCCAAACATAAAATAAGCGAGGTATTAAAGACACACGGCCTGTTTGAAATTTTACTAGACCGCGACCCTGATCCTTCTATCTCTTGTCTTCAGTATGGTCTCTGCTTATATATATTTTGGCTTACTTAATGACATTCTCTCTGTGTGAGAGGGGAGGGAAATTATACAGTGTTATAATACAATTGCCTGAGTAAATAATCCCACCTGCAACCACTTAACCGACTAGCTTGAAAAGTGTCAGATCTGTGGGTATCTCTGATCGTCCAGGTGCTTCTAAAAAAGTGTACGTACCGAAACCAAAGTTACAATAACCACAGGCCCATCAATTTGTAGAGACTACATTCATACAGACAGAGAGATAGATGCATTATAGAAATAACCATGGATGTAGATATTCGCATAAGATTGATCTATCATCTACAGACACACATTTATAGCAACAGGTAGTGCCAGATGGGGAACCAGAAACGTTCTTTTCCCTTGCCACTTTTATCTATTGTTCCCTGTGCTTATATTTTCAGTCAACGATACTGTAGAGTGAAGGGGTTAAGTAATTTCCCCTAGATTAAAAGTCTCTTGAGTAATGGATAGAATGAAAACTTAAATCTAAGCATCTTGACTCCAAAAATATAATGTCAATCTCTGGAGTATAAAAGAGGAAACATTTTGTGGGAAGTCAAATAACGTGCCATTTATTACAAGAGATTTCTAAGTTCGTACAGTGAAGGGAATCCTTACACTTTTACTGAGCATTTGTATTTAAAAAGACCCATATAGGTAAATAGTAAGTGAACATGACATTAGAATGAGAGGAAGTGGTTTTCTGTGAAAGGACTCACACACAGTAACATGTTGTAAGGGAAAAAATAAAGTCAACTCAAGACTGTCTCTTCCTTTGTCCTTTTTTTTTTTTTTTTTTTTGATGTTTAAAACTATGGCACAGACATAAGACAGGAGCTGGATAAAAGCATGTTGACAGGCCCTCCTCAAGCTCAGCAAGTACATTTGGAATAGAAAACATGTAAGTAAAATTAAATTTTTACACCTCTGCTATGCTTAAGGCAGTTTTATAGCAGATCTTTTTATTTTTACAATTTTATTCATATTTGGATTTTATGAAACTATATTATTCCAACCTTTCCTTTTAGCTATCTATGCCCAAGTTTGGTCAGTCATGAATTTTTGTTGATATATTTAGAATCAATTTCTTTCCCTTCAAACTCACTTGCTTCAACCATCTTGCTTAAGCCTCTTCACTTACCTTGATCACTGTAATAGCCTATTAATTGGCTTTATTAGAAACTAGTAGCGAGATTGCTGGATTGTAAGGTAGTTTTAGTTTTAATTTTTTGAGGAACCTCCATACTATTTTCCAGAGTGTCTGCACCAGTTTGCACTTCCACCAACAGTGCAAGAGGGTTCCTATTTCTCTACATCGTGACCAACACCTGTTGTTTCCTGAGTTGTTAATTTTAGCCATTCTGACAGGTGTGAAGTGTATTTCATTGTGGTTTTGACTTGTATTTCCCTGATGACGAGTGATGAGCATCTTTCATGTGTCTGTTAGCCATCTGGATGTCTTCTTTGGAAAAGTGTCTATTCATGTCTTCTGCCCATTTCTCAATTGGATTATTTGTTTTTTGGGGTATTGAGTTTGATAAGCTCCTTATAGATTTTGGATACTAACCCTCTATCCTGGAAGTAAACTATAAGAGACTCTTAACTATAGAGAACAGACTGTTGGTTGCTGGAAGGGAGAAGAGTGGGGGGGATGGGCTGAATGGATGATGGGCATTAAGGAGAGCACCAGCTGGAACGAGCACTAGGTGTTGTATGTGGGGTGATGATTCATTGGATTCTGCTCCTGAAACCAGTACTGCACTGTATGTTAACTAACTTGAATTTAAATAAATTAAAAAAAGGAACTAGTGACTCCCTAAACTTAATCCATGGTTTCTCTACCTCTGCAGTATTGACATTTTAGATGACATGATTTCTTGTTGTGATTGTGGGTGTATGTCCTGTGCACTGTAGGAAGTTTAGTAGCATCTGCGGCCTCTACTGATGAGATGTCAGCAATTCCCCTCTCTCCTGAGTCCTGACAAACACAAATGTCTCCAGACATTGCCAAATGTCCCCTGGGGAGCAGCATTGCCCCCATTGAGAAATACCTTCCTGATCCAATATCCACATTGCAACTGAGAATACCTTTAAGAATGCTGAGTTGATTATATTTCTTCCTAAAGGTTTCCTATATTTTTCAATTAAATTTCCAAATATGTGAGCCTGAAATAAAAAGCTTTTCAAGACTTTATGTATCTCTTCAGCCATATCTCTCTTTACAGCTTATCCTACCCTCCATTTACATCTTACTGCAAAGCAAAGCAGTCTGCTTAAAGCTCCCAGTAGTCCTTTTGACTTCTTCCCTCAAGGCTTTTTTTTTTTTTTTTTTAAGATTTTATTTATTTATTTATTTGACAGAGGCACAGCGAGAGAGGGAACACAAGTGGGGGAGAGGGAGAAGCAGTCTGCCCTGCTGAGCAGGACTCTGGGATCATGACCTGAGCTGAAGGCGGAAGCTTAACGACTGAGCCACCCAGGCACCCCTACCCTCAATGCTTTTTTTTTTCTTTTCTTTTTTTTTTTTTAAAGATTTATTTATTTATTTGAGAGAGAGAGAATGAGAGACAGAGAGCATGAGAGGGAGGAGGGTTAGAGGGAGAAGCAGGCCCCTCGCCGAGCAGGGAGCCCGATGCGGGACTCGATCCTGGGACTCCAGGATCATGACCTGAGCCGAAGGCAGTCGCTCAACAACTGAGCCCCCCAGGCGCCCCGTACCCTCAATGCTTTTTATCTTGCTACTCCCTCTCCAGAAACTTACTTACCTACAACCCTTTCTGTTTTTCAAGTTTTTGTTTTATTTTATGAGACTTGAACTTTGTGTTTTACAATGGGTTATTAGGGATTTTCAGGGCTTTGCTGTGTAATGTTGATGGCACATATACAAGTATGATGATACATAGGAACAAGCTTGAAAGACCATTGCAATAAAATAATGATAGCAATTGAAAAAAGTTCCCAAGTAATGCCCAAGGCTAAAGACTAATAGAATCATCAATTAATTGATGGTTTTTCCATCCCAAGGGTCTTAATTTCCAACACTTGCTTGAGGAAATTGTTGTGTTTCCCTAATATCTCTTCCACTTCTGTTGGAAAAGTGATAACTTCCATTTTTTAGATGTTCTCAAAATTAAGTAAATATAAAAACATAATGGCAGAGAATATAAAGAGTACAATTTAACATAACTCCTTGCCAGGTTGAAATACACACATACTTAATTTTAACAAGAAATGCAATAGTTCATATATTTATTTTTTAAATATTACGTAAACTTGAATGTGTTGTATGTATATATGTATATATATATATAATCATGTTGCATACATACATGCAACAAAATATGCACACATACATATATACATGTGAGTATGTGTAGAAAATTTTTTTTTGTAGAAAATTATGTAGGATATATATATATAAAATATATATTCTATATGTGTATATATAAAACTTACATATGCTTTTCTGTTAAAAGAATATTAAATATCTGCCTGAATATTTAAGGTATTATTTAACCATAGATAAAAAAACATTTAATTTCCACATAGTTTCCCATTAATCCTATGAAATTTAATTAGAGAATCTTTGATTTTAATTAGCACAAAAAGCTTTTGTTTTCACTATACATCACACTTGTTTCTATTGTATTTTTCTTTCCCTCTGAATATTCCATTGACATTTCAATAAAGTATATCTCTTTATTTTCTGGGTCCATTAGTAAAGTATCTAATAATATTTTCAAAATTTTATAAATGATTCTCAATAGATATATTACTGTTCTTCCAGTTTTATGTATCTTTTGACAAAGAGCCCTTATCATATCACTCTAGAAAAACTGATTTTCCAGAATGTACTGGAGTGCTGAATCTACATATAAATCAAGTTCAGAAATCCATCATTATTTTGCCTTCTGAGAGAAGATGAAAATTCTTCCTAATTCAACATTATTACTTTGGTATATTTGGAGACTCTTGCCTTAGGAGCTGTATAGTTTTGAATAGGACCTTGATTTTAAGAGACACTTATGAAACATTGGATGGATAGTATATTAATTCAGAAGAATATGTTAATCTCATAACTCCAATTAAGTTTGAGTGATATCCCCAGGCTCATTCTAAACAAAGGAAACAAATGAAATAATTAAAGAAAAAACTTGGATAAATTGAGAGACAGAGGACTTCTCTGGGCATCGGACTTAGAGTCATAAGGAAGTATTTGGGGCAGTTAAAAAAAAAAGAAAAGAAAAGAAAAGGAAAGAAAGAAGGCTGAGGATTGAGAGAAGTACAGAAAGAAAAGAAAAAAAATAACAATTATATAGTAATTTGCAACAGATTCAGTACCTACTACCTAAATTTGTCATGAAATCTGGGCTTCCTGACTGTAAAGCTTGTATTTAGACTGTGATGCAAAATGGGCATTATGAAATATCTAGTGCAAAAGTTATAAAATATATCCTTGAATTAAACATACCAGAAACTTCACCTGTAACTATTTTTGCTATTCTTTTCACTTCCACTCTCAGATAGTGTCACCCTCTCACAGACTACATTGCATTTTATTATCTATTCTTTCTCTGTAGTGGATAATTCTCCAAAACATGACTTAGTATTGTTCATTTTAATACACGCACACATACACAATGTTTTATTTTTCCTGACTCCTATCACTTATAACCCCTATGTAAAACCTTTTTCTGACTGATCTTCTTTATCCCAGAATAAAGTCTAAGATCCTCATCAGAACTCAGAACGAATCTGAGTTTGTGTCTTGCCTACTTTGGATCTCACCTCATTCTTCCACTCATTCACCAAGAGCTGATATCCACTGTTTGCCTTAAAATTCTGGAATCAGGAAGTTAGGAAAAAATGTCCACATTATTGCCGAGGGTGGAATGACTTTCATTTTACTCCATTTTCATCCAATTATCTAAGCCTAGAAAGATTTGGAATCTTTTTTTTTTTTTTTTATCTTCCAGTTCCTCATTACAGTTTTAACTTTTAAGCAGAATCAACCCCATGAAAAATAATTGTGTTAGTAAGATTTTAACTAGAACTGAGCTATTTCAAGTTTGCCAAAATTCAGAGAATGTCTATGATTTTAAGAGAAGAAAAACTAAGCAATAATATTTCTCTATAAATTCCACTTAAGGAAATAAAGCCTGATGATGATGATGATGATGATATTTATATTCTGCCTTTTCCAGTTTTGAGTAACAATTTATGAGGAACAAAATATGTCTATGAATAAAATATTTACATGCCAAAGACAGTGAAGTTCCTGATATTTGGGGGATCTAAAGTTTCTATTAATGATTGGATCTTGATAATAACTGGTTCAGCCTTTAACCAACTGAGCTACTCAGGTGCCCCTGGTTCAGCCTTTAGGTATCTATAGTAAATGTAACCCCTGGGCAAGAGCATTTTAAGAAAGAGAAAATTTCTTCTCCTAATTAGAGGCTAGCCCACACAATCCTGTACGACTATGTTATACTGCTGGATGGGAAGATTTAATTGTAAGATTGATAATCTTGAACCTAAGTGTCTCTTTTAGCCCTGACTCAGACAATTTTTAGCTATGTCTTGTGACTTTGGGCATCATCTCTCCAGTCTTCTGATGTTTTATCCAAAAACTAGAAAAATAATGTATGTCTTAAGTCTCTTAATTGCTTAATAGTAAGATCAAAGCATCATCAAATTTACCAAGTAGTATAGGGCTTTATAAAAGTAAATAATTTTATTTTAGTGACAGTGTATGAGTGAGCGGTGTTCTTTGTTCTTACAGGTTCAACAATATTTGACTATGTAGCAGGCACTGTTCTTGGCTCAGAGGGATGATGATAATTTCAGATATTTTCTGGACTTTTGGTGTGGAGACTGGTGAGTATATATATACTGAAATACTTTCCCTTGTCTTTGTTATCAGATCAAAGACAAACAATGAAAAGATTTACTGGGGATCAAGAACCCTTGATGGTTTGGGTAGATGTGGTTTTCAATGTCTCTCTTGAAGGTCAGGGGAGTCCTCAGTTTCAGGGCTTTATTCCATTCCAAGCTGGTGTGAAGTCCACATGTGCATTTCAATTTTACCCTATAGCTATAAATTAATAACTTTCTGTTTTATAGTTACAAAACCAAATTCTGAGTTTCATGTTGACACAGCTAGCCAGGACATAGTCTAATATGTAGTGAAGAAAGCAGAAAAGCATGAAATTACACTCTTTAATATAAAAAATTGAATGTTATGATACTCCTTTTTCTCTTCCAAGTTTGCCAATAGCACTGTAATAGAATCAATTCATCAAGCCAAAGACTTACCACATCATTATCAATTCCTTTATTACATTCTTCTATGTAATCCATTCTCAAATGCTGCTGGATATCATATGAACCCATTGAATTTACTCTTTCTGCAATGTCATCATTCCTGCCCAAACCACCGTCTCTCATTAGATGAGACTAACATTATCCTAACAGTCTATCTACATGTTTTCTTGCATCTATACAATTCATTATCTATTAATAGCCAGAATCCTTAAACATGAAGAGTCCCATGGACTTTCTTCACAGGGACTCAACCATAACTGGTGAAAATATAAAAGTCAAGCAAATAAAAAAGCATTTAAGAGAAATCATTACAAAAAATTTTAAAGGAAATATTATTGATATACAAAGAGAAAATACAGAATCAATTCATGTAAAATGCTCACTCCAACCAGAGAAGGGAAAATGAAAGGACAATTAAAAAAAGAAAAAGAAAAGAAACAAAGAACAAGTACAGTTTTAGAAAGGAGTTACAAAGGTGGTAGAGATTAATCCAAGTATATGAATAATCACTTTAAAAATAAATGATTGCTGAGAGCTTCCTAAATTACTCCATGGCATTGCCGCTTTGGCATCCATTTTGTTTGGCTAAGAAGCCTGACTAATTCCTTTAACTTGCACTAGCCTCCTCCTGTATGTATATGCCCTAGATAATAGCCCAGAGAGTCACAAACAAGTGTAACTTCCTGCTATGGCTTCCCCAACTGCCCTTGTAATAAACATCTTCCCTTGTCTTCCAGGGGCTCCCCTTTGTAACCCATTAGATTAAGACCCCACGTAATTTACCAAACCTCCACTCTTTTGGACTGAATTGACCCATCTGGCCTTAGTCCAAGAATTCTAAAGCACTTCACCCACAAAAGCTAATAAAGACATGTACCCAGTTCCCATCACTTTCTCTATCTCTACTCTGCCTTGACCTCACAGAAGGAGTAAAATCAAATGTATGTATTTGCTCTGTTTCTCTGGACAACACAGATTAACACATCCTTGCATAGACATGGGTTGGTAATCACATATGTATTTCTTTGCTCTTTTAGATGAGAGTATTTAAAATAGCACTATTCCAGTAGAAATGAGCACATCTAGCATTCTGATATTGTTATCTGATATCATTCAATTCCGAAAATAACACTTACCGGGCTTCCAAGTCCATTATTTGTTTTGTTTTCTTTAGTTATTATGGGCTTCATTTTTGGAATCATTTATAAATATATTGTTACCCTATGTCTTAATTTACAACTTGAAAGATAGTAACAGGTAGAGATGTATTTTACTGGGAATGAGAAAAAAGTGCTTGTTTCCAGAATATGGCAACATGGATCCTTCTCTAGTGAGGAAGGATTTACAGAGCTAGGATAATAGGCTTTTATGAGGCCAAAAGTGTGGGAGTAAAATAAAAGTAAAACCATGCTTGATACAAAGTCTGAACTGGTTTTGTTTGGAATGTCCCAGAAAAATCTCCTAGTTCCAGAAGTTCTGAGCACACTATAAAGAAGAATAGAGTTCCTTGTTAACAGAAAATTCATGTAGTTCACTTAACATGTTCGTCATCCTACTCCCATGAAACACTACATATGCAGAGAAAACATCTTACATTATATTCTGCTTTATATCTATTTTTTTGTCCTTTTGAAAAAAAAATGTATCTGGTTAGTGTATCTGATATTTCACTATGGGTTTGGGTATCATAATTTGGCAATAGTATTTCTGAATCTTATTCATAAGATTTATAAGGAACATATATTACAGTATATAGATCTAAAAATATCACCTGAACAATGAACTCAACTATAGACACATTTAAACTCTAAACCTAAAAATAACTTTTTTTCTAACAGATTGCAACATACTATATTTATTTTGAATGTTCCTTAATGAGTTTTCATTTTGGATGACTTTAAAAAGAATATCTTGGGGCGCCTGGGTGGCTCAGTCATTAAGCGTCTGCCTTCGGCTCAGGTCATGATCCCAGGGTCCTGGGATCGAGCCCCGCATCAGGCTCCCCGCTCGGCGGGAAGCCTGCTTCTCCCTCTCCCACTCCCCCTGCTTGTGTTCCCTCTCTCACTGTGTCTCTCTCTGTCAAATAAATAAAATCTTTAAAAAAATAAAATAAAATAAAAAGAATATCTTTACAAAACTTTGGTTTGTCTAGCTGCAAACTTGATAGGAATGCATAAATGTGATGCTCTCTCGAGTTCAGGACGTTAATGCCTTCTTTTTTTTTTTAAAGCTAAACTAATCCAGTGTCTCAAGGTCAGAGGTTTATATTGAAATTTTCAGAGAACTGTTGAGTGGTTTTTTCAACTTATATCACCACAAGATGGGCTCTAAGGTAGACTGAATTATTTGTTCAGTTATTCCCTCACTCTGGCCATGCTTTCCTGAGGATCACGGGTAAGTCGTTACCTAGCTGAGAGGAAATTCCATATGGTATTTCTTTTGTATTCCAACCTGCTTCCCTAGTATGATATGGACAATTTTTGTATATCAAGTAAAATGAGCAATTATACACATGAACATACTCTTATTTTTGAACACTGTTAAGCTGTTTAGTGTGGAGATTTAATTGTGAAGATTGGGAATTTTCTTTAATAATGTTCACTTATATTCATGACAAGGTAAACATGATATGACTTTTATTCTATATTAAAGAGACTCTCCCTTTATCCTTCCTTCCTTTCTTTCTTTCTTTCTCTCTCTCTTTCTTTCTTTCTCTTGACTTTTGCTTTTACTTTATTTTTGCATTAACGGTACTGTTTCTTATAAAACTAATACCAATCAAAGTCATTTAGCCATTAATTTTTTCCCTATAATAGTGGGTGGCCATAAAACCACATTCTATATCACTGTTTGTTTGTTTTGAGAATAGTTTATTAAATATGACAGAAGCAAATATAAAATATTAGCTTCTAGGTCAAAGGAGGGAACAAATGGTCCATTTAGTAGAAAACTATTTTTCTAAGCACTTCTTATATACTCTTTATAAATCACTACCTCTGCAATGCTACTTAGCTTTCCCCAAAAGCTTACACTCACTTGAGGCATAATTAATACTCACCTGGTGTCATAAACTGAACCTGCACAGCCCATCCTTCTTGCCCCTTCCTGAAAGCTGAAGTGACACATATGCTAGGGATTTTCCAGATCCTTCTTAAATCAACTGCAGCAATTGTTTCCTTGAGAAAATTTACAATCTGGAGATGCTTTGCCCTGCTTTTACTTTCTCCCAAGGGAAAGCAGACAGCAGCTCAAGAAGCTGTGAGACCACTAAATGTGCTTCTATGTCCCTAGGCTAATAATAAATTCTAAGGATCTGGAGAAATTAAGCCTGCTTTGCAAATCATTGTGTTTATGTTTCCCAATATACCATCACTTGTTTCTAATAACAATAAACTTTCCTCCAAATGGGGAGGCTCTCTGGGTCTATGAATGATGTAAATGTACATAGTGTTATTAGGAAGTTAGTTACATTTAAAATAGCTAATACTCTTTCCATATCTGTGAAAAATGCAAATTCTTATTTTGCCCTCCATAAATCCAGTACAATTTCTGCTTATTACAGTTATCCCTTTAAGTTTTTAAATTATATTTTCTTCCTTTTGGGATAGAAAAATTATGCAGATAAATACCTTGTGTAACAAAATGTTAATTTCGTTGTAGCTATAAGCTGGATAATTTTGGTCATGAAAAGAGCAAGTAAACTAGATTTGGCAGAAATTAGAGTAGTCCCGATTCAGCAGTAACCTTACACAAAACTTAGATTCTGTTGTAATCAAATCAGACAAACTAGATTTGGGCATAATTAGATCAGGATAATTAAATTCTCCATCTCTTAGGGAACATCGAAATGCACATATGTAGGATTCATTATTTTTCCCTTTGTATCCAGTTGTAGCATTGAAAATCTATACCCAAGAAGAATTCAGATGGGTCTGCCACTTGGCAAGAGGGGTTCTTATCCGTTGACATTTCTCAAAATTAACTTTTAAAAAAAAAAGAAATAATTGTAGTTTTTAAGCAATCACAGCTACAAGATTTCCTAACTTAATTCTACTTTATAGTTTACCCACAATTTTAAGGAATAAAGTTCTTGTAAAAAACCTAACAATTGGTAATTAACAATAGTAAAAATTCATATTCTTTTGTCATAATATTTTTAAATGAAAAGCTTTGTATTAATTACTATGAATACAAATGTTATACTTTTACTATATAGTTTGTTCATTAAAAATAATGAAAATTCTTTTTTTCAAATTAATAAAATTGTTACTTAGAAAATTTAGTACTCACTAAATGTTTGATGTGTCGATTTTCCATGATTCTTATAACCTCATATAAATTGCTATTATCTTTTTGTTTAATGAAGTTGTATGATTAAAAGATCTAAGTATAGTTTTTAGATCTCAAATAAGTAGAAAGCCAAAGGTGGTTTTGGAGCCATTCCTCCCACATAAAATTTATGAGCTATTGCTATTTATAGTAAATGATAAAAATAGTTTAACTTTTTTATATGAAAGCATTCTGGTAAGCACTTAGCCTTTGTCATGTGATTTAACCCTTACAGTAATTCCGTGAGGCAGAGTTATCCCCTACAAAGATGTGTAAAGCAGGAAACTGTCTCAGGGAGGCTACATAACTGGACCAAAATGAATTTGATTCCAAATTTACTCCTTTTAAATATTACATTATTTTATAATGTTATTATAAGTCAAGTTGTTTGGAAATGTCAAGTACACTGCTTAAAATGGTGAATTCAGTCTTTTAATAAAAAGCTAATGGATGAAATAAAACTTACAAAAAGAAACATGTAGGAACCAGAAAACATTTGGAGGTTCCCAAATGGAGGTGACTTTTATTGTTTGTAGTTTGAAATGGCAATAAAGAAATCCTCCAAAGCAAAAATATCCAATGCCAACAGAGACAAAACCCATTTTTAAGTTAAGTGATAACAAAATGTCTCTCCATGAAATAGTATGAAAGGATACAATTTTGAGGCTGTTTCACTATTTGAGTGCTTCCTGAAGTATAGGCACTATGAAGGTGATAATCAACAGACATGTTTTGGTGTATGAACGTAACAAAAGCCACGTAAGTCTGACCTTGGTTACAATAAACCAAATAAAACCTTGCTTTGGAAGAATATGGATAAAGTTGGAATGCACAAAGAAGTGTTTGGCTCACGCTCTAGGGAATGATTTTTATGTGAACTTTTCAACTAAATGGTGATACCAATTTTTCAACTTCTGAAACCATAGATTTTTGTGGAAATATTTGTGGAGCAGACTTTTCGATGTGAATATTGGTTCTCATCCTTTGTTCATCATTACAGATTTTCAAGGATATATATCAATGTGATATTGAAAGCTTTCTTTTCTTCTATGCCAGACTGAGAATAATATTTCTCTACAAACTGCATTATATATTATTCAACTATCTGTATTAGCAGTCTTGCATTATATGAAATCTTATTTTATTTTTTTATAAAACATGTTAAATACTCAAGGCAATATTAACTGCAACAATAATGATGAAACTTCTATTTATCATTAATGATAGTTATATATTTATATATATAAAATTATATGCATATATATTGTTAATATAATTAATAATATTTATGACCTGGGACTTATAAAAATGGGAAATATAGAGAAGGCATAAGAGGATTCTCATATTGAGAATACTTCTGGGAATATGTCCATTTTATTTTCATTTGCACAACCTTTCTATGCCTTTACATAAAAAGCAATTTTCTTGAGAACACTTAACAGAAGAAAAGTAATGTTTTTGAAATTCATGAATCAGGTGAAAATGCTTCCTCTCTTAGGTAGTATTTTCTTTTGCTATTTCTATTGCTTGGCTATATGCTAACAGTAAGGATTCAAGCTACTATTATTTGATAAATCCTCAAGGTGAGAGGATTGATGTCACCACACACACGGAAAAAGATCTTTTAACATAATAGCTCTCTGGAGCATTCTTTCTGAAGCAATTCTTTGCTTTACATGTTTCTAGTTTACTTTCATACAGGAAATCAGATTATATTAGACAACATTTGATAATATTTTAGTGACAAAGGAGTTTTTGTGCTTACAATTTTTAGGTGAGCATTGAAAATATTGTCTTCTTGAGAAGACCTGGGAATTAAAAGAGCATGTTTGGTACAAACAAATAAGAAGAAAATCATGATAAATTATATTATAATTTGTACCATTATTATATTTCTGTTTTGATTATATCTTCCATAAAGAGCCAATTCTTTAAATAATTTGAGTGTATTATACAAAATGATGAGCAAAATGAGAGAATTATGTATATAAGCCTCACCCCTCTCTAATCCTCCTTTAATCACTTTTAGAAAAACCAATTTCTAAAAATCAAAACAAGAAGAAGGAAGGAAGGAAGGAAGGGAGGAAGGAAAGAAGGACTCGGCTGATCTAAATTGTTGAGGATATCAATCAGTTTTCTAAAACTGAAAAGTTCTATGGTCATTGCAGGTTCAGGATATTCCATACTGATGAATTCCCAAATTAGCATTGTCACTATGAGTCTCAGAATGGATCTTGCCATTTTGTTACACGTAAAATCATAGATAGGTTATTGGAATTTTATCTAAGACATTTAGAACTGAATCAACATTAACAACTAAAGAGAATTTCTATATAACTGGAAAAGTAATAGTAAATGGTGTCATAGAAATTTCCTCAATCACGCATTTTGAAAAAAATCTGAGAATATTTTTAAGACTCAACAAAAGTAGTGATTTTAGACATAAACATTAATAATAAATTTAATATCTACTTGTGAGGATTTTTTCCTCCTTCATTGCATTTCTGATGATTTATCAAACTAACTTGGTAATGTTGAGTGGGACAATAGGAATAAAATTTATGTGCAGGTGAGATTCTATTTTTGAAAATATTAACCAATTCTACCTCACACTCAATTTCCTATTACTCCTGATTTTTTTAAAAAAAACTCTATTCAACAGCTAGAGCTTCCTTCATTTATTCCTCAGGAACAGGGGAATGAAATTGATCATATAGAAAAGATCACTTTTATTGTCTGGAGCTGGAAAAAGTTTAAGCTCTGAAAGAATAGGAGAAATTCTGATAAAGATTTTAGAGTTAGGAGAAGACATGATGTTAGTTTAAACTATCAAACTCCCAGATGACATGATTGGCCTTTTGTGGGGCAAATTAGGAGAGAGGGGAGGAAGAGCAGGGAGAACAGATGAGTCCTTGAGAAGAAACTCTAGGGGAGATAGATGATAGAAAGTTGATAATATATGATAGATAGATAGATGGATAGATAGATAGATGATAGATAGAGATAGATAGATAGATGATTGATAGATAATAGATAGATGATAGATAGATGGTAGATAGATGATAGATAGATGATAGAAAGGTGTGGGGATTGAGAGTACAAGGGAATTCTTAAGAAGAGTGTGAAGTGGCTCAAGACCCCAGATTATACAGGACATATGGCACCTGGGGAGGGACTCCCCTGAGTATGGTGCTAAAGAGTTGGTATATTGCTAGTGCACCTTAAAGAGTGGGATACCAATGCTAAGGGCAATGCCACAGAGCATCATGTACCTCAGCAAAAATAGCAAGGTGAAAACTAGGAACCACAGAGAGCCCTGGAAGCAGGTGATTTTGAGCAGACCAGAAAGAGGGCAAGCATTTGAGGAAGTACAACAGTTACTTGCATACATCCGAGATCAAATATCAAAGTAACCAAAATATTTCAGCAGATGCTGAAACTGATCAGTTTTAGAGGTTTGTTCCTATGCAATCATCATACTTACTCACATGTGGTATTTTCATTTTTGGTATTGAATATTTGGTTTACATAACATTCTAAATCTGATGGCTTTCATAGTCTTACTGTTTTTTGTTTAGTGTGATGATGATATGTCAGTGATACAGGGCTGGACTTTGTATGAGTAATTTATCTTAGGTAGCCAGATGCAAAATGATTCATTTACGAGCAAAGCTGAGGGAGCCATAACATATTCAGTTAACAAGGTCAAGGTACTGATTTCTTTGACATTTCTTTCACTTCTATAATTTTTGACAAAACATGTGACAAGCCAATAGCATCAAAAATCTAGGTGTCTGAATTGCACATATGGGTGGGAAAAAGGCACAATAGAAGTGGAAATAGGGGCGCCTGGGTGGCTCAGTCGTTAAGCGTCTGCCTTCGGCTCAGGTCGTGATCCCAGGGTCCTGGGATCGAGCCCCACATCGGGCTCCCTGCTCCGCGGGGAAGCCTTCTTCTCCCCTCCTTCTCCCCCTGCTTGTGTTCCCTCTCTCGCTATGTCTCTCTCTGTCAAAAATAAATAAATAAATAAAATAGAAGTGGAAATAAAGTGAGAATGTCCACAGAATTGGCATAATTGGAACTGGGATGCAAAATATGTTTTAAATATTCACAGGCCTGAAGTTACAACGTTATGATGTATGGCATGTGGAATGGTGCTGCTGTGAAGTAGGAGTATGTGTCTGGGGAAATTTAGTAATAAACAGCCTCCTTAGGTAGAAAGTAGCTTCAATATACATACATAAACGTGTGCACACACACACACACACACAGAGGGAGAAGGTGTGCAGGGGGGGAGAAAGAGAAATTTTTTTCAAGAAATTGGTGATTGTAGGTAATAAGCAAGTCCAAATTCCATAGGACAAGCCAGTAGGCTGGAAATTCAGGTAAAACTAGATGTTTGCCATCTTGTGTCAGAAATCCAGAGGGCGGGACAGGCAGGATGAAAACTCTAAAACTCAGGCAGGGTTTCTATGCTGCATTCTTGAGAAGAATTCTATCCTGTTTGGGAAACCAGTCCTTGTTCTTAAGGTTTTCAATATACTGCATAAAGCCCACCCACACTGGGGAGGGTAATCTGCTTTACTTAATGTCTACCAATTTTTTTTAAAGATTTTATTTATTTTTTTTTTGAGAGATAGAGATAGTGAGAGAGAGCACAAGCAAGGAGGAGAGGAAGAAGCAGGCTCTCTGCAGAGCAGGTAGCCCACACGGGGCTCTATCCCGGGACCCTGGGATCATCACCTGAGCCCAAGGCAGATGCTTAACATACTGAGCCACCCAGGTACCCCTCAATGTCTACTGATTTAAATGTTAATCACATCTAAAAATCTATCTTCACAGTAACATATATAATGGTGTTTGACCAAACAACGGGGGACCATAACCTAGCCAAGCTGACAAAAAATCAATCATTAAACAAAATAATGGGTTAGTAAAGGGTGAGAATAGCTATATTTTGCAAGACCCAAAAACTTACTGAAAAATACAGTTCCAGTCTTCTTAGATTTAGAGGATGAATTGGCATGAACTAATGGGAATATTTTTCATTAACTGAGATTCTAGTATAGATGATATGCATGGTGTTTTATTCTTCTCAGTATTACAACAATACTTTGTATTACTTACAGTTTTGCACACCTTTCTTATGTAGTATTCTTTAAATCAATTTTGTTGTTGACTCACGACAACTTGTTTCTAACTTTCTAACTTCCCAAGATGTGGCATATCGCTCCAATGTTATGAAGTGCCAAGACTTTAATTCATTGAGATTAGGTATTCAGCCGGTTAACAAATATAAATAAATAATTTCCATTATTTATTCATTCATTGATACAGATGTATCTGGAATGTGTCAAGTGTCAGGATTTATGCTCAAAGCTAATACGCAAACGGGATGATGCAGAATTGATAGGTGAACTACAATGTCAAAGAGCTATATTTTAAGTCCCTGAGATGGAGAAAGACAATGTTGAAAGCAATTATGTAATATAAATCCAAAATTTAAAAAACACCCAAAACAATAATTATCATAATTCCATCTCTAACCGTAGAAAAGATGTATTATGTAAACTACTGTGACTGACAGTAAATTCATAGAATGAGATAGAAAATTATGTCGGTATATATTTCAGCCAACCAAAATTACATAAAACTTATCTCAGTTAGCCTAGCTATTGGTTGATTAAGTATACTTCCTTAACTTCTTTAAGTGTAAGTCGTCACTATAAAAATCCATCTAACAAATCATATTAAACATTGGCACGTGGTTATGTATTCTAAGAAAAAGTGGTCATGATATTTCTAACATCCAATTTTGATATGAGGAAGGCATTGGCCCTTAAATTGGTTAGAACTATTTCATAGGGACATTTTATATCTTTGGAAGAGATTTTCATCAATCTGTATGTGAATTGAGGTTGAGTTTGGGCAATTTAGGGGAGTTCACAACATCTGTATCCCGACACAAATTTTCTAAGTCACTGGGTGCCTAGCTTCTCACCTCTCATAATTGCCATATCAACTTTGTTTCCGATGTGGAAAGGTACAGAGAAACCACATCACTCTTTCCAGAAAGACAAGTCTCTTAGACTCTTTTCTCAATAAATCCTTTATTTTTTATTCTATCATGTTTTCTATTTTATGCAGGAATCTTAAAAGTTAATATGATTTAATAAGTATAAAAATTTTTATCATTTAATATTTTCTAAATATAACCTATATTAATTACATTATTAAGAAAATTATTAATAGTTGAATATCTCAGAAGTGTCCTCCAAGGGTTTTGTTTTGTGTTTTTTTTTTTTTAAGTTAGAAATAATTTGACATTGGCATTATAGTTCAATTTAATCCTTAAATTGTTTTCAATATGAAGTAGCACAGAGTTGCTGATTCAGGAATTATAATAAAGTTTTTATATCAGTTGAATTAAAAATTAAAAAACAGAAAAAAGAACAACATGATGTTATGCTCTAGTATGTACTGATAGAAATATATGCATATCACAATAGTATCCCATTTACTTCTCTAGAAAACTCTGCAGTGCTATATATGCAAATTCATAAACACAACAATTCACATTCACCCAGGAGAATGGATGTTGAAGCAGCTCATAGAAGCAATGACAAGCATTCATTGCTGTTACTCGAAGTAAAATTCCCAGTATGACACTCCAGGGTGACCTTTAGTAGACCTTCCAGAGGAATTTGTGATGGTTGGTGATTCCATGTCTGAATTCATAAGGCAGAAACAAACAAGTAAACAAAATACAGAACACCAGCCACTAGAAATCAAAGTCTGAAAATTGGCCTTTAAGTCCAGAGGTCTAATGTTCACATTGTAATTGTATCCTTAACTAATGATTTATAATAATAGATTAATAAATTAGGGGAAATTAAATGAGTAAGTTGAATTCTATACAATAATTACTTACAGGTTCAACTTGCTCACCCGAGTGAAACATTTTCTTATTTCACAATTTTATATTTCAGAATATTGAGATCATGATGTGAAAGCAAAATACATTTATCCCTATGTATGTAAAGTGTGAAATTGTTTTCTTTGCAGAGGTTTATAGAAGTGAAAATTAGTATGTCTTCATGGCAAAAGTATCTTATCAATGAAAAGATGCAAAAATATATTAACTCCTGGCCATGTGATATGAACTATTTATTTTCAGCAGGCTTTTAGTGTGATTTGACCATCTAAAACATTTGTTGTTACTCATTTTCTCTATTTAACTCCTAAAAGCTCGTATTCAAAGATTAGCTGGACTGGTAGCACTTTTAACACACATTCTTGTCAAAACAAAGAAGTCCATGTAAATTTTAAAATTTACCCAGAAAAGTTCTGTTTAAAAAAATCATATGTGCAAAAATAAAACAAGCTCTTATATTAATTCTATATATCTAAGAAAATATTTTAAAATGCCTAGTGAATGTGTGTGAAAATGTGAGATGAAGCTGTCATACCACAAGATGGCAGATTAAGGCCACTAAACCAGTATTTCTTGCAGTAGTAAAGTTCTATTTTTGTCTTTTATATATGTGTTGACTTTTTACAGAATTTTTAATAAAATAATACAAGTTATACATAACTTGGGTATAAACTGAGAACTAGAGATCTAGTATAAGTCAAACATTATTATTATTGCTATTTAGTCAAACATTTTTAATTGAGAATCTCTTTCTTGTTTGCCTTTATTAAGATATATTAAATATTTTTCTTAAATATTGAGAATAATGTCTTATAATTTAAATGTTTACCTAAGTTTTTTTATGAATATATATCAAGGTGCACACAACAGACTTTTGGCTTTATTTCTGGATAAAATTTACTTTTTGGCCATATTTGGCATCATGAGATATTTAGAATTACTAAAAACAAACAAACTGAGACAAAACCAAATAGACTTAAGGTATTTTTACTTTGGAATCAGCTTATCTCAGATTTAGGGTATTATTATTTAAATTCCTTGAATCTCTGCCTTCATGATCTTTTTTCATCTTGAATATTAAGTCCTCCGATATCTTCTTATGACCTTAAGTTTGACTTATATATTAAAATATATGATGCTGATGGTGACACAACTGTTTACATATGTCCAGACTCACCAAGTTATATATATTAATTGTACATTAATTAATTGTATACATTATGTGCAATTTTTTGTATGCCAGTTATACCACAATAAGGCTGGAGAGAAAAATAAAATCTGTTTGCTCTTGAAACAAATAAATAAAATATATGATGCAACGGTATTCCTATGTTCATATATGAAATTATATTAGAATTACCATTATAGAATCCAGACAATTACACTATAGCGCTAAGAAAATTTGTGGTGAGGAGGTGATGAAGTTTCTAGATACAGGTAACATCTGGGGAGAAACATCTAGTTTCTCCTAGCTATAAACAAACTGTAAAATTGTGCATTTTTTGAGGAAATAGCACGATGTCCAATAAGGCTATGTCGTAGAATGTGCATGAGGGTACCATAGCTGGGAAGTGAGACTGAGGATGTTTTTAAGGACAACATATTCTCAAAAGAAAACACCTGAATGGTCCAGGCAGTATTGGTCAACTTTAAAAAATGTTAAAGTAAGGGCTGATTATGATTCGATTTAACATTTATAAAGATCAAATTTCAGCCCTGTGGAAGTTGACATGGACTGGAAGGGAGAACAGAATTTGGGTCATGGAAAGGCCAAGTAGGAGTGTTTCCCAATATTCACAATAAAACATAATGAAGATTCAGACATGGGAAGTGAAGAGGAGAAGGATGCCTGAGATATTTGAGCAATTGCACAGACAGGTGTGGAGAATTCTTAATCAACCACTTAGTTGAAAGATCACTTATTTATTCATCCAACAGATTATTCAAGCTCTGACATTATATGCTAGGCATATTTTTAAATATTAGACTATAATTTTGAGAAAGACAAAATCTGAACTATCACAGAGCTTATCTTCTATTAGGATACATATAATTTATGAATCAGCATTGCATAGGTATTAGATATATAGAAATAAGCAAATATAACCCCCTTTGACAGATCTTTCAGTCTGATGAAGAACTTGTTATGTTGGGAGAAGATTATAAACCAATATGGGTAAGAGTAATGTCTGCGGGTGTGAAGAAGTCAAGAATGGTATGTGTAATGGTTTCTTGGTGAAACCAACCAGTTCTATAACAATGTCTTTAACCTAGATAAAAAGACATATATCATATGATCTCACTGATATGAGGAATTCTTAATCTCAGGAAACAAACTGAGGGTTGCTGGAGTGGTGGAGGTTGGGAGGGATGGGGTGGCTGGGTGATAGACATTGGGGAGGGTATGTGCTATGGTGAG